>NC_091283.1:228058472-228358472 GCF_032444005.1 Ranitomeya imitator
AATAAATTTTAGGCCACGCCTCTGACCACACCCATTCGCTAGCCACACCCATATACACGTCCCAACCACACCCATTTAGCACTGCTGATCACACTGTTCATAAAGAATAATTATAAACAAAAAAATATGGCCACACAGTGCTCCATACTGTATAATGGCCACACAGCGCTCCATACTGTATAACGACCCCACATGATGCTCATTACTGTATAATGGCCACACATGATGCTCCATACTATATATTGGCTGCACATGATGCTCCATACTGTATAATGGCCACACATGATGCTCCATACTGTATAATGACCGCACATGATGCTCCATACTGTATAATGGCCACACATGATGCTCCATACTGTATAATGGCCCCACATGATGCTCAATACTGTATAATGACCGCATATGATGCTCCATACTGTATAATGACCGCACATGATGCTCCATACTGAATAATGGCCACAGATGATGCTCAATACTGTATGACTGCACATGATGCTCCATACTGTATAATGGCCACACATGATGCTCCATACTGTATAATGACCGCACATGATGCTCCATACTGTATAATGGCCACACATGATGCTCCATACTGTATAATGACCGCATATGATGCTCCATACTGTATAATGGCCACACATGATGCTCCATACTGTATAATGACGGCACATGATGCTCCATACTGTATAATGGCCGCACATGATGCTCCATACTGCATAATGGCCACACATGATGCTACATACTGTATAATGGCCGCACATGATGCTCCATACTGTATAATGACCGCTCATGATGCTCCATACTGTATAATGACCACACATGATGCTCCATACTGTATAATGATCGCACATGATGCTCCATACTGTATATTGGCCGCACATGATGCTCCATAGTGTATATTGGCCGCACATGACACTTCGTACCATATAATGGCCACACATAGCTACTCCTACACACGCGGCTGCGCTCTGTACACTTTGCACACACGGCTCCGCTCCGTACACACGGCTCCACTCCATACATCTCATACACACACTGCTCCGCTCCGTACATACACGGATCCGCTCCATACATCTCGTACACACGGCACTACTCCGTACACCTCGTACACACCGCTCCGCTCCATACACATTGCACACGCTGCTCCGCTCCGTATACCTTGCACACACGGCTCCGCTGCGTACACCTCACACACATACGGCTCCTCTCCATACATCTCGTACATACACGGCACTACTCCGTACACACACGGCTCCGCTCTATACACATTGCACACGCTGCTCCGCTCCGTACACCTCTTACACACGACTCCACTCCGTACACCTTTCACATGCTGCTCCGCTCCGTACACCTCGTACACACGTGGCTGTGCTCCGTACACCTCGTACACATGGCTCCGTACACCTCTTACACACGACTCCGCTCCATACACCTTTCACATGCTGCTCCGCTCCGTACACCTCGTACACACACAGCTGCGCTCCGTACACCTCATGCACACGGCTCCGTACACCTCTTACACACGACTCCGCTCCATACACCTTTCACACGCTGCTCTGATCCATACACCTCGTACACACATGGCTCTGCTACATCCACACTGTAAACACCTCCTGACCTCACACATACACTTACCCTCCTCCGGCGCCATGGCAACCAGTAGAGTCCTGTACACGGAGGTCCTCCCGATCATGTGACCCCTGACTCCTCCCATCCTGTGACCTCATCACAGGTCCTGTGCGCACAGAGCAGCCATTATGTGGTGGGCCGCCGGGTGCAGGGACTCAGGGAGATCTCAGCTGACTGGGTGATATACACACCTCCCAACCAGTGCGGGACAATTAATGTTACGCCCAGGATCGCGGGGCTGACTGTCAAAATCAGGACAGTCCCGCTGGATCCGGGACGGTTGGGAGGTATGCATACAGTGTACTGGCCCCACGTGATGCTCCATACTGTATAATGGCCACACATGACCCTCCATACTGTATAATAGCCCCAAATGATGATGCTTACAGTGTACTGGCCCCACGTGATGCTCTATACTGTATAATGGCCACACATGACGCTTCATACTGTATAATGGCCCCAAATGATGCTGCGTACAGTGTACTGGCCCCAGCTGATGCTCCATACTGTATAATGGCCACATATGACGCTCCATACTGTATAATGGCCCCAAATGATGCTGCATACAGTGTATTGGCCCCACGTGATGCTCCATACTATATAATGGCCACACATGATGCTCCATACTGTATAATGGCCCCAAATGATGCTGCGTACAGTGTACTGGCCGCATGTGATGCTCCATACAGTATAATGGCCACACATGATGCTCCATACTGTATAATGGCCACATTATGCTCCATACTGTATAATAGCCCCACATGATGCTTCGTACTGTATAATGGCCACACATGATGCTGCGTACTGTATAATGGCAACACATGATGCTCCATACTGTATAATGGCTCCACATGATGCTCCATACTGTATAATGGCCACACAGTGCCCCATACTGTATAATGGCCACACATAATGCTCCATACTGTATAATGGCCACATTATGCTCCATACTGTATAATGGCCCCACATGATGCTGCGTACAGTATACTTGCCCCACGTGATGGTCCATACAATATAATGGCCCCACACGATGCTGGGTACAGTATAATGGCCACACATGGTTACCCCCACCCCCATCATTGCCTTCTCCATCACTACACACACACACCTTTCACTGCGGACCCTCGCAGCAGCCGGCAGCTTCCACTCCCACGGCGCTGAATGGTGTCATCCTGCTGCGCCGCTGACTGCTCACGTCGCTGCAGCTCTGATACGTCACTGATAAAGACCTCTCCGTGTCTTCTGTGCCAGTCAGTGTCAGATCGAGGAGCAATATCTGCTCCGATCCGACTCAGCCAGCGTCTGCTCCGTACACCTCGTACACATGCGACTCTGCTCCATACACCTCGCACACACGCGACTCTGCTCCATACACCTCGTACACACACGACTCTGCTCCATATACCTCGTACACACACGGCTCCGCTCCGTACACCTCGTACACACACGGCACCGCTCCGTGCACCTCGTACACACACGGCTCCGCTCCGTACACCTCGTACACACACAGCTCCGCTCCGTTCACCTCGTACACACACGGCTCCGCTCCGTACACCTCGTACACACACGGCTCCGCTCCGTGCACCTCGTACACACATGGCTCCTCCCTGTACACACACGGCTCCTCACCATACATCTCGTACACACGCCTCCGCTCCGTACACCTCGTACACACACGACTCCGCTCCGTACACCTCGTACACACACACCTCCACTCCGTATACCTCATACACACCCGTCTCCGCTCCGTACACCTCGTACACACACGGCTCAGCTCCGTACACCTCGTACACACACGCCTCCGCTCCGTACACCTCGTACACACACGGCTCCGCTCCGTACACCTCATACACACACGGCTCTGCTCCGTACACCTCGTACACACATGGCTCCGCTCCATATACCTCGTACACACACGACTGTGCTCCATACACCTTGCACATGCGGCTCCGCTCCGTACACCTCATACACACACGGCTTCACTCCGTACACATGCGACTCTGCTCTATACACCTCGTACACACGCGACTCTGCTCCATACACCTCGTACACACACGGCTCCACTCCGTACACCTCGTACACACACTCCGTACACCTCATACACTCGGTTCCGCTCCATACACATTGCACACGCTGCTCCACTCCGTATACCTTGCACACACACGGCTCCGCTCCGTACACCTCATACACACACGGCTCCTCTACATACATCTCGTACACACACGGCACTACTCTGTACACCTCGTACACACACGGCTCCGCTCCATACACATTGCACACGCTGCTCCGCTCCGTATACCTTGCACACACACGGCTCTGCTCCGTACACTTCATACACACACGGCTCCTCTCCATACATCTCATACACACATGGCACCACTCCGTACACCTCGTACACACACGGCTCCGCTCCATACACATTGCACATGCTGCTCCGCTCCGTATACCTTGTACACACATGGGTCTGCTCCGCACACCTCATACACATGTGGCTCTGCTCTGTACACCTCGTACACATGTGGCTCCGCTCCATACACCTCGTACACACACGACTCTGCTCCATACACCTTTCACACTCTGCTCTGATCCGCACACCTCTTATACACATGGCTCCGCTCCGTACACGTCTTACACACACGACTCCACTCCGTACACCTCGTACACACACAGCTCCGCTCCGTTCACCTCGTACACACACGGCTCCGCTCCGTACACCTCGTACACACACGGCTCCGCTCCGTACACCTCGTACACACACGGCTCCGCTCCGTACACCTCGTACACACATGGCTCCTCCCCGTACACACACGGCTTCTCACCGTACATCTCGTACACATGCCTCCGCTCCGTACACCTCGTACACACACGGCTCCGCTCCGTACACCTCGTACACACACGGCTCCGCTCCGTACACCTCGTACACACACGGCTCCGCTCCGTACACCTCGTACACACATGGCTCCTCCCCGTACACACACGGCTTCTCACCGTACATCTCGTACACACGCCTCTGCTCCGTACACCTCGTACACACACGACTCCGCTCCGTACACCTCGTACACACACACCTCCGCTCCGTATACCTCGTACACACCCGCCTCCGCTCCGTACACCTCGTACACACACGGCTCAGCTCCGTACACCTCGTACACACACGCCTCCGCTCCGTACACCTCGTACACACACGGCTCCGCTCCGTACACCTCGTACACACACGGCTCCGCTCCGTACACCTCATACACACACGGCTCTGCTCCGTACACCTCGTACACACATGGCTCCGCTCCATACACCTCGTACACACACGACTGTGCTCCATACACCTTGCACATGCGGCTCCGCTCCGTACACCTCATACACACACGGCTTCACTCTGTACACATGCGACTCTGCTCTATACACCTCGTACACACGCGACTCTGCTCCATACACCTCGTACACACACGGCTCCACTCCGTACACCTCGTACACACACTCCGTACACCTCATACACTCGGCTCCACTCCATACACATTGCACACGCTGCTCCACTCCGTATACCTTGCACACACACGGCTCCGCTCCGTACACCTCATACACACATGGCTCCTCTACATACATCTCGTACACACACGGCACTACTCCGTACACCTCGTACACACACGGCTCTGCTCCATACACATTGCACACGCTGCTCCGCTCCGTATACCTTGCACACACACGGCTCTGCTCCGTACACCTCATACACACACGGCTCCTCTCCATACATCTCATACACACATGGCACCACTCCGTACACCTCGTACACACACGGCTCCGCTCCATACACATTGCACATGCTGCTCCGCTCCGTATACCTTGTACACACATGGCTCTGCTCCGCACACCTAATACACATGTGGCTCTGCTCTGTACACCTCGTACACATGTGGCTCCGCTCCATACACCTCGTACACACACGACTCTGTTCCATACACTTTTCACACTCTGCTCTGATCCGCACACCTCTTATACACATGGCTCCGCTCCGTACACGTCTTACACACACGACTCTGCTCAATACACCTTTCACACGCTGCTCCGCTCCGTACACCTTGTACACAAGCGGCTGTGCTCCGTGCACCTCGTACACACGGCTCCGTACACCTCTTACACACACAACTCCGCTCCGTACACCTTTCACATGCTGCTCTACTCCATAGACCTCGTACACACGCGGCTGCGCTCCGTACACCTCATGCACACGGCTCCGTACACCTCTTACACACACGACTCCGCTCCGTACACCTTTCACACGCTCCTCCGATCCATATACCTCGTACACACACGGCTCTGCTACATCCACACTGTAAACACCTCCTGACCTCACACATACGCTTACTCTCGGCAACCAGCAGAGTCCTGTACACGGAGGTCCTACCGATCATGTGACCCCCTGACTCCTCCCATCCTGTGACTTCATCACAGGTCCTGTGCGCACAGAGCAGCCAATATATGGTGTGCTGCTCTGCAGGTGCAGGGACTCAGGGAGCTGACTGGGTTATATACACACCTTCCAACCAGTGCGGGACAAGTAATGTCCCGCCCGGGATCGCGGGGTTGACTGTCGAAATCAGGACAGTCCCGCTGGATGCGGGACGGTTGGGAGGTATGATACTGCAGTGCTGACACGGTTGACCCTAGGCTGTGTGGGCTCCTTCCAGGTCCTGACTGCAGCCCATGCGGTCTAGCCGGCTCTCTACTGAAGATGCTAGATTGTGTGGGCTCCTGTCAGGTTTATATTACTGTAGCTATAGACTGTATGGGCTCCTGTCAGGTTTATATTACTGTAGCTATAGACTGTATGGGCTCCTGTCAGGTATATATTACTGTAGCTATAGACTGTACGGTCTCCTGTCAGGTATATATTACTGTAGCTATAGACTGTATGGGCTCCTGTCAGGTATATATTACTGTAGCTATAGACTGTACGGGCTCCTGTCAGGTATATATTATTGTAGATATAGACTGTACGGGCTCCTGTCAGGTATATATTACTGTAGATATAGACTGTATGGGCTCCTGTCAGATATATTATTGTAGCTATAGACTGTACGGGCTCCTGTCAGGTATATATTACTGTAGATATAGACTGTATGGGCTCCTGTCAGGTATATATTATTGTAGCTATAGACTGTATGGGCTCCAGTGAGGATAATGTATAATAGAAGTTTTAGTTTCTCTTGCCAGCACATATAGGGTGGGTGTTGACCCCCCTTCTCTCTGTGTTTCTGTTTGCGGAGATGTGTATGTGTAGATCCCAAACCCCTTATGCCCCTCCCAGAAGAATTTTTACGACCGCTATAGCTGCAGTGGACAGTTGTGCCAGCTAGAACTTGTCTGATATCCCTCTCAAGACATGCAGTTCTTTTTCCTGTTATAGTGAGATATTGGGCCACCGATTTAGGCTAGGAAAATAATAAGTCCATGTTGCGAATCTCCATCGGCGGATCTATCAGCCATTGTAAGCACGAGCCTCTAATTCCAACAGGTAAAAAATAAGGATTACTCCAGAACTGTGTGTCCCAACTAGCCCGAATTTAGTACCAATAGAAAGCCAATGGTAAAAGAAGATGAATGAGGGGTATGCAGTGATTCTGACATGTTCTGGAGCGGAGATACGAGACTTATACAAATTTGTGTTAAATTTGGTAAGTCTGAGGAGATAGGAGGGTCTGGGTAAAACAATCCCTTTAGTGATGTCACGAGGCTGCAGTTTTAAGTGACTCCACTTAACCCAGCCTTCAGTCTGAGTTTTGGCCTGAGGAGCTGTACTATGCACTGGGACATCTGGGCTCTGCCTGCCAGCCTGGTTTGCCTGCAATGATCTGAGAACATGTGAGTTTTACCTTTTCTCATTTAATCCCGTTATGTTATAATTACCTTGTACATATTTTCAATTGTCTCTTTTGTAACATCCTTGTAATATTTTTTATAAACACTGCCTTATCATTCGGAGTAAAATATCTAAATTACTAGTTTCGTTCTCCTGTTCTAAAACGTACCCTAAGTCTTCTGAAGGGAATTACGCTACTGTTTTGGGTTAGCTTCGGACCCGTTTAATCAAAGCTGGTGGCAGCATACCTTGTTCTGTGCTTTTGGGAGTCGTTGTAGCGATGGGGGCGTTGATAATTATTGTTCCTGCCTGAGTGGGAGTAGTTATATCGCCTCGCTGCAGCGTGCCCAATAGCCAGTACATAGCAGGCAGTATTTCTGGCGACAAATTACCCTAGGTGCAGTACCTAATCTGACCTGAGGGTAAGGGGGGCGCCAGAGAGCTGCAACTTTTCAAGCGGAACTGTAAAGCGGGATATACATAAATCCCTGCAGTTCGTGGTATATTGAAGAGCAGTGGGATAACTAAAATAAGCCTCTGCTGTAAACTGATAGGCCAATAGCCTTGTGTGTGTTTTCATCATAGTGTAGCAGAGGAGGGATAACTAAGATAAGCCCCCCTGCACATGTGATAGCCGTCTGTTGGCCTAAAGTCACTCCGATCCGTGACGTAGGGGTGACAGTCACGGTGTGAATCGTGACAAATTGGTGGCAGCGCGGTGGGATCTTAGAGCATTAGTGATTTGGTTTGAGCAATCATTCCTCTCACTAAAAACTTGCAAACTTCTTGCGAGGACTCTGCGCAAATAAGTTTGGAGAACGAACTCAGTGTTTATTAGTCCTGAGACAATTGTATGTACTGGTAATTATCCCCTTCCCTTCTCTTTGTTTTTCTGTCCTATCTTTTATTTGGCATCCATGGTTGTGCTGGGAGAAACCTTTTATTAGCAGCAGACCAGAGACACCCTTATTGCCTTATGCAGGTCACAGCACATTGACTTTGCAGGCAAAAACAAAGCTCAACTGGTCTCAGATCTGGTGCAATGGGAAGCCGCTCTAGACCAAGCCAGGCCACAGACCCCAGAGGCTGCAGAAGCCAGCATGAGCAGAGGTGGTGTTGCAGCAGAGGTTCAATCACTGAATGCCGGCCCTACTTGCAGCCAGGGGAGCGCAGACCTCCGCCTGCAGCTGGCTCTGCAACAATGCTCCACAGATGACACAGACCTCCGCCTGCAGCTGGTCCTGCAATTCTGGGAGGCTGAGAGAACCGAGCGAGAGGCCCAAGCCCAGCGAGAACATGAACTGGAGATGCTCCAGCAGGGGGGGGATGCCCTCCACCGCCTGGAGCCGTGAGCCCATCAGCGCTCAGATACCGAAGCCCCAGCCCGATCATTTTCCTGTGATGGAAAAGGACAGGGACTTGGACACTTTTCTACGGGCCTTTGAGAAAGCCTGCAGACAGTACCAGCTTCCTACAGACGAATGGGCACGATACCTGACCCCAGGGCTGAGAGGCAAAGCTCTGGAGGTGTTTGCTGCTCTTCCTCAAGAACAAGATGGTGACTATGAGGCCATCAAGCAGGCCTTGATAGCCAAGTACCAGCTTACACCCGAGGTGTACCATAGAAAGTTCCGGAACCTCCAACGTGGCCCACACGACAGCTACGGCGATGTGGTGCATGAACTCAGGACCAACTTTAACCAGTGGATCCAAGGACTGTCAGTGGCCACCTTTGAGCAGCTGGGAGACCTGATGATCAAACATTAGTTCTTCCATCTTTGCCCAGCTGAGGTGCGACAGTTCGTGATGGACAGAGAACCCAAAGACGTGACGAAAGCAGCGCAGATTGCCGATGCCTCTGAGGCCAACTGTAGATCGGAAGTGCGGAAGCCAGTCACCACCAGCTGGAGAGGGGGTAAGCCTGCAACCAACGCCAGTACCCCTGCCAGCCAACACACCAGAGGTCCTGTCCCTGTGGCCAACAGCACCAGTCCTACCACCGAATCTCGCCAGTGTTTCTTCTGCAAGCGGACTGGCCATATCAGTCCCTACTGTCCAGACAAGCAGAAGAACCCCTCTGCCAAGGCCCCAGGGCCTAATGCAGCAGTTCTTTTGGTGGGTGGGGTGGCTGGGAGGGTGTGTGACAATGTACAGCACGTCACTGTGGGAGGCCATGTCGCTACAGGCCTCAAGGACACCGGGGCTGAACGAACCCTCATCCGACCCGAACTGGCGGCCCCTGAAGAAATCATTCCGGGGAAAACCCTAACTGTCACTGGGATTGGGGGCATCAGCTGTCCCTTACCAATGGCCCGGGTTTATATTGATTGGGGTGCTGGGAGCGGGGTGAAGGAAGTGGGGCTGTCTGATAATTTGCCCACTGATGTTTTATTTGGCACTAATTTGGGGAGGATGGTTGCATACTACGTTCCTAACACCCCTCCCCAATCTGCTAATAAGGGTAACGTTAGCCCTGATGAGGATGATGATGATGGGAAATCACATGTGTTACCTGACCATGCTTTATCTTGTAATGATGCATCTAATAACCATTTTTTCCCTAGGATTGATGGTGAAAATGTTGTACCTGTGCCAACTGAACCTGATAATGATTTTTCTGCAAAGGTTAATGTGTCCATAGGTACAGGCGTGCTCAGCCACGTTGCTCTGTGGAGTGAGACGGCTGAGGAACCCCTAAAAGGGCAAGTGTCGGTGCTACAGGAAATTGGGAGATGCATGGGAACCATGAGAAAGGTGATGCCATGAAATTGACCAGTGCCACCGAGGAAGGTAACTGGCCCATAAGTAGCACTGCTCCTGAGGTAATGGGGGTGGATGGGGAGGTAGAGCCCATAGCGGCGCCGGCTGATGGGTCTGTAAAATTCCCCGGGGAGACAACCTATGTAGCTGCTGTCAGCCACAGTCAGAGTGTCCGGAACGCAGACAACTGTCTGCCTTCCGGACCCCCCGCAATCATCATTATGACTGAACCAGCGGTGGACCCAGAGCAGGTCCCACAGGGTTCCCGTGGGGAAGGGACCCTGACGTCGCTTCTAGCTTCCCCTAGCCAGGAGTTTCAGGCCGCTCTGCACGCAGATGCGAGCCTAGTGTAAGGATTCTGGACTTTCCTGGTGCCTGTTCGCCCTGATCCAAGATGGAGTCTTGTATCTCGCCTTGTCATGGAACTTCCTGTCTGTCCTGATTATTTAAGTCCGGTTCATGTGTGCTAAGGTGCCTGAGTATTTTGTGCTGCTGGCTCCTGAGCTTCTGCTGGTTTGCTGGTGAACTCCCTGCTTCTTCTGTTCACTACTCGGTGGTCTGCATTCAGCTACCTCTGGAACTTCTGCAACGGGCTGCGTAGCTGTGGAAGTATCTTCCTTGTTTGCAAAACTTTTCCCAGTGTTGTGCCTCTTTGCACAACCACACCAGTTGAGCAAGATCCAAGTTGTGCTTGTCTCATCCAGGATTATTTACTCATTTGCTACGCTTAGATAGCGCTCTCTCTCTTTTTCCCTCATCCTCTCTTTCCCAGGACTGCATTCACACAACGCCTCATCTGCGAATTATTGGACTGCTACTAACATGTACTGTGCACATGTGTGATCAAGCTTTGCTGGACTTCCTCATTTAAGTACTGTGTGCATTCGCACTAATAACCTTATCGGACTTCCTTGCTTAAAGGGAACCTGTCACCTGAATTTGGCGGGACTATTAGATTCCATAGCATCCATATAATTACAGGATACTCAGGCCATAAAGGAATCTGCTGGGATAATGTCCACTGAGACAAAGATGGATCAGTTGTTTTCTATGACAGGGGTGTCAAACTGCATTCCTCGAGGGCCTCAAACCATGCGTGTTTTCAAGATTTCCTTAGCATTGCACAAGGTGCTGGAATCATTCTCTGCAGGTGATTAAATTATCACCTGTGCAATGCAAGGAAATCCTGAAAACATGACCTGTTTGCAGCCCTTGAGGAATGCAGTTTGACACCCCTGTTCTATGATCCACTCTTTACAGGGGGATATTGAGGCACTGCAAAACAAGGTTGCAAACTGGGAGGCTCATTTTGGGCAGGCTCTTCAGGAGTTAAGTAATCAGGTGGCTGGTCTGATGACTGCACGGGCACCTCCACCTCCACCTCCAGTACAGCCACAGCCAACTACTTCTCCCAAGTTACCACCATTTAGGTTCAGTGGGGACCATTACAAGTTTCGTGGGTTTGTAAACCAATGCCTTTTGTATTTTGATGTGCATGCCGCCCATTTCCTTACTGATCGATCCAAGGTTTTATGTATTATCATGTTGCTCACTTCCCGAGCTCTTGCATGGGCAAATCCGCTTATGGAGACTCGTGATCCTCGCTTGAATAACCTTGATGATTTTCTTGCTGCTATGTCCATGATGTTCGATGATCCTAATCAACGCACTACTGTTGAGACCGCTTTGTTAGCTTTATGTCAGGGTAAGCGTTCTGTCATCGAATACGCTACTGAGTTTAGACGGGTGGCGGTGGATACAATTTGGTACAGTTATGCTCAATTACCTATTTTTAGGAGAGGATTGTCTAATGTGCTGAAAGATGAACTAGCTCATGCAGATGCTCCGGAAGAGTTAGATGCTTTTATTCAGCATTGTGTACGTATTGACATACGTGTTACAGAACGCAGACAGGAGAAATTTGTAGCCTCTAATCGTGTCACTAACTCTTTCCTTCCTCCTAAAGAATCTACTGGCAAGTTCACTTGGGAGGCTGAACCAGTTCCCATGCAGGTGGATGCGTCACAGCGTCGTGAGAGTAACGAGCGCAGAGAGCATCGTTTCCGGGAGAGTCTGTGCTTTTACTGTGGGCAATCAGATCACTTCCTCATCAACTGTCCCAAGCGACCTCGCAAGGTATTAGCCACAGTAGGGGAATTTGAAAATCAAGATGCTGAATCCATTACGTCAGAGACTAGTTTTTCAATGAGTGCCATCTTCCCCTCTCTATCTATGACTGCCTCTCCTGAGACCTCAAAGGGTAAGGACACACATTGCTCCCTTCCCATTAAGATTCTGTCGGCGGGACAATGGATTCCCTGTGCAGCTATGGTGGATTCAGGAGCAGGAGGAAATTTTATGGACATAGCTTTTGCCAGGGAATATGGAATACAGACTCAGCAGAGAGCTGCTGCGGTAACTATGGAAATGGTGGATGGCTCACCTCTAGTTTCTGGACCTGTAGATCAGGAGACGGGACTTCTGGAAGTTTTCATAGAGCCTGATCACCAGGAAAAGCTGTCATTTATGTTGATCTCTTCTCCACATTTCCCTTTAATTTTAGGAATTCCATGGTTGCAGTTACACAATCCTACTAGCAACTGGGAGACTAAGGAGATCACCTTTCCATCAAAGGAGACACCGGTAACAGGCCAGACAAGTCTACGGGCTACAGTACGGGTTACTGAGGTATCATCTTTACCACCTGTTTATAGTGAATTATCAGACATTTGTGAGAAAAAGATGGCAGACCAGCTTCCTCCTCACAGACCGTATGACTGTCCCATTGAGCTGCTTCCCGGAGCAGCTATTCCCTTCAAGAATGTCTATCCACTAGCAGCTCCAGAGTTGCAAGCGTTGAAAGAGTACATCGATGAGAATTTCGCTAAGGGTTTCATTCACCCCTCCTCATCACTAGCAGGAGCACCCATTTTTTTTGTTAAAGAGAAAGATGGAACTCTTAGACCATGCATTGACTATCGAGAGCTCAATAAAGTGACCGTCCGGAATCGCTACCCGTTACCGTTAATTCCTGAACTGCTGGAAAGGGTACGACAGGCCAAGATCTTCTCCAAGTTGGATCTTCGAGGAGCATATAATTTTAATTAGGATCCGTTCTGGAGATGAATGGAAGACAGCATTTAGGTGTCGGTATGGACATTTCGAATATCTTGTGATGCCTTTCGGTCTCTGCAATGCTCTGGTTACTTTCCCACATCTAGCAAATGATATATTCAGAGATCTGTTGGACCATTTTGTTGTGATCTACCTGGATGACATTTTGATTTTCTCTGACTCTTTGCAGGAACATCAGGAGCATGTGAAGACCGTCCTGAGGCGTCTAAAAGAGAATCACGTCTACATTAAGCCTGAGAAATGCGAATTCCATTGCACAGAGATTCAGTTCCTGGGGTATGTAATTTTGCCACAGGGGCTTAACATGGAGGCAAGTAAGATCCAGGCTATTCTTGATTGACCTGCACCTAACATTGTCAAGGAGGTACAGCGTTTCATTGGATTCACAAACTTCTATAGACGATTCATTTGTAATTTCTCTGAGATTGTGCGGCCCATTACACAACTAACTAAGAAGGAAAAGACTTTCTTGTGGTCCGCACTGGCTCAGGAAGCTTTTGATTGTCTTAAATCCTGGTTTATGTCTGCACCTGTACTAATTCACCCAAACCCAGCACTTCCGTTCATCGTAGAAGTGGACGCTTCGGACTGTGCTCTGGGGGCCATCCTCTCACAGAGAACAGGAGAGAAAAGCTTGTTACATCCATGTGCTTTTTTTTTCTCGCAGACTCTCTGCAGCAGAAAAGAACTACGATGTGGGAAATAAGGAGCTTCTTGCCATTATCGCTGCATTTAAGGAATGGAGACACCATCTGCAGGGGGCATCACAACAAGTTATTGTGCTCATGGATCATCGCAACCTGGAGTTCCTTAGATCTGCGAGATGTCTTTCTCCACGGCAGGCTCGTTGGAGTCTTTTTTTAAATCAATTTAACTTTGTCATTTCGTACCGCCCAGGTTCACGTAATGGGAAAGCGGATGCTTTGTCCCAAATCCATGCCACGGATTTCGTACCTGGGACCCCGTATAAGACCGTCCTGTCTGATGCCAACTTTATCGGAGTCATTCAGAATAAGGACTTATGGAAGACCATTAAGGAGGCCTATGACGCAGATCCATTTCTCGCCAACCCGACTGCTGATGTGAACTTGGTTCTCAGAAACGGTATGTGGGTCCGGGATCAACATTTAGAGGCCGTAAAGCTGCATGTCTTCAAGTTTGTCCATGATTCCAAGTTGGCAGGTCATCGGTGGGTACAGAAGACACAGGAGTTTCTGAGCCTTTTTTTTTTTTTGGTGGCCTACCTGTCTGAAGGACATGAAGAGCTATGTTCTCTTTTGTGAGGTATGTGCACGTTTCAAGACTCCCCGTGTATCACCTACTGAACTGCTTCAACCACTACCTGTCCCCTCTCGTCCTTGGGGGTCTATTTCAAAGGACTTTATAGTGGAATTGCCCACCTCTGGGGGAAAAAGTTCTATTCTGGTGGTTGTAGATTGCCTTACTAAGGCTGCCCACTTCATTCCCTGCACTGGTCTTCCCTCAGCCAAGGAGATGGCAGATCTGGTCATCCAGAATGTGTTTCGGCTGCATGGAGTTCCAGACGAAGTCATCTCAGATCGGGGAGTGCAGTTTACGTTCAAGTTCTGGAAAGGATTCTGTGATTCGCTTGGTGTTAATGTTTGTTTGTCCTCTGCATACCATCCACAGACTAATGGGCAGACAGAACGGACAAATCAGACTCTAGAACAGTATCTTCGATGTTATATCAACCATTCTCAGGAGAACTCTTGGGATCCTGTGGGCAATATCTGTGCTCCTCAAAAAATTACTCTGTTCCATCAGAAATATCCTGACAAGCCTGGTCCTGGATCGTCCTGAGGCTGCTTCTGAGGTGGGAGTAATATAAGGATTCTGGACTTTCCTTGTGCCTGTTCGCCCTGATCCAAGATGGAGTCTTGTATCTCGCCCTGTCATGGAACTTCCTGTCTGTCCTGATTATTTTAAGGTACCTTCACACTGAACGATATCGCTAGCGATCCGTGACGTTGCAGCGTCCTGGCTAGCGATATCGTTCAGTTTGACACGCAGCAGCGATCAGGATCCTGCTGTGACATCGCTGGTCGGAGCTAGAAGGCCAGAACTTTATTTCGTCGCTGGATCTCCTGCAGACATCGCTGAATCGGCGTGTGTGACGACGATTCAGCGATGTCTTCACTGGTAACCAGGGTAAACATCGGGTTACTAAGCGCAGGTCCGCACTTAGTAACCCGATGTTTACCCTGGTTACCAGCGTAAAAGTAAAAAAAACAAACACTACATACTTACCTTCCGCTGTCTGTCCCTTCACCGCTCTGCTTTCCGGCCGCTGTGCTTACACAGTGCACAGAAGCAGAATGCCGGGGGACAGACAGCGGAAGGTAAGTATGTAGTGTTTGTTTGTTTGTTTTTTTTACTTTTACGCTGGTAACCAGGGTAAACATCGGGTTACTAAGCACGGCCCGGCGCTTAGTAACCCGATGTTTACCCTGGTTACCGGCATCGTTGGTCGCTGGAGAGCTGTCTGTGTGACAGCTCTCCAGCGACCGAACAGTGACGTTGCAGCGATCGGGATCATTGTCTTGATCGCTGCAGCGTCGCTAAATGTGAAGGTACCTTAAGTCTGGGTCATGTGTGCTAAGGTGCCTGAGTATTTTGTGCTGCTGGCTCCTGAGCTTCTGCTGGTTTGCTGGTGAACTCCCTGCTTCTTCTGTTCACTACTCGGTGGTCTGCATTCAGCTACCTCTGGAACTTCTGCAACGGGCTGCGTACCTGTGGAAGTATCTTCCTTGTTTGCAAAACTTTTCCCAGTGTTGTGCCTCTTTGCACAACCACACCAGGTGAGCAAGATTCAAGTTGTGCTTGTCTCATCCAGGAATATTAACTCATTTGCTACACTTAGGTAGCGCTCTCTCTCTTTTCCCCTCATCCTCTTTCCCAGGACTGCATTCACACAACGCCTCATCTGCGAATTATTGGACTGCTACTAACATGTACTGTGCACATTTGTGATCAAGTTTTGCTGGACTTCC
This sequence comes from Ranitomeya imitator, assembly GCF_032444005.1. Classification (NCBI taxonomy): domain Eukaryota; kingdom Metazoa; phylum Chordata; class Amphibia; order Anura; family Dendrobatidae; genus Ranitomeya; species Ranitomeya imitator. Next base: position 228,074,862 of record NC_091283.1, read on the forward strand.
TCATTTAAGTACTGTGTGCATTCGCACTAATAACCTTATCGTACTTCCTTGTTTAAATATCTGTTCGCCTCTCCGTTTGCTGTGATTTACTATATTGTGCTGAGGACCTCGTCACTGTAGCAGGAATATCTGTATTATGTTCTGTTTCCTATTATTTACTATATAGAGCTGATGACCTTGTTACAATTGCAGAAATATCTGTGTTTACTCTGTTTACATTTATGTTTTGAGTAAAATATTCTTTGCTGCAACTTTGTTCTCGGACTGGCTTTATCCCATGCTATTAGATTCCATAGCATCCATATAATTATTACACCGAGAGAGTTAGACAACTCGCCGAGACGCCCACCTCCGTGACTGATAAGGAGAGGGTGTTATGGAAACGAGGAAGGTTGTACCGGGAGACAGTACCCGGAAAATCGCAAAAGGGGTGGTTGAGGGAAAGACAGCTGGTCGTCCCGCAGCAATTCTCGGGTGAGTTGTTACGGATTGCCCATGAGATCCCGCTAGCTGGACACTTGGGGATCAGCAAAACTAAGGCCCGGCTGTCTCAACAATTCTATTGGCTTAAGATGGGGACAGATGTGTCAAACTACTGCCGATCCTGTACCACCTGTCAAAGAGTGGGGAAGGCGGGGCCTGCTCTTAAGGCTCCCCTGATCTCTTTGCCAGTGATAGAGGAGCCTTTCCAGAGGATCGCGGTGGACATTGTGGGCCCGCTGGCCGTCCCCAGCAGCTCTGGAAAGCAATACATCCTTACTGTGGTAGACTACGCTACCCGGTACCCAGATGCAGTAGCTCTGTCGTCAACTAGGGCAGATAAGGTGGTGGATGCCCTGTTGGCTATCTTTTCACATGTAGGATTTCCCAGGGAGATGCTTACCGATCAAGGGACCCAATTCATGTCTCGCCTAATGGAGGCTCTCTGTAAGAGAATGCAGGTGAAGCACCTGGTATCGAGTGCGTATCACCCACAGACCAATGGCTTATGTGAACGCTTCAATGGTACCCTCAAACAGATGCTACGCATGCTGGTTGAGACCCAAGGGCGCGACTGAGAGCGGTACCTCCCACACCTGCTATTCGCTTAAAGAGAGGTTCCGCAGGCCTCGACGGGGTTCTCCCCCTTCGAGCTCCTGTATGGCAGGCGAGTCCGGGGACACCTTGGGTTGGTAAGGGAATCCTGAAAAGAGGAGCCAAACCCTTCTGAAGTATCCATAGTGGAGTATGTCATGCGCTTCCGTGACAAGATGCAGACCTTGACGCAGTTGGTGCATGACAACATGACGCAGGCTCAGGCTGAACAGAAGCACTGGTATGACCAGAACGCCAGGGAGCTGACCTACCACGTGGGTCAAGAGGTGTGGGTGCTGGTCCCCGTGCCAAAGGATAAGCTTCAGGCAGCCTGGGAGGGCCGTATTGTTGTGAATTCTGTGGCAGAGCTCCCTCCTGTGGTCACAAGTGGTACTTCGGCTGGTTCTCTCTGTGAGCTTCCGTTGGTGGAGGAAAGTGGTACTGCGGCTTCTGAGTTTCCTTCCTCAGGTGATGTGGTGAAGTCGTTAGGTGCTGCTCTATTTAACTCCACCTAGTGCTTTGATCCTTGCCTCCAGTCAATGTTCTAGTATTGGACCTGTTTCCTCCTGGATCGTTCCTGCGGCCTGCTGCTCTGCATAGCTAAGTTCCTCTTTGCTATTTGTTTGCTGTTTTTTTTCTGTCCAGCTTGTCAATTTGTTTTTTTCTGCTTGCTGGAAGCTCTGGGACGCAGTGGGTGTACCTCCGTGCCGTTAGTTCAGTACGGAGGGTCTTTTTGCCCCCTTTGCGTGGTGTTTGTAGGGTTTTGTGTTGACCGCAAAGTTACCTTTCCTATCCTTGCTCTGTTCAGAAAGTTGGGCCTCACTTTGCTTAATCTATTTCATCTCTACGTTTGTCTTTTCATCTTAACTCACAGTCATTATATGTGGGGGCTGCCTTTTCCTTTGGGGTATTTCTCTGAGGCAAGGTAGCCTTATTTTCTATCTTCAGGCTAGCTAGTTTCTCAGGCCGTGCCGAGTTGCATAGGGAGCGTTAGGCGCAATCCACGACTGCCTTTAGTGTGGTTGGAGAGGATTAGGGATTGCGGTCAACAGAGTTCCCACGTCTCAGAGCTCGTTCTTGTTTTTTGGGTTATTGCCAGGTCACTGTATGTGCGCTGACCTCTATGTCCATTGTGGTACTGAATTACCTTTCATAACAGTACTGGAGGCCAAAAGTACTAATGATTCCCAATAGAGGGAAAAAAGAAGTTCTGAGACCATTTTTTTTTCTTTGCACTGTGTTTTGCCTTTTTTTTCCCCTAGACATTTGGGTGGTTCAGGACACAGGTGTAGCAATGGACATTAAAGGTCTGTCTTCATGTGTGGATCAGCTCATGGCAAGAGTACAAAGTATTCAAGACTTTGTGGTTCAGAATTCTATGTTAGAACCGAGAATTCCTATTCCTGATTTGTTTTTTGGAGATAGAACTAAATTTCTGAGTTTCAAAAATAATTGTAAACTATTTCTGGCTTTGAAACCTCGCTCCTCTGGTGACCCAGTTCAACAGGTTAGGATCGTCATTTCTTTTTTGCGTGGCGACCCTCAGGACTGGTCATTTTCTCTTGCATCAGGAGATCCTGCATTAAGTAATATCGATGCGTTTTTCCTGGCGCTTGGATTGCTGTACGATGAGCCTAATTCAGTGGATCAGGCAGGAAAAAATTTGCTGGCTCTTTGTCAGGCTCAGGATGAGATAGAGGTATATTGCCAGAAATTTAGAAAGTGGTCCGTACTCACTCAGTGGAATGAAGGTGCGCTCGCAGCTATTTTCAGAAAAGGTCTCTCTAAAGCCCTTAAGGATGTCATGGTGGGATTTCCTATGCCTGCTGGTCTGAATGAGTCTATGTCTTTGGCCATTCAGATCGGTCGACGCTTGCGCGAGCGTAAATCTGTGCACCATTTGGCGGTATTACCTGAGCTTAAACCTGAGCCTATGCAGTGCGATAGGACTTTGACCAGAGTTGAACGGCAAGAACACAGACGTCTGAATGGGCTGTGTTTCTACTGTGGTGATTCCACTCATGCTATCTCTGATTGTCCTAAGCGCACTAAGCGGTTCGCTAGGTCTGCCACCATTGGTACGGTACAGTCAAAATTTCTTCTGTCTGTTACCTTGATCTGCTCTTTGTTATCGTATTCTGTCATGGCATTTGTGAACTCAGGCGCTGCTCTGAATTTGATGGACTTGGAGTATGCTAGGCTTTGTGGGTTTTTCTTGGAGCCCTTGCAGTGTCCTATTCCATTGAGAGGAATTGATGCTACGCCTTTGGCCAAGAATAAGCCTCAGTACTGGACCCAGCTGACCATGTGCATGGCTCCTGCACATCAGGAGGTTATTCGCTTTCTGGTGTTGCATAATCTGCATGATGTGGTCGTGTTGGGGTTGCCATGGCTACAAGTCCATAATCCAGTATTAGATTGGAAATCCATGTCTGTGTCCAGCTGGGGTTGTCAGGGGGTACATGGTGATGTCCCATTTCTGACTATTTCGTCATCCACCCCTTCTGAGCTTCCTGAGTTCTTGTCTGATTACCGGGATGTATTTGATGAGCCCAAGTCCGATACCCTACCTCCGCATAGGGATTGTGATTGTGCTATCGATTTGATTCCTGGTAGTAAATTCCCAAATGGTCGACTGTTTAATTTATCTGTGCCTGAGCACGCCGCTATGCGGAATTATGTGAAGGAGTCTTTGGAGAAGGGGCATATTCGCCCGTCATCGTCGCCATTAGGAGCAGGGTTCTTTTTTGTAGCCAAGAAGGATGGTTCACTGAGACCTTGTATAGATTACCGCCTTCTAAATAAGATCACGGTTAAATTTCAGTACCCCTTGCCATTGTTATCTGATTTGTTTGCTCGGATTAAGGGGGCTAGTTGGTTCACCAAGATAGATCTTCGTGGTGCGTATAATCTTGTGCGTATTAAGCGAGGCGATGAGTGGAAAACTGCATTTAATACGCCCGAGGGCCATTTTGAGTATCTAGTAATGCCATTCGGACTTGCTAATGCTCCATCAGTGTTTCAGTCCTTTATGCATGACATCTTCCGAGAGTACCTGGATAAATTCCTGATTGTGTACTTAGATGACATTTTGATCTTCTCGGATGATTGGGAGTCTCATGTGAAGCAGGTCAGAACGGTGTTTCAGGTCCTGCGTGCTAATTCTTTGTTTGTGAAGGGATCAAAGTGTCTCTTTGGTGTTCAGAAGGTTTCATTTTTGGGGTTCATCTTTTCCCCTTCTACTATCGAGATGGACCCTGTTAAGGTACAAGCCATCCATAATTGGACTCAGCCGACATCTCTGAAAAGTCTGCAAAAGTTCCTGGGCTTTGCTAATTTTTATCGTCACTTCATCTGCAATTTTTCTAGTATTGCTAAACCATTGACCGATTTGACCAAGAAAGGTGCTGATTTGGTCAATTGGTCTTCTGCTGCGGTGGAAGCTTTTCAAGAGTTGAAGCGTCGTTTTTCTTCTGCCCCTGTGTTGTGTCAACCAGATGTTTCGCTTCCGTTCCAGGTCGAGGTTGATGCTTCTGAGATTGGAGCAGGGGCTGTTTTGTCGCAGAGAAGTTGATTGCTCGGTGATGAAACCATGCGCCTTCTTTTCCAGGAAGTTTTCGCCTGCTGAGCGAAATTATGATGTGGGCAATCGAGAGTTGCTGGCCATGAAGTGGGCATTCGAGGAGTGGCGTCATTGGCTTGAAGGAGCTAAGCATCGCGTGGTGGTCTTGACTGATCATAAGAACTTGACTTATCTCGAGTCCGCCAAGCGGTTGAATCCTAGACAAGCTCGTTGGTCGTTGTTTTTTGCCCGTTTTGACTTTGTGATTTCATACCTTCCGGGCTCTAAAAATGTGAAGGCGGATGCTCTGTCTAGGAGTTTTGTGCCCGACTCTCCGGGTGTATCTGAGCCGGCGGGTATCCTCAAAGAGGGAGTTATTGTGTCTGCCATCTCCCCTGATTTGCGGCGGGTGCTGCAAAAATTTCAGGCTAATAAACCTGATCGTTGCCCAGCGGAGAAACTGTTTGTCCCTGATAGGTGGACGAATAAAGTTATCTCTGAGGTTCATTGTTCGGTGTTGGCTGGCCATCCTGGAATCTTTGGTACCAGAGAGTTAGTGGCTAGATCCTTTTGGTGGCCATCTCTGTCGCGGGATGTGCGTACTTTTGTGCAGTCCTGTGGGATTTGTGCTCGGGCTAAGCCCTGCTGTTCTCGTGCCAGTGGGTTGCTTTTGCCCTTGCCGGTCCCGAAGAGGCCTTGGACACATATCTCTATGGATTTTATTTCGGATCTTCCCGTCTCTCAAAAGATGTCAGTCATTTGGGTGGTCTGTGATCGCTTCTCTAAGATGGTCCATTTGGTACCCTTGTCTAAATTGCCTTCCTCCTCTGATTTGGTGCCATTGTTTTTCCAGCATGTGGTTCGTTTACATGGCATTCCAGAGAATATCGTTTCTGACAGAGGTTCCCAGTTTGTTTCGAGGTTTTGGCGAGCCTTTTGTGGTAGGATGGGCCTTGACTTGTCTTTTTCCTCGGCTTTCCATCCTCAGACTAATGGCCAGACCGAACGAACCAATCAGACCTTGGAAACATATCTGAGATGCTTTGTTTCTGCTGATCAGGATGACTGGGTTTCCTTTTTGCCTTTGGATGAGTTCGCCCTTAATAATCGGGCCAGCTCAGCTACCTTGGTTTCACCGTTTTTCTTCAACTCTGGGTTCCATCCTCGTTTCTCTTCAGGGCAGGTTGAGTCTTCGGACTGTCCTGGTATGGATACTGTGGTGGACAGGTTGCAGCAGATTTGGACTCATGTAGTGGACAATTTGACTTTGTCCCAGGAGAAGGCTCAACGTTTTGCTAATCGCAGACGCTGTGTGGGTCCCCGACTTCGGGTTGGGGACTTAGTTTGGTTATCTTCTCGTCATATTCCTATGAAGGTTTCCTCTCCTAAGTTTAAACCTCGTTTTATTGGTCCGTATAGGATTTCTGAGGTTCTTAATCCTGTGTCTTTTCGTCTGACCCTTCCAGATTCTTTTTCCATACATAACGTATTCCATAGGTCATTGTTGCGGAGATACGTGGCACCTATGGTTCCATCTTTTGATCCTCCTGCCCCGGTTTTGGTGGAGGGGGAGTTGGAGTATATTGTGGAGAAGATTTTGGATTCTCGTCTTTCAAGACGGAAACTCCAGTATCTGGTTAAGTGGAAGGGTTATACTCAGGAAGATAATTCCTGGGTCTTTGCCTCTGATGTCCATGCTCCCGATCTTGTTCGTGCCTTTCATATGGCTCATCCTGGTCGTCCTGGGAGCTCTGGTGAGGGTTCGGTGACCCCTCCTCAAGGGGGGGTATTGTTTTGAATTCTGTGGCAGAGCTCCCTCCTGTGGTCACAAGTGGTACTTTGGCTGGTTCTCTCTGTGAGCTTCCGTTGGTGGAGGAAAGTAGTACTGCGGCTTCTGAGTTTCCTTCCTCAGGTGATGTGGTGAAGTCGTTAGGTGCTGCTCTATTTAACTCCACCTAGTGCTTTGATCCTGGCCTCCAGTCAATGTTCTAGTATTGGACCTGTTTCCTCCTGGATCGTTCCTGCGGCCTGCTGCTCTGCATAGCTAGTATGTCGTCCACCAACAGCTCAACCCGGTCACCTACGTCGTCACTAGGGTTGAGCGAAACGGATCGGTCATTTTCATAAGGCGGCGACTTTTGGCAAAGTCGGGTTTCATGAAACCCGACCCGATCCCTGTGTGGGGTCGGCCACGCGGTCGGCGACCTTCGCGTCAAAGTCGCGTTTCATATGATGCGTTCAGCGCCATTTTTCAGCCAATGAAGGTGGACGCAGAGTGTGGGCAGCGTGAAGACATAGGTCCTGGTCCCCACCATCTTAGAGAAGGGCATGGCAGTGATTGGCTTGCTTTCTGCGGCGTCACAGGGGCTATAAAGGGGCGTGCACGCCGACCGCCATCTTACTGCTGCCGATCTGAGCATAGGAAGAGGTTGCTGCCGCTTCGTCAGAAACAGGGATAGCGTTAGGAAGGGTACATTAACCCCCAAACCGCTTGTGCTGTAGCGATTTCCACTGTCCAACACCACCTTTTCTTTGCAGGGACAGTGGAGGCTAGATTTTTCTTCATCAGCTCTGTAGCTTATTGGGCTGCCCTAGAAGGCTCCCTGATAGCTGCATTGCTGTTTGTACGCCGCTGTGCAAACCAACTGCTTTTTTCAAAGCACAAATCCAGTTGCTCCTTCCTTTCTGCACAGCTATCTTGTTTGTTTGTCCACACTTTTGTGTGCAGCAGTCCTTTTTATTGATGCCTGCCATACTTTTCTGAGATTATTGTAGGGAGATAGTAATTGTAGTACAGTCCCTTTTTTTTATTTTATGTTTTTTATATATATATATATCTTCAAGCCACTTTCTGCCCCTGAAACTGTGTAGTGTAAAACAGTGGGCCTGTATTTTTCTGCACTGTCCCACACATAAAAAAGAAAATTTATATTGCTAATCAGTACATCTGCGCCAGTCCGGTCTACGGTATCTCAGTCATTTTCTGCCACAGAAACTATACTGTAATACAGTGGGCCTGATTTATTCACTAGTCTCCCAGAAAAAATAAAAAAGGGGGAGATTAATATTGGCACATCTGCATCTGTGCCAGTCCTGTCTGTGGCATCTGTCTGTCTTTTTCTGCCACAGAAAATATACTGTTCAACAGTGGGCCAGATTTATTCACTAGTCTCCCAGAAAAAAAAAGGGGGAGATTGTTATTGCCAGTGTGTGCATCTGCGTCAGTCCTGTTAGTGGCATATCTGTCAGCCACTGTCTGCCACTGAAGCTGTGTACTGTTATACAGTGGGCCTGATTTTCCCTGCAGTCTCACACACCTATAAAGGGAGATTTAAATTCACCACAAGTTTGCGTACACCTTCTAACTGGTTTTACAGTACCAAATACCGTTTGTTTGGTGACATTTTTCAAAGAATGAGGAAGTCTGGTGGAAGATGTCGTGGCCGTGGGTGGTCATTGCCAGCTGGTAATGATGGTAGTGGTAGTGGAGCATCAGGTGGTCGTGGGAAAAGCAATATAGCACCTAGGTCTCGAGTTGTTGAGCCAGCGTCATCGTCTGGCTAAACAAGGCCTCGAACACTCCCTTTTCTGGGAGTAGGAAAACCGCTTTTAAAGCCGGAGCAGCAGGAACAAGTTTTGGCTTTCCTTGCTGACTCTGCCTCTAGCTCTTTCGCCTCCTCTTCGGAAAGTGCAAAATGTAAAAGCAGCATGTCGTCAGTGGATGTTCCCGGTCAGGGACAAGTCACTTCCTTGTGTTCTTCACCCAGATCAACAGAGAAGGATGCGTCAGGCGACACAACGGGTTACTCCATGGAGCTCTTTACACATACCGTGCCTGGGTTGGAAAGGGAAATTGTTAACAGGCCATGCCCATTACAAGATGAATCGGACATGGAGTGCACAGATGCACAGCCACAGCCAGATTATTATGCTGTTCCTTTGACTCAGATCACAACATTGCCGTCGCCAGGTACTGAGCCAGAATCTGACCCTGATGAGACTATGGAGCCACGTCACGAACGCTATAGCACCGGCTTACACGGTGACACAGAGGAAGGTGCACAGGACATAGAAGAGGAGATCATAGATGACCAAGTTGTTGACCCCGATTGGCAGCCATTGGCGGAACAGGGAGCAGCCGGCAGTAGCTCTGAAGCGGAGGAGGAGGAGCTGCAGCAGGCATCAACATCGCAACAGGTTCCATCTGTATATCATTTGAAAAAGGAGTCACGAAACTGTCATATGATGTATAAAAGGTAACAATATTTATTGAGCAATATAACAATAAAAAATATGAATAAAATCCAAGATTGTCAGTCATGGTAAGGTAACTATTAACCCAGTGTGCCATGATGGAGACGTAACGCCCCTGACCATGCCTACTGGTCCATGCATCTGTTGTCAGGTGCACCTTTCTACTCACAGATTGCCTGAGTGAATGGACAATGCGGTCTTTTACATGCTGGTGGAGGGCTGGGATGGCTTTTCTCGAAAAGAAGTGTCGACTGGGTAGCTCGTAACATGGTACAGCGTAGTCCATCAGGGCTTTGAAAGCTTCACTTTCAACTAACCGGTAGGGCATCATCTCTAACGAGATTAGTCTAGCAATGTGGGCGTTCAAACCCTGTGTACACAGATGCGAGGATGAGTACTTCCTTTTCCTAACGAGAGTCTCTTGTAGGCTGAGCTGCTCTGGAGAGCTGCATATGGTGGAACTAGCGGGGGTGTCGGTGGACATGGCAGACTGAGAGAGGGTTGGTGATGGTTTTCTTGCTGTTGCCCTACATACAGTGTTTCCTACCACGAACCTGGTGATTCCCTGACTGCTTTGGCCTTTCGATGAAACCTCCACATTTACTGCAGGTGGTGTGGTAAACGGTGGGCTTATAGTGATTGAAGGGAAGTAGCGTTGCTGACTAGCATCATTGTGAGATGGTGCAACAACGTTAAGGGACATTTGGTACTTAGTCCAGGCTTGCAAGTGCATGGTGGTTAAATGTCTACGCATGCAACTTGTATTTAGATTTTTAACATTCTGACCTCTGCTGAAGGTCCTTGAGCATTTCTTACAGATCACTTTGCACTGATCATTTGGATCTTGGTAAAAAAAATGCCATACTGCACTCTTCCTACTATCGGATACCTTTTCAGGCATTGCACACTGAGCTACTTTAACCGGATGGCCACGCTGTCCTACAACTGTTTTTGGTTTTGCCACACGTTTTTGGCTAGATACAGGCCTGCCAGATGGAACCTGTTAAATAATCAGAACAGAGCAACAAATATGTCTGAAACTGGACAGAAGATCTCCCATACAGGATACATATATCATTTGAAAAAGGAGTCACGAAACTGTCATATGATGTATAAAAGGTAACAATATTTATTGAGCAATATAACAATAAAAAATATGAATAAAATCCAAGATTGTCAGTCATGGTAAGGTAACTATGTGAATGGTGGAAACAGGTAACACCCAAATACCACACAGACACACCAAGAGGTCAACGACCAGAGATCACAGGTTCAAAGAAACATAAGTGAGTAAATCCTATGTAGAGTCCCACTAAGGGCTCCCTATCATGAATAAATAGAAGATCATATAAACGACTGGATCTCACCCATTATGGTCGCGGTGTGTGTGTGGCAGCGCCAGCCCCTACGCGCGTTTTGCTAAGGCTTCTTCAGGGGGCCGTGCAGTGTGTGTCACTAGCAAGGTTTTTATGCAACCACCGGACCTGAGGCTAATCGCGGAACTCAATGTACGGCGCATGCGCCGATGACGTCAGCGCCGGAACTAGCATCGCCGCTACGGCTGTCCGGGACGAGCGAGAAGCCAGGGAGCCATCTCCATGGCAACCATGACTCACACGCTCGAACCAATGGACGCCGGCGGCGATGCACCGTCACGCCCACGTCACCGTCATGCGCACAAGTCCCGGAGACAGGAACAAGAGGACTAAGTGTAAGTCTAAATACCGCTGTGAATACAGGTATAAGAGCAGGAGTACTAAAGTGCAAAGTGCTGTGCAAGTGATGAATGTGCAAACATAGCATATACTAGCCAAGGTACACAATATAATATAATACAATAAAGCATAAGAACAAAAACATAAATAACAGAAGAGAAGTAAACAAATCCGTGAATGGAATATGATTTTCCAAACAAGTGCTATGAGTCCATAGATGAATCTAGTTCCCCATTTTCATTCTCTCACGTCATTTGGTGATGGAAGTCAGTAAGCAATAGTATTCCCATCATGAACAACTAAAGATAAAAATGGCAACAAAAAACACAAATTACGTATCAGCAAGATAAAAAGAAACACACAAAGACATAAAAAGCTAAATCCAGATACTCTTAGAGGAAACTTGCAAAGCTATTCTGTTCATTAAGTCCAAAGGGGACCATTGTGTTTAAGACATTAATCCACCTACACTCACGTTGGAATAAAAGGCGTCTCATATCCCCGCCTCTGATGCCAGTATGGACCCTATCAATGCCCCATATTTTCAGATCCCTAGGGTCACAGTTGTGTTTTTCCCTGAAATACCTTGGGAGTGTTTTAAGGTTACCTATATCAGTCTCTTCCCTTGCAGCCGTAATCTCTCTCACATGTTCACGTGTTCTCACACGTAACTCCCTAGTTGTCAATCCTACATATACTAGTTCACATGTGCATTTGGCATAGTAGATAACGGAGGTACTCTTACACGAGATAAATTCCTTAATTTTGTACTCATGTACCCCATCTGAGGATGTAAAAGATGCAGCTCTCTGATGGTTTCTGCATGCTAAGCACTCCATGCAGGGGAAGAAACAAACCCTTAGTTTCCCCAATCCAAACCTATCCGGGGGGTTCGCCACATAATGACTCTTAACGAGTATATCTCGCAGATTTTGACTACGTCTAGCCGTCATTAATGGATGATTAGATAGATGCTGACTTAGGATCGGGTCTGTTTTCAGCACCGACCAATGTCTAGACAGGATTGACCTAATATCTTCCCACTTAGAATTGGAGGTAGTGATGAAGCGGGTAGCACCTTGCTGCCCAATTTGACCCTTCTTGATAGTCTGATTTTTACCTCCAGACACATGGTGGCAATGGTCCTGGGAGAGTAAGGAGGTCCTACTGACACTTTTGGCCCTCTTATATCCTTTCTTAATGCATCTCTTACTGTAACCACGTTCACTGAATCTCTCCCCAAGGTCCACTGCCTGACGCTCAAAAGCCTCTTCTGAAGTGCATATTCTCCTCATCCGGAGAAATTGACCTACAGGTACAGCTCTGATGGTTGAACTCATGTGCGCGGAAGATGCATGGAGTAGTGCATTGACTGAAGTTTCCTTCCTATGCACGTCCGTGTCCAGTGAACCATCAGGCTGTACATGTATTTTGATGTCAAGAAAAGAAATTTCTTTTGGATGCCAAGAATACGTGAGTCTGATTCAATCTAATCAGTTTTTATGAACAGGTAAGCTATAGGCTGGACCACGGTGAGTCATTGGACGTGGTATATCTCGATTTTTCCAAAGCGTTTGATACCGTGCCGCACAAGAGGTTGGTACACAAAATGAGAATGCTTGGTCTGGGGGAAATTGTGTGTAAATGGGTTAGTAACTGGCTTAGTGATAGAAAGCAGAGGGTGGTTATAAATGGTATAGTCTCTAACTGGGTCGCTGTGACCAGTGGGGTACCGCAGGGGTCAGTATTGGGACCTGTTCTCTTCAACATATTCATTAATGATCTGGTAGAAGGTTTACACAGTAAAATATCGATATTTGCAGATGATACAAAACTATGTAAAGCAGTTAATACAAGAGAAGATAGTATTCTGCTACAGATGGATCTGGATAAGTTGGAAACTTGGGCTGAAAGGTGGCAGATGAGGTTTAACAATGATAAATGTAAGGTTATACACATGGGAAGAAGGAATCAATATCACCATTACACACTGAATGGGAAACCACTGGGTAAATCTGACAGGGAGAAGGACTTGGGGATCCTAGTTAATGATAAACTTACCTGGAGCAGCCAGTGCCAGGCAGCAGCTGCCAAGGCAAACAGGATCATGGGGTGCATTAAAAGAGGTCTGGATACACATGATGAGAGCATTATACTGCCTCTGTACAAATCCCTAGTTAGACCGCACATGGAGTACTGTGTCCAGTTTTGGTCACCGGTGCTCAGGAAGGATATAATGGAACTAGAGAGAGTACAAAGGAGGGCAACAAAATTAATAAAGGGGATGGGAGAACTACAATACCCAGATAGATTAGCGAAATTAGGATTATTTAGTCTAGAAAAAAGACGACTGAGGGGCGATCTAATAACCATGTATAAGTATATAAGGGGACAATACAAATATCTCGCTGAGGATCTGTTTATACCAAGGAAGGTGACGGGCACAAGGGGGCATGCTTTGCGTCTGGAGGAGAGAAGGTTTTTCCACCAACATAGAAGAGGATTCTTTACTGTTAGGGCAGTGAGAATCTGGAATTGCTTGCCTGAGGAGGTGGTGATGGCGAACTCAGTCGAGGGGTTCAAGAGAGGCCTGGATGTCTTCCTGGAGCAGAACAATATTGTATCATACAATTAGGTTCTGTAGAAGGACGTAGATCTGGGGATTTATTATGATGGAATATAGGCTGAACTGGATGGACAAATGTCTTTTTTCGGCCTTACTAACTATGTTACTATGTTACTATGTATGATGTTGTAGTCGTTGCGGTTCAGCCTGGACATAAATAAATCCAAATCATCGACCGATCCTTGCCAGATAAAAAGGATGTCATCTATGAGGCGGTACCAACCAAGGATCTGGGGGGCGGCATGTGCGTCATCGGGAAAAATTTCCCTCTCCCAGAATCCCAAAAATAAATTTGCATACGAGGGCGCACATGCCGCCCCATAGCGGTCCCCCGCTTCTGCAGGAAGAATCGGTCTTTAAACGTAAAAAAATTGTGTTCCAGGATGAACCGCAACAAGTCCAACACCAGATCTCTGACATCTGGGTCTAGATTACTGGACTCCAGAAAGAAACTGTCTAGACATTGGTCGGTGCTGAAAACAGACCCGATCCTAAGTCAGCATCTATCTAATCATCCATTAATGACGGCTAGACATAGTCAAAATCTGCGAGATATACTCGTTAAGAGTCATTATGTGGTGAGCCCCCCGGATAGGTTTGGATTGGGGAAACTAAGGGTTGGTTTCTTCCCCTGCATGGAGTGCTTAGCATGCAGAAACCATCAGAGAGCTGCATCTTTTACATCCTCAGATGGGATACATGAGTACAAAATTAAGGAATTTATCTCGTCTAAGAGTACCTCCATTATCAACTATGCCAAATGCACATGTGAACTAGTATATGTAGGATTGACAACTAGGGAGTTACGTGTGAGAACACGTGAACATGTGAGAGAGATTACGGCTGCAAGGGAAGAGACTGATATAGGTAACCTTAAAACACTACCAAGGCATTTCAGGGAAAAACACAACTGTGACCCTAGGGATCTGAAAATATGGGGCATTGATAGGGTCCATACTGGCATCAGAGGCGGGGATATGAGACGCCTTTTATTCCAACGTGAGTGTAGGTGGATTAATGTCTTAAACACAATGGTCCCCTTTGGACTTAATGAACAGAATAGCTTTGCAAGTTTCCTCTAAGAGTATCTGGATTTAGCTTTTTATGTCTTTGTGTGTTTCTTTTTATCTTGCTGATACGTAATTTGTGTTTTTTGTTGCCATTTTTATCTTTAGTTGTTCATGATGGGAATACTATTGCTTACTGACTTCCATCACCAAATGACGTGAGAGAATGAAAATGGGGAACTAGATTCATCTATGGACTCATAGCACTTGTTTGGAAAATCATATTCCATTCACGGATTTGTTTACTTCTCTTCTGTTATTTATGTTTTTGTTCTTATGCTTTATTGTATTATATTATATTGTGTACCTTGGCTAGTATATGCTATGTTTGCACATTCATCACTTGCACAGCACTTTGCACTTTAGTACTCCTGCTCTTATACCTGTATTCACAGCGGTATTTAGACTTACACTTAGTCCTCTTGTTCCTGTCTCCGGGACTTGTGCGCATAACGGTGACGTGGGCGTGACGGTGCATCGCCGCCGGCGTCCATTGGTTCGAGCGTGTGAGTCATGGTTGCCATGGAGATGGCTCCCTGGCTTCTCGCTCGTCCCGGACAGCCGTAGCGGCGATGCTAGTTCCGGCGCTGACGTCATCGGCGCATGCGCCGTACATTGAGTTCCGCGATTAGCCTCAGGTCCGGTGGTTGCATAAAAACCTTGCTAGTGACACACACTGCATGGCCCCCCGAAGAAGCCTACGCGAAACGCGCGTAGGGGCTGGCGCTGCCACACACACACTGCGACCATAATGGGTGAGATCCAGTCGTTTATATGATCTTCTATTTATTCATGATAGGGAGCCCTTAGTGGGACTCTACATAGGATTTACTCACTTATGTTTCTTTGAACCTGTGATCTCTTGTCGTTGACCTCTTGGTGTGTCTGTGTGGTATTTGGGTGTTACCTGTTTCCACCATTCACATAGTTACCTTACCATGACTGACAATCTTGGATTTTATTCATATTTTTTATTGTTATATTGCTCAATAAATATTGTTACCTTTTATACATCATATAACAGTTTCGTGACTCCTTTTTCAAATGATATATGTATCCTGTATGGGAGTTCTTCTGTCCAGTTTCGGACATATTTGTTGCTCTGTTCTGATTATTTATTACACACACTGTTGCACCTTTAGCTTCACTTCCCCTGACGAAGCTGCAGCGGCAGCGATACGCGTAGGGTGTGCTCCCACCTTATCCCTCTTCTACCTCAGGGCCATTTTTGGGGCTCCATTTCCCTGGTCCTATGTGTATTTAACCCTTGTGGTGCCTTGCACCTTTTGACATTGCTGCATCTCCATATACTATGACTGACGCAGGACAGGTTGTATCTACGGCTGCTACATAGCATGCTACCATATTTCAATCTCAGGACCATGTATTGCATGCATGTTTTATTTTTTGGCTATTAGTAGTGGATACTGACATATTGTGGTCGAGTCCTTTGCGGCCGGTACAGGCACATTTCTGCAGGAGAGTATATGTTATTAGGTGTATCTAGGGTAGGATATTACTGTTTCCTGTTGTATTATGGAATTGTCATTTATTATGGGATATGGTGGGCATAGGGATTTGTTCATTTGATTTTAAATGTTTTTAACATGTTTTTTGAGGTGTTTAATAAAGGTGTTTTGCTTTATGATATTACTTATTGTCTCTATATTTTGGGTTGTGCATACTAGTTTTAGTCTACTCTCTCCTTGCCTTTGTCCTGTTCTGATTATTTAACAGGTTCCATCTGGCAGGCCTGTATCTAGCCAAAAACGTGTGGCAAAACCAAAAACAGTTGTAGGACAGCGTGGCCATCAAGTTAAAGTAGCTCAGTGTGCAATGCCTGAAAAGGTATCCGATAGTAGAAAGAGTGCAGTCTGGCATTTTTTTTACCAAGATCCAAATGATCAGTGCAAAGTGATCTGTAAGAAATGCTCAAGGACCTTCAGCAGAGGTCAGAATGTTAAAAATCTAAATACAAGTTGCATGCGTAGACATTTAACCACCATGCACTTGCAAGCCTGGACTAAATGGACCAAATGTCCCTTAACGTTGTTACACCATCTCACAATGATGCTAGTCAGCAACGCTACTTCCCTTCAATCACTGTAAGCCCACCGTTTACCACACCACCTGCAGTAAATGTGGAGGTTTCATCGAAAGGCCAAAGCAGTCAGGGAATCACCAGGTTCGTGGTAGGAAACACTGTATGTAGGGCAACAGCAAGAATACCATCACCAACCCTCTCTGTCTGCCCTGTCCACCGGCACCCCCGCTAGTTCCACCATATGCAGCTCTCCAGAGCAGCTCAGCCTACAAGAGACTCTCGTTAGGAAAAGGAAGTACTCATCCTCGCATCTGTGTACACAGGGTTTGAACGCCCACATTGCTAGACTAATCTCGTTAGAGATGATGCCCTACCGGTTAGTTGAAAGTGAAGCTTTCAAAGCCCTGATGGACTACGCTGTACCATGCTACGAGCTACCCAGTCGACACTTCTTTTCGAGAAAAGCCATCCCAGCCCTCCACCAGCATGTAAAAGACCGCATTGTCCATTCACTCAGGCAATCTGTGAGTAGAAAGGTGCACCTGACAACAGATGCATGGACCAGTAGGCATGGTCAGGGGCGTTACGTCTCCATCATGGCACACTGGGTTAATGTGGTGGATGCAGGGTCCACAGGGGACAGCAATATTGGGACAGTTCTGCCTAGCCCACGGTCTATGCAACAGTTGGCTGTAGGCATTCGCCCCCCTCCTCCTCCTCATCCTCCAGCAGAAGTGAGAGCTCGTCCACAGACCACAGTCGCACGACCACTCCATCCGCAGCTGCCACTGTTGCACACGAGGTGTCCCATTATGGAACAGCTAGTGGCAAGCGTCAGCAGGCTGTATTGGCAATGAAGTGTTTGGGCGACAACAGACACACTGCGGAAGTTCTGTCTGAGTTCTTGCAGCAAGAAACTCAGTCATGGCTGGGCACTGTACATTTTGAGGCAGGCAAGGTAGTGAGTGATAACGGAAGGAATTTTATGGCTGCCATAGCCCTTTCACAACTGAAACACATTCCTTGCCTGGCTCACACCTTAAACCTGGTGGTGCAGTGCTTCCTGAAAAGTTATCCGGGGTTACCCGACCTGCTTCTCAAGGTGCGCAGACTTTGCTCGCACATCCGCCGTTCGCCCGTACACTCCAGCCGTATGCAGAACCATCAGCGATCTTTGAACCTTCCCCAGCATCGCCTAATCATCGACGTTGCAACAAGGTGGAACTCCACACTGCACATGCTTCAGAGACTGTGTGAACAGAGGCGTGCTGTTATGTATTCATGGGAGGATACACATACATGGGCAGGCACTTAGATGGCAGACATGGAGTTGTCAGGTGTGCAGTGGTCGAAGCTACAAGACCTGTGTCAAGTCCTTCAGTGTTTTGAGGAATGCACACGGCTGGTTAGTGCAGACAACGCCATAATAAGCATAAGCATCCCCATAATGCGTCTGCTGATGCAAAGTTTGACGCACATAAAGGAGCAGGCGTCTGCAGCTGAGGATGAGGGAAGCCTTGATGACAGTCAGCCATTGTCTGGTCAGGGAAGTCTACTGGACGAGGTGGCGGGCGAGGAGGAGGAGGACGAGGAGGATGATGGGTATGAGTATTTTTTGGATGAGGAAGCTTCTCAGGGGTCAAAAGAAACTGCTGGCGTTGCAAGGCCAGGTTCAGGGTTTTTGAGGGAGACAAGTGATGTTGATTTGCCCGAAAGTGCTCCTCCACCCAGCACAAGCAGTGATTTGACAACTGGAACATTGGCCCACATGGCGGATTATGCCTTGCGTATCCTCAAAAGGGACCCATGCATTATAAAAATGATGACCGATGACGATTACTGGTTGGCCTGCCTCCTGGATCCACGATATAAAGGGAAATTGCAAAATATCATGCCACATGAGAACCTTGAACAAATCTTGGCAACCAAACAAGCAACTCTTGTAGACCGTTTGATTCAGGCATTCCCAGCACACAGCGCCGGTGATGGTTCTCACACGAGCTGCAGGGGGCAACAGGGCAGAGGTGTTAGAGGTGCACAAATCAGATGTGGCGTTGGACAGAGGGGTTTTCTGACCAGGTTGTGGAGTGATTTCGCAATGACCGCAGACAGTACAGGTACTGCAGCATCAATTCAAAGTGACAGGAGACAACATTTGTCCAGTATGGTTACAAACTATTTTTCCTCCCTTATCGATGTTCTCCCTCAACCGTCATTCCCATTTGATTACTGGGCATCCAAAATAGACACCTGGCCTGAATTGGCAGAATATGCATTGCAGGAGCTTGCTTGCCCAGCAGCTAGTGTGCTATCAGAAAGAGTATTAAGTGCTGCTGGTTCAATACTGACCGAAAAAAGGACTCGTCTGGCTACCCAAAATGTAGATGATCTAACCTTCATTAAAATGAACCACTCATGGATTTCTAATTATTTTGCCCCACCTTTCCCGGCTGACACCTTGCTTTCCTGTAAAAAGGTCTTGCTTTTGAACAGGTCTTACTCACTGTTCCAATCTCATATTTTGCAGCTGCTGTATGTCCAGCATACGACATGTTTACACCTCCCTAAATGGGCTTACTCCCCCCACGGGGCCGTGGTCGCCACTTGGCGCAAGCACCCGTGAGAGTGCCGTTTGTCTGAAGAGGTGGGTGTGCCCACTTTTGGCCGACGGCACTGGCACTGGGTCCCTCATAGTACAATGAAGTGTCTCTGGCGGTGGTGGCGCGCACCCAACGTCAGACACACCGTTGTAACATGAGGGGCCCTGGGCCAGTACCGCCGGCCACGAGAGAGTGTCCCCCCCCAGCTCAAACAGTGCTCTACCACTTGCAAAATTATCTCTCACAGCTCCACCAGTGTTTAGTCTATGCGGTGAAATCCTTCAATGCCTGGCACGGACAATACCAAATTGTTGACATGTATGATGCTAGTTGAAATATTCAGGGGCCCTGTCCTACATTTACACCAGTAAATACTTTGCGCCAAATTACAATGTCTGAAAGTCAGCAGAGGAGCCCACCCCTGTACCTAAGTATGCCACCTGTTTTTTTTTTGTTTTTTTTGAGAGACATTAACATCTACAGTCATGGCCAAAAGTATTGACACCCCTGCAATTCTGTCAGATAATACTCATTTTCTTCCTGAAAATGATTGCAAACACAAATTATTTGGTATTATTAACTTCATTTAATTTGTCTTAAATGAAAAAACATAAAAAGAGAATGAAGCAAAAAGCAAAACACTGATCATTTCACACAAAACTCCAATAATGGGCCAGACAAAAGTATTGGCACCCTCAGCCTAATACTTGGTTGCACAACCTTTAGCCAAAATAACTGCGACCAACCGCTTCCGGTAACCATCAATGAGTTTCTTACAATGCTCTGCTGGAATTTTAGACCATTCTTCTTTGGCAAACTGCTCCAGGTCCCTGATATTTGAAGGGTGCCTTCTCCAAACTGCCATTTTTAGATCTCTCCACAGGTGATCTATGGGATTCAGGTCTGGACTCATTGCTGGCCACCTTAGAAGTCTCCAGTGCTTTCTTTCAAACCATTTTCTAGTGCTTTTTGAAGTGTGTTTTGGGTCATTGTCCTGCTGGAAGACCCATAACCTCTTAGGGAGACCCAGCTTTCTCACACTGGGCCCTACATTATGCTGCAAAATGTGTTGGTAGTCTTCAGACTTCATACTGCCATGCACACGGTCAAGCAGTCCAGTGCCAGAGGCAGAAAAGCAACCCCAAAACATCAGGGAACCTCCGCCATGTTTGACTGTAGGGACCGTGTTCTTTTCTTTGAATGCCTCTTTTTTTTCTCCTGTAAACTCTATGTTGATGCCTTTGCCCAAAAAGCTCTACTTTTGTCTCATCTGACCAGAGAACATTCTTCCAAAACGTTTTAGGCTTTTTCAGGTAAGTCTTGGCAAACTCCAGCCTGGCTTTTTTATGTGTCGGGGTAAGAAGTGGGGTCTTCCTGGGTCTCCTACCATACAGTCCCTTTTCATTCAGATGCCGACGGATAGTACGGGTTGACACTGTTATACCCTCGGACTGCAGGGCAGCTTGAACTTGTTTGGATGTTAGTCGAGGTTCTTTATCCAACATCAGCACAGTTTTGCGTTGAAATCTCTTGTCAATTTTTCTTTTCCGTCCACATCTGGGAAGGTTAGCCACAGTGCCATGGGCTTTAAACTTCTTGATGACACTGCGCATGGTAGACACAGGAACATTCAGGTCTCTGGAGATGGACTTGTAGCCTTGAGATTGCTCATACTTCCTCACAATTTGGTTCTCAAGTCCTCAGACAGTTCTTTGGTCTTCTTTCTTTTCTCCATGTTCAATGTGGTACACAAGGACACAGGACAGCTGTTGAGTCAACTTTAATCCATGTCAACTGGCTGCAAGTGTGATTTAGTTATTGCCAACACCTGTTAGGTGCCACAGGTAAGTTACAGGTGCTGTTAATTACACAAATTAGAGAAGCATCACATGATTTTTTGAACGGTGCCAATACTTTTGTCCACCCCCTTTTTTATGTTTGGTGTGGAATTATATCCAATTTTGCTTTAGAACAATTCTTTTTGTGCTTTTTTCATTTAAGACAAATTTAATGAAGTTAATAATACCAAATAATTTGTGTTTGCAATCATTTTCAGGAAGAAAATGAGTATTATCTGACAGAATTGTAGGGGTGACAATACTTTTGGCCATGACTGTATTTATTATTTTGGAGTACTAACTGTGTCAGACACTACTTCCAATTGTCCTCCGCTGACCACACTAATGCTGCCTGTGCACCCCTGCAACATAATTGAACTTGCAGTTGGAGCGCCCCCAGACACAGGGCCGTGGTGTACTTGGTACCGGTCCTCTCTGTTTCGGTGCTGGGGTTGTCACGGTGGCTGGACCCGGTCCGTGACCCTGCTAAGGGGCGTCCAATGAAAGGGTGAAGTAGTTTAAGGATTCGTGACGCCACCTGTGGTATTCGGTCAGGATGACCGACGCTGCCAGGGGGTTCCACTGGGGTGATGGAATGGCAGCTAGATTGTATACCTTCCCACAGGCGAAGTGTGTGCCCAGGACTTCCCGGTAGTGTAGCTGGCGATGATGTGGGGCGCAGTTAATAACGAGGACACAGGGTTGCAGTATCTTTACCTTTTACTGAAGACTTCGGGATCCACAGTCCAGAGCACTGCTAACCGGGCTGGCTGAGTCCGGCCAGTCCGAAGGCACATCCAGAGTTCCCTTTGCAGGTGGAAATCAGTGCCTACCAACTAGCACCTGTGTGTTGTAGTTCTTCCCTGCTGAGCATTCGGGATAGTCCTCGCAACTTCCGTATCTGTTCTTTCTCTTTCTCTCCGTCCCCCAAGTTATTGTGTGGATAGGATGCACCCGTTTGACGGGAAGGCTCAGAGCTATTCTGGGACCCTAGAGACGCCCCTCTCCAACTTTGCCCCCTATGTCTGCTTAGGTGATGTAAGGTAGACAGCCAACCTAAAATCAACTGTCCTGCCGCTGTTCGAAGTAATGCTTGGAGTCTGTCACTTCCTCGGCGTTCCAGCCACCGGCTACGCACCTCAGTAGGATGTTGCCGATCTCGGGGCTTGACTCCTACTGGATATCTCCTTGTGCTGCGATTTTTTCTCACTTCTCCACAATATCCTTCGCTTCGTGTCCTTCCTTAGGATGCCGCCGCAAGGTAGTGCAGGTGCGGCTCCGTAACTGTTATGATTAGGTGGCCTTGGAGCAGCATGAAAACCTTCACTGGAGTTGGTGGTAACTATACTGACCGCAAACCCTGATCTTATCACCGCAACTAGAAGTAGCCGTGGGGTGTGCCTAACAAAACCTAGACACCTCGACACAGCCGGAGGACTTAATTCCCCTAAAGATGGAAATAGGAAAACTATCTTCCCTCAGAGTAGACCCCCAAGGGATAGGCAGCCCCCCACAAATAATGACTGTGAGTTGGAGACGAAAAGACACACGCAGGCAGAAAACAGGCTTAGCAAAGGAGGCCACTTCTAGCTAAATAGAAAAGGACAGGACAGGATACTAAGCGGTCAGCATAAAAATACTACAAAAATATCCACAGCAGAAAATACAAAACTCCACCACCTAACTAAAGATGTGGAGAGTATAACTGCAACTCCAGAGAATCCAACCAGACTGAGAAAAACAACTGACACAGTCTAAGCTGGACAAATAGAAACAAAAGATCAGCACTAAAAATAAGCACACTGCATGTGTACTTCAGAAAAAGAAACAAACACTTATCTTTGCTGAACTGGCAGATAAGCAGGAGAGGCCAGGCAGAGATCCAACACTTCCAAAGAAACATTGACAACTGGCCAGGACTAAAGAGTCCTGCAAAGTTAAATAGCCCAGTCAGAATTGCAATTAGCGGATACACCTGTCCAAGATTGCAGCCCAGACACAACTGCATTACCATCTACAACCACCGGAGGGAGCCCAAAAGCAGAATTCACAACAGTACCCCCCCCTTGAGGAGGGGTCACCGAACCCTCACCAGAGCCCCCAGGCCGATCAGAATGAGCCAGATGAGAGGTACGAACCAAATCAGCGGCATGGACATCAGAGGCAAAAACCCAAGAATTATCCTCCTGGCCATAACCCTTCCATTTGACAAGATACTGAAGCTTCCGCCTCGAAAAACGGGAATCCAAAATCTTCTCAACAACATATTCCAACTCCCCATCAACCAACACAGGGGCCGGAGGATCAACAGAGGGAACAACGGGCTCCACATATTTCTGCAATAAAGATCTATGGAAGACATTATGGATAGCAAAAGAGGCCGGAAGCGCCAGACGAAAAGACACCGGATTAATAATCTCAGAAATCCTATAAGGATCAATAAACCGAGGCTTAAACTTAGGAGAAGAAACCTTCATAGGAACATGACGGGAAGACAATCAAACCAGATTTCCAACCCGAAGCCGGGAACCAACACACCGACGACGGTTAGCAAAACGTTGAGCCTCCTCCTGAGACAACACCAAATTGTCCATCACATGAGCCCAAATCTGCTGCAACCTGTCAACCACAGAATCCACACCAGGACAGTCAGAAGGCTCA
Organism: Ranitomeya imitator; assembly: GCF_032444005.1. Lineage (NCBI taxonomy): Eukaryota > Metazoa > Chordata > Amphibia > Anura > Dendrobatidae > Ranitomeya > Ranitomeya imitator. The sequence goes on from NC_091283.1 coordinate 228,098,303, forward strand.
ACCTGCCCAGAAGAAAAACGAGGATGAAAACCAAAATTACAAAAGAAAGGCGAAACCAAAGTAGCCGAACTAGCCCGATTATTAAGGGCAAACTCGGCCAATGGCAAAAAGGCCACCCAATCATCCTGATCAGCAGACACAAAGCGTCTCAAATAAGTCTCCAAAGTCTGATTAGTTCCCTCGGTCTGGCCGTTTGTCTGAGGATGAAATGCAGAAGAAAAAGACAAATCAATGCCCAGCTTGGCACAAAAGGCCAGCCAAAACCTAGAAACAAACTGGGAACCTCTGTCGGACACAATATTCTCCGGAATACCATGCAAACGGACCACATGCTGAAAAAACAACGGAACCAAATCAGAAGAAGAAGGCAATTTAGGCAAAGGCACCAAATGAACCATCTTAGAGAATCGGTCACAAACAACCCAGATAACCGACATCCTCCGGGAAATAGGAAGATCGGAAATAAAATCCATAGAAATATGCGTCCAGGGCCTCTCAGGGACCGGCAAAGGCAAAAGCAACCCACTAGCACGGTAGCAACAAGGCTTGGCTCGTGCACAAGTCCCACAGGACTGCACAAAAGAACGCACATCACGCGACAAAGAAGGCCACCAAAAGGACCTACCAACCAAGTCTCTGGTACCAAAGATGCAAGGATGACCAGCCAACACGGAACAGTGAACTTCAGAAATCACTCTACTAGTCCATCTGTCAGGAACAGTTTCCCCACAGGACAACGGTCAGGTTTGTCAGCCTGAAATTCCTGAAGAACCCGTCGTAAATCAGGGGAAATGGCAGAAAGGACCACCCCTTCTTTCAGAATACCGACCGGTTCCAAGACCTCAGGAGAATCAGGCAAAAAACTCCTAGAGAGGGCATCAGCCTTAATATTCTTAGAACCCGGAAGGTACGAGACCACGAAATCAAAACGAGAAAAAAACAAGGACCATCGAGCCTGTCTAGGATTCAACTGTTTGGCAGACTCGAGGTAAATCAGATTCTTATGATCACAATACGGTGTTTAGCTCCCTCAAGCCAATGTCGCCACTCCTCAAACGCCCACTTCATAGCCAACAACTCCCGATTGCCGACATCATAATTGCGTTGAGCAGGCGAAAACTTACGGGAAAAGAAGGCACACGGTTTCATTAAGGAACCAACAGGATCCCTCTGAGACAAAACAGCCCCTGCCCCAATCTCAGAAGCGTCAACCTCAACCTGAAACGGAAGAGAAACATCCGGTTGACGCAACACTGGAGCAGAAGTAAAACGATGTTTAAGTTCCTGAAAGGCAGAGACAGCCACAGGGGACCAATTCGCCACATCAGCGCCCTTCTTCGTCAAATCAGTCAAGAGTTTAACCACGCTGGAAGAATTAGCAATGAAACGACGATAAAAATTAGCAAAACCCAAAAATTTCTGAAGGCTCTTCACGGATGTGGGCTGAATCCAATCATGAATGGCCTGAACCTTAACCGGATCCATCTCTATAGACGAGGGAGAAACAATAAAGCCCAAAAAGGAGACATTCTGCACCCCAAAAAGACACTTAGACCCTTTCACAAACAAGGCATTGTCACGAAGGATCTGAAATACCATCCTGACCTGCTGCACATGAGACTCCCAATCATCGGAAAAAATCAAAATATCGTCCAAATATACAATCAAGAATTTATCAAGATAATTCCGGAAGATATCATGCATGAAGGACTGAAAAACAGATGGAGCATTAGAGAGTCCGAATGGCATCACAAGGTATTCAAAATGGCCTTCGGGCGTGTTAAACGCAGTTTTCCATTCATCACCCTGCTTAATACGAACAAGATTATTAGCCCCCCGAAGGTCAATCTTAGTAAACCAACTAGCTCCCTTAATCCTAGCAAACAAATCGGAAAGCAAAGGTAACGGGTATTGAAACTTGACCGTAATCTTATTCAAGAGGCGATAATCAATACAGGGTCTTAAGGAACCATCTTTTTTAGCAACAAAAAAGAACCCCGCTCCCAACGGTGAAGAAGATGGCCGAATATGCCCTTTCTCCAAAGACTCCTTAATATTGCTCCACATGGCGGCATGTTCAGGTACAGACAGGTTGAAAAGTCGGCCCTTAGGAAACTTACAGCCTGGAATCAAGTCAATAGCACAATCGCAGTCCCTGTGCTGTGGACTTGGGCTCATCGAATACATCCTGAAAATCAGACAAAATCTCCGGAATTTCAGAAGAGGAAGAAGGGGCGATAGACATCAGATGAACATCATTATGAACCCCCTGACAACCCCAACTAGTCACAGACATGGACTTCCAATCCAAAACAGGATTATGTACCTGTAACCACGGAAAACCCAGAACGATAGCATCATGCAAATTATGCAACACCAGAAATCGACAATCTTCCTGAAGGGCTGGCGCCATGCGCATGGTCACCTGTGTCCAAAACTGGGGCTTACTTTTAGCCAAGGGTGTAGCATCAATGCCCCTTAAAGGAATAGGATTCTGCAAAGGCTGCATGGGAATACCACAACGCCAAGCAAAGTCAAAGTCCATTAAGTTCAAGGCGGCGCCTGAATCCACAAACGCCATGACAGAAAATGATGAAAATGAACAGATCAAGGACACAGATAACAGAAATTTAGGTTGTACAGTACTGATGGTAAATGAACTGGCGATCCTCTTTGTCCACTTAGGGCAGACAGAAATGACATGGGAAGCGTTGTCACAATAATAACACAACCTATTCTGACATCTGAAACCTTGTCGTTCTGTTTTAGACAGAATCCTATCACACTGCATAGGCTCAGGAATTTGCTCTGAGGATAACGCCATAGCGCGCACAGTTCTGCGCTCCCGCAAACGCCGGTCAATCTGAATGGCCAGAGACATAGAATCACTCAGATTGGAGAGTGTGGTAAACCCCACCATAACATCTTTAACGGATTCAGAAAGACCCTTTCTGAAAATTGCCGCCAAAGCATCATTATTCCATTTAGTCAACACAGACCATTTTCTGAATTTCTGACAATACAATTCAGCCACCTCTTGCCCCTGAGACAGGGCCCACAAGGTCTTCTCAGCTTGATCCACCGAATTAGGTTCATCGTACAGTAATCCTAACGCCTGAAAGAAGGAGTCTACATTAAGCAAACCAGGATCCCCAGATTCCAGGGAAAATGCCCAATCCTGTGGATCACCACGCAGCAGGGAGATGATGATTTTAACCTGTTGAATGGAATCACCGGAGGATCGAGGTTTCAATGCAAAAAACAGTTTACAGTTGTTTTTAAAACTCAAAAATTTGGACCTGTCACCAAAAAACAAATCAGGAGTAGGAATCTTCGGTTCTAAAGCCGGAGTCTGAACAATGTAATCAGAAATACCCTGTACCCTAGCAGCAAGCTGGTCTACACGAGAAACTAATTCCTGAACATTCATGCTAGCACAAGGCTCTTCAGCCACCCAGAGATTAAGAGGGAGGAGAAGACAAATTAGACTGAAGAAAAAAATGGCTCAAGACCTTTCCTCCCTTCTTCTGAGATGCATTTAACTCATTGTGGGCCAGTTGTACTGTTATGATTAGGTGGCCTTGGAGCAGCATGAAAACCTTCACTGGAGTAGGTGGTAACTATACTGACCGCAAACCCTGATCTTATCACCGCAACTAGAAGTAGCCGTGGGGTGTGATTAACAAAACCTAGACACCTCGACACAGCCGGAGGACTAAATTCCCCTAAAGATGGAAATAGGAAAACTATCTTGCCTCAGAGTAGACTCCCAAAGGATAGGCAGCCCCCCACAAATAATGACTGTGAGTTGGAGAGGAAAAGACACACGCAGGCAGAAAACAGGCTTAGCAAAGGAGGCCACTTCTAGCTAAATAGAAAAGGACAGGACAGGATACTAAGCGGTTAGCATAAAAATACTACAAAAATATCCACAGCAGAAAATACAAAACTCCACCACCTAACTAAAGATGTGGAGAATATATCTGCAACTCCAGAGAATCCAACCAGACTGAGAAAAACAACTGACACAGTCTAAGCTGGACAAATAGAAACAAAAGATCAGCACTGAAAATAAGCACACTGCATGTGTGCTTCAGAAAAAGAAACAAACACTTATCTTTGCTGAACTGGCAGATAAGCAGAAGAGGCCAGGCAGAGATCCAACACTTCCAAAGAAACATTGACAACTGGCCAGGACTAAAGAGTCCTGCAAAGCTAAATAGCCCAGTCAGAATTGCAATTAGCGGATACACCTGTCCAAGATTGCAGCCCAGAGACAACTGCATTACCATCTACAACCACCGGAGAGAGGCCAAAAGCAGAATTCACAACACGTAACGTTCTGTCCTTTCTGCTAAGTACCTGCCAGGAACCCACCCCTGACAGGTCCTCCCTGGAGCTCTCCCGGGCTGCGTTCTGTCCTAACTTCCTATCCGACCCCTAGTTTTACCAGTGTGAGGAGTGGCCTAATATATAGTGCCTTTTGCTCCCCCTAGTGGCCAGAGTGTGAAGTGTAATGTGTGACTGTGATACCTGGTCAGGTGAACTCCTTTAGTGCAATCAGACATAACATCACTCCCCTTAGCGGCAGTACGACATTACTGCAACGAACAGGACTCTGGGGCGCTGCACATTGAGCCTATTTTTTTTATTTTAGGCCTACTAAGTCTGTCTGCGGCCCATCCTTCAAATTGTCCTCCGCTGACCACACCAATGCTGCCTGTGTACCCCTGCAACATAATCGAACCTGTTGTGAATTCTGCTTTTGGGTTCCCTCCAGTGGTTGTAGGTGGTAATGCTGTTGTCCCTGAGTTGCAGTCATGGTCAGGTGTATCTGCTGATTGCAGTTCTGACTGGGGTATTTAGGTGTACAGGATTCATTAGTCCTTGCCAGTTGTCCATGGTTCAGGGAGGTTTTGGATCTTTGTCTGGTTCCTCCTGCCTTGCTGCCAATTCAGCAAAGATAAGTGTTTGGGGTTTTTTTCTGTGGCACACATGCTGTGTGCTTAATAATTTTGTGCTATTCATTTGTTTTCTCTTGTCCAGCTTAGATTGTGTCAGTGTTTTCTCAGTCTTTTTGGATTCTCAGGAGTTGCAGATATACGCTCCACATCTTTAGTTAGATGGTGGAATTTTTTGTATCATCTGCTGTGGATATTTTTTGGAAGGGTTTTAATACTGACCGCTTAGTATTCTGTCCTATCCTTTCCTATTTAGCTAGAAGTGGCCTCTTTTGCTAAATCCTGTTTCCTTCCTGCGTTTGTCTTTCCTCTACTACTCACAGTCAATATTTGTGGGGGGCTGCCTATCCTTTGGTGTTCTGCTCTGAGGCAAGGTAGAATTCCTACTTCCATCTATAGGGGTATTTAGTCCTCCGGCTGTGTCGAGGTGTCTAGGATTTGTTAGGCACACCCCACGGCTCAGTACAGTTTCCACCAACTCCAGAGAAAGTTCCATGTGGCTCCAAGGCCACCAGATCATAACACGAACCTGCATTGAGCCTATTTTTGTTATTTTAGGCCTACTAAGTCTGTCTGCGGTCCATCCTTCAAATTGTCCTCCACTGACCACACCAATGCTGCCTGTGCACCCCTGCAACATTATTGAACCTGCATTGAGCCTATTTTTCTATTTTAGGCCTACTAAGTCTGTCTGCGGTCCATCCTTCAAATTGTCCTCCGCTGACCACACCAATGCTGCCTGTGCACCCCTGCAACATAATTGAACGTGCATTGAGCCTATTTTTTTATTTTAGTCCTACTAAGTCTGTCTGCGGTCCATCCTTCAAATTGTCCTCCGCTGACCACACCAATGCTGCCTGTGCACCCCTGCAACATAATTGAACCTGCATTGAGCCTATTTTTTTTATTTTAGGCCTACTAAGTCTGTCTGCGGCCCATCCTTCAAATTGTACTCCGCTGACCACAGCAATGCTGCCTGTGCACCCCTGCAACATAGTTGAACCTGCATTGAGCCTATTTAAGTTATTTTAGGCCTACTAAGTCTGTCTGCGGTCCATCCTTCAAATTGTCCTCCGCTGACCACACCAATGCTGCCTGTGCACCCCTGCAACATAATGGAACGTGCATTGAGCCTATTTTTTTATTTTAGGCCTACTAAGTCTGTCTGCGGTCCATCCTTTAAATTGTCCTCTGCTGACCACACCAATGCTGCCTGTGCACCCCTGCAACATTATTGAACCTGCATTGAGCCTATTTTTTTTATTTTAGGCCTACTAAGTATGTCTGCAGTTCATCCTTCAAATTGTCCTCCACTGACCACACCAATGCTGCCTGTGCACCCTTGCAACATAATTGAATAATTGAACCTGCATTGAGCCTATTTTTGTATTTTAGGCCTACTAAGTCCGTCTGCGGTCCATCCTTCAAATTGTCCTCCACTGACCACAACAATGCTGCCCGTGTACCCATGTAACCTTTTTTAAACCTGCAGCGAGCAAACTTTGTGGTCTACTAGCAGTGTCTGTCTGCGCCACTCAATACAGCTGTCCTCCTCTTAAAAAAGTGAGCTGCAATTGTCAGGTTTTCAGTCTGTCGGAATTTTAAAAGTGCATTGGGGCCACAAGTTTGGTTGAGGTCTACAAACTGTGTCTGCAGCTCCAAGGTGTTCTCCAGGTTGCCTTTCCTTAGCTTCAATCTTGATGCTCTCATTAAGTAGTTGTTAATATAACACTGCATTAGGCCTACAAGTTGGGTTGGGTTCTAGAAACGGTGTCTGCCGCTCCAAGGTGTTCTCCTGGTTGCATTTCCTGAGCTTCTATCTTGAGGCTCTCGTTAAGTATTTGTTAATATAACACTGCATTAGGTGTACAAGTTGGGTTGGGTTCTAGAAATGGTGTCTGCCGCTACAAGGTGTTCTCCAGGTTGCCTTTCCTGAACTTCTTTCTTGAGGCTCTTATTAAGTAGTTGTTAATATAACACTGCATTAGGCCTACAAGTTGGATTGGGTTCTAGAAATGGTGTCTGCCGCTCCAAGGTGTTCTCCAGGTTGCCTTTCCTGAGCTTCTATCTTGAAGCTCTCGTTAAGTAGTTGTTAATATAACACTGCATTAGGCGTACAAGTTGGGTTGGGTTCTAGAAATGGTGTCTGCCGCTCCAAGGTGTTCTCCAGGTTGCCTTTCCTTAGCTTCAATCTTGAGGCTCTCGATAAATTGTTTTTAATATAACACTGCATTTGGCCTACTTGTTTTGTTGGCCCTACTAACGGTGTCTGCTGCTCCTTGCTGTTCTCCTCCACTGAACAAACCAGTGCCGCCTGTTTACTTCTGTTTCCAATTTTGAACTGCATTTAACCTATTGACTGATTTGGGCCTACTCACTGTGTCAGCCTCTCATTACAGTTATCCTCCTCTGGACAAAGCAATGGAGCCTGGTTAGTCCTGTTACCAATTTTGAACTGCATTTAGCCCACTTTATTATTTGGGCCTATATCTGTGTTTCCTCCTCATCCTGCCCATTGCCCAGCCAGTGATAGATGAGTCTGCTGGTACATTGACCCAGAATGCCACATTCCCCGTGCACGCTACACAGCCAGAATGTGACCCTGCTGAAAGTCAGGTTCCCCTTCCCGCATACCATACCACCTTACACGGGGACAAAGAGGAAGGTGCAGATGAAAGTGCAGGTTCCTTCATCAGGTGGGGGGGAATAATCGTTGGCGATGTCACTGGCACAGGGCCGCTCATAGTACGCAAAAGTGTCGCTGCCGGTGGGAGGTGCCCCCGCCGTGCAAACACAGCGCCGTACTTTGAGGGTCCCTGTGCCAGTGCTAATGCGAACGAGTGGGCCCCCCCTGCTTGCTCAGGATCACAGCACTTGCAAAGTTGAAATACTTACAGTGGGGCAAAAAAGTATTTAGTCAGTACTTAGTCAGTATTTAGTACTTAGTACTTAGTACTTAGTCAGTATTTAGTCAGTATTTACTTGCAATAGTGCAAGTTCCACCACTTAAAAAGATGAGAGGCGTCTGTAATTTACATCATAGGTAGACCTCAACTATGGGAGACAAACTGAGAAAAAAAAATCCAGAAAATCACATTGTCTGTTTTTTTATCATTTTTTTTTGCATATTATGGTGGAAAATAAGTATTTGGTCAGAAACAAACAATCAAGATTTCTGGCTCTCACAGACCTATAACTTCTTCTTTAAGAGTCTCCTCTTTCCTCCACTCATTACCTGTAGTAATGGCACCTGTTTAAACTTGTTTTCAGTATAAAAAGACACCTGTGCACACCCTCAAACAGTCTGACTCCAAACTCCACTATGGTGAAGACCAAAGAGCTGTCAAAGGACACCAGAAACAAAATTGTAGCCCTGCACCAGGCTGGGAAGACTGAATCTGCAATAGCCAACCAGCTTGGAGTGAATAAATCAACAGTGGGAGCAATAATTAGAAAATGGAAGACATACAAGACTACTGATAATCTCCCTCGATCTGGGGCTCCACGCAAAATCCCACCCCGTGGGGTCAGAATGATCACAAGAACTGTGAGCAAAAATCCCAGAACCACGCGGGGGGACCTAGTGAATGAACTGCAGAGAGCTGGGACCAATGTAACAAGGCCTACCATAAGTAACACACTACGCCACCATGGACTCAGATCCTGCAGTGCCAGACGTGTCCCACTGCTTAAGCCAGTACATGTCCGGGCTCGTCTGAAGTTTGCTAGAGAGCATTTGGATGATCCAGAGGAGTTTTGGGAGAATGTCCTATGGTCTGATGAAACCAAACTGGATCTGTTTGGTAGAAACACAACTTGTCGTGTTTGGAGGAAAAAGAATACTGAGTTGCATCCATCAAACACCATACCTACTGTAAAGCACGGTGGTGGAAACATCATGCTTTGGGGCTGTTTCTCTGCAAAGGGGCCAGGACGACTGATCCGGGTACATGAAAGAATGAATGGGGCCATGTATCGTGAGATTTTGAGTGCAAACCTCCTTCCATCAGCAAGGGCATTGAAGATGAAACGTGGCTGGGTCTTTCAACATGACAATGATCCAAAGCACACCGCCAGGGCAACGAAGGAGTGGCTTCGTAAGAAGCATTTCAAGGTCCTGGAGTGGCCTAGCCAGTCTCCAGATCTCAACCCTATAGAAAACCTTTGGAGGGAGTTAAAAGTCCGTGTTGCCAAGCGAAAAGCCAAAAACATCACTGCTCTAGAGGAGATCTGCATGGAGGAATGGGCCAACATACCAACAACAGTGTGTGGCAACCTTGTGAAGACTTACAGAAAACGTTTGACCTCTGTCATTGCCAACAAAAGATATATTACAAAGTATTGAGATGAAATTTTGTTTCTGACCAAATACTTATTTTCCACCATAATATGCAAATAAAATGTTAAAAAAACAGACAATGTGATTTTCTGGATTTTTTTTTCTCAGTTTGTCTCCCATAGTTGAGGTCTACCTATGATGTAAATTACAGACGCCTCTCATCTTTTTAAGTGGTGGAACTTGCACTATTGCTGACTGACTAAATACTTTTTTGCCCCACTGTACCTCTCCCTGCTCCACTGCCGTGACGTGGTCCACATTTCCTGGGCCCACTAAATACTTGAACCAGCCCTACCCCCCACAACTTTAGCCAAATGACCCCCAATTTCCAATGCATAACTATTATTATAAGGTAAATTAAGATTGACAAGCTTCAGTAACAAGAATGGATGTTTTTGCCATTAAAATGGGCACTGTAGGTGTTTTCCTGGCCCCCACTCACTGCCGACTATGCTTCCCCATTGACTTGCATTGGGTTTCGTGTTTTGGTCGATCCCCGACTTTTCGAGATAATCAGCTGATTTCACTCGACTTTTGAGATAGTCGGGTTTCGCGAAACCTGACTCGACCCTAAAAAAGTAAAAGTCGCTCAACCCTAGTCGTCACGCTTGACCACGCTCGGGGTAGGTGAAAGGCCTTTCACGTCAACATGATGAAGGCTCACCATGAACGTGAACCTTTCGTCCTACCGGTTTGCAGCCTGCCCGAAGACGGGGAGGAAGACACCCTCCTGGACATGCTGGCCCAAGCAAAGGTCGGTGGGTCCATCGAGGATGTGGAGGTAAGCGCCTCACTAACCGAACCCCAGCGATCGCAGTTGCAGACCAAGCTGGAACCCTTCCGGGCCATGTTCTCCAACTGACCTGAAAGGACTGAGTTAGCAGTCCACGAGGTGGACACGGGGAATCATGCCCCACTATGGCGAACACACTATCGAATCTCCGACCAGGTGCAGCAGATTATGCGCCAGGAGATCGATGAGATGTTACAGCTGGGGGTGATTCGATGGTCAAAGAGCATGTGGGCCTCACCTGTAGTTCTCATGCCCAAGAAGGACCGGACCACCTGTTTCTGCGTGGACTACAGGGGGCTCAACACCATCACCACCTCTGACACGCACCCAGTGCCGCGCATCGAGGAGCTGCTTCAGAGGTTTACTTTGGGGGGACCCTTAACATTGGAGTCCCTCCTGAGGGACACCGGTCTCGGTCAAGGGACGAGGGCTTTACCTTGCCGTCCCGCCGGAGGGACCAAAAAATGGGCGTTCCCGGGACACGGTTACCAATACCTCAATTTTTCCTATACTTTAACATTGCAATGGCATTCTGCATTGTCCCTATGGTGGGACGCGAGAGGGAATTTGGTTGTTCACTTCCTTATCTCCTATACTATAACATGGGGCCAGCATCGAGCTTCACTCGGCGCTGGTGTGCGTTATTTCAGGGCACGCCAAAATCGTATCCGGCTCGCTTGTGCCATACTTGAGCACGCCAAGTTTTTTTGAGCGCAAAACAAATTTTTCGTAAACTTGGCGATCTCCAATTTTTAAAATTCATGGAATACAGCCCCCGTAAAGGGTTTTGGGGCTGGATTGCGCCATTTCGGAAAGCGCCAAAATTATATTTGGTTCGCTTGCACCTTAAGTGAGTACGCCAAAGTTTTTTCAGACCCATAGCGACCTCCAAATTCGAAAGCGCGCTATATACAGCCCCCGTTGAACGTTCTGAGTTGATCTGCTTCGCAAAAAGCATGTCACATTTTTCATTACGACGCGCATGTCACAAATTTGACGTGCTTTTTCCGGGGCATGACTGCCTTCTTTTTCAAAACTGTCCGGGTTGCAGCCTCTTTACTCACTCAGGAGATGATCTGCATCGCAAAAAAAATGAAAAAATGTTTTGTTTTCGTTTACTGGAGATGGCCTTCTGAGGTGATATTCACCATGCCACGGTGTATACTCAAAAATGGCCACCGGATGGTGGTGGTGATCTACTACAATAATTTTAACTGAATTAAAATAATTTACACTTGCACAATGAAAAAAATACACCAGATGGCGACGTTTGCAGTGAGATCAGGGTAAGAGTCGGCTAGGCCCCACGTTTTTTACCCAGAACTAGGGTTGAGACTTTCGGCAAAGTCCCTCCTGAGGGACGCCGGTCTCGGTCAAGGGACGAGTTTTAGGACACCGTGGCCATCGTGAAACCCAACCCGATCCTAGTGTGGGATTGGCCATGAGGTCGGCGATCTTCGCGCCAAAGTCGCGTTTCGTATGACGCTTTCAGCGCCATTTCTCATCCAATGAAGGAGGACGCAGAGTGTGGCCAGTGTGATGACATAGGTCTTGGTCCCCACCATCTTAGAGAAGGGCATGACAGTGATTGGCTTGCTTTCTGCGGCGTCACAGGGGCTAGAAAAGGGGCGTACACGCCGACTGCCATCTTACTTCTGCCGATCTTAGTTGCTGCAGCTTCATCAGAAGAAGGGATATAGTTAGGGAGGGAAGATTAACCCCGAAACTGCTTGTGCTGTAGCGATTTCCACTGTCCAACACCACCATTTGTTTGCAGGGACAGTGGAGGCTATATTTTTGTGCATCAGCTCTGTATCTTATTAGGCTGCCTTATAAGGCTCCCTGATAGCTGCATTGCTATTGTTATCTGCTCATGTTTAATGTATTTGTCTACATTTGCCTCGTATTCACATGTAAAGCGCCATGGAATAAATGGCGCTATAAAAATGTATAATAATAATAAAAAGATAATAATAATTGCTGGGCAAACCAACTGCTTTTTTAAAAGCAAAAATCCTGTTGCTCCTTTCTGCACAGTTATCTTATTTGTCCACACTTTTGTGTGCAGCAGTCCTTTTTATTGCTGCCATACTTGTCCTGAGATCATTGTAGGGAGATTGAAATTGTACTACAGCCCTTGTATTTTTTGATATATCTGCCAGCCACGTTCTGCCACTTACATTGTGTAGTGTAATATACTATGCCTGAGTTTTGTTGCAGTCTCCCCACCCAAAAAAAGGGAGATTTAAATTCTCCACAAGTTTATATACACCTTCTACCTTGTTTCACAGTGCCATATAACGGTTATTTTGGTTAGATTTTTCCAAAAATGAGGAAGTCTTGTGGAAGAGGCCGTGGGCGGTCGTTGCCAGCTGGTACTGATGGTGGTGGTGGTGGAGCATCTGGTGGTAGTGGGAAAAACAAAATAGCACCAAAGGCTCGAGGTGTTGAGCCAGCGTCATCATCTGGCTACACAAGTGTTGTGAACTCCGCTCTTGGGCTCCCTCTGGTGGTTGTAAGTGGCACTTTTGTGAGTTCTGCTCTTGGGCTCCCTCTTGTGGTTTCTAGTGGTATGGCTGCTCCTTGGAGTTAGCTGTCATCAGCTGCCTCCTCTTATCGTCTCTTCTGCTCGGCTATTTAGGCCTGGCTCTTTCTTCAGCCAGTGCCACTTGTAAATGGTTCCTGGTTGGATTCACATCTCTTTGGAGTTCCCTGTTATCCTGACCAGTTCAGCAAAGCTAAGTTTTTGCTTGCTCTTTTCTGTCCATAGATTGTGGACTTATCCATTCTGTGCTTTCTATGTTTGTCCAGCTTATCAGTGTGAATTAATTCTGTCTTGCTGGAAGCTCTGGGAGGTAGATTTGCCCTGCACACCTTTAGTCAGGTGTGGAGATTTTTTGTAAACTCTGCGTGGATTTTTGTAGTGTTTTATACTGACTGCACAGTATTCCATCCTGTCCTATCTATTTAGCTAGACTGGCCTCCTGTGCTCATCCTGGTTTCATTCTGTGTATGTCTTTTCCCTCTCCACTCACAGTAATTATTTGTGGGGGGGCTAATCTATCCTTTGGGGATTTTCTCTGAGGCAAGATAGCTTTCCTGCTTCTTTCTTTAGGGGTAGTTAGCTCTTAGGCTGTGACGAGATGCCTAGGGAGAGTTAGGAGCATTCCACGGCTACTTCTAGTGTTGTGTTGAGCTTAGGGACTGCGGTCAGTACAGTTGCCACTTCCTTCAGAGCTCGTTCCATGTTGCTCCTAGACCACCGTATCATAACACACAAGGCCTCGGAGCAGCAGGAAAAATTTTTGGCTTTCCTTGCTGACTCAGCCTCCTCTTCAGAAGGTTCAAAATGTAAAAGTAGCGAGTCGTCAGTGGATGCTCCCGGTCAGGAACAAGTCACTTCCTTGTGTCCTTCACCCAAACCAAAAGTGAAGGATGCGGCAGGCAAAACTACAGTTTACTCCATGGAGCTCTTTACACAGACCATGCCTGGGTTAGAGAGGGAAATTGCTAAAAGCCCATTACAATATGAATCGGACATGGAGTGCACTGATGCACAGCCACAGCTAGATTATAATGTTGTTCCATTGACTCAGATCACTACATTACCCTCACAGTGTACTGAGCCAGAATCTGACCCTGATGAGACTATGGTGCCCCGTCCCGAACGCTATAGCACCTTACACGGTGACGCAGAGGAAGGTGCACATGACATTGAAGAGGAGGTGATAGATGACCCAGTTGTTGACCCAGATTGGCAGCCATTGGGGGAAGAGGGTGCTGCTGCCAGTAGCTCAGAAGCAGAGGAGGATGATCCGCAGCAGCCATCTACATCGCAACAGCTTTCATCTGGCAGGCCTGTATCTGTCCAAAAATGTTTGTCAAATCCAAAAACAGTTTTAGGACACCGTGGCCATCCGGTGAAAGTAGCAGAGTGTGCAATGCTTAAAAAGGTAATCCATAGTAGACCAACCCCGGGTTAGCCCCCCTGTTGTGAATTCTGTGGCAGAGCTCCCTCCTGTGGTCACAAGTGGTACTTCGGCTGGTTCTCTCTGTGAGCTTCCGTTGGTGGAGGAAAGTGGTACTGCGGCTTCTGAGTTTCCTTCCTCAGGTGATGTGGTGAAGTCGTTAGGTGCCGCTCTATTTAACTCCACCTAGTGCTTTGATCCTGGCCTCCAGTCAATGTTCTAGTATTGGACCTGTTTCCTCCTGGATCATTCCTGTGGCCTGCTGCTCTGCATAGCTAAGTTCCTCTTTGCTATTTGTTTGCTGTTTTTTTCTGTCCAGCTTGCTTTTTTGTTTTTTCTTGCTTGCTGGAAGCTCTGGGACGCAGAGGGTGTACCTCCGTGCCGTTAGTTCGGTACGGAGGGTCTTTTTGCCCCCTTTGCGTGGTTGTTTGTAGGGTTTTGTGTTGACCGCAAAGTTACCTTTCCTATCCTCGCTCTGTTCAGAAAGTCGGGCCTCACTTTGCTAAATCTATTTCATCTCTACGTTTGTCTTTTCATCTTAACTCACAGTCATTATATGTGGGGGCTGCCTTTTCCTTTGGGGTATTTCTCTGAGGCAAGGTAGGCTTATTTTCTATCTTCAGGCTAGCTAGTGTCTCAGGCCGTGCCGAGTTGCATAGGGAGCGTTAGGCGCAATCCACGGCTGCCTTTAGTGTGGTTGGAGAGGATTAGGGATTGCGGTCAACAGAGTTCCCACGTCTCAGAGCTCGTTCTTGTTTTTGGGGTGATTGCCAGGTCACTGTATGTGCGCTGACCTCTATGTCCATTGTGGTACTGAATTACCTTTCATAACACCCCCCCCCCCTTATTGAGAATTTGGGTAAAAAATGGTTTGTAGATTGTGAGCCTTCGCGGGCAGGGTCCTCATTCCTCCTGTACCAGTTATGACTTGTATTGTTTAAGATTATTGTACTTGTTTTTATGTATACCCCTCCTCACATGTAAAGCGCCATGGAATAAATGGCGCTATAACAATAAATAATAATAATAATAATAATTCCATTCGTTAGATCTTTGTTATATCCGGTTTGATCAACCAAAACTAACGTTAGATCTCCCCTACAAAATTAGATATTTACGATCTATTTCAGGGGGGGCTAACCCGTAGCTAACCCCCCTACTTTGAAATTTGCCGTTTTTTGGATCGATTCTGTTAGATATTCGTTAGATCCGGTTGGATCAGCAAAAATTAACGTTAGATCTCCTTTCGTTCCCGAGATATTGGGGGTGTCAGGTGGGGGGTTAGCTACGGGTTAGCCCCCCCCCCCTCCTACTTTGAAATTTGCCGTTTCTTGGATGGATTCTAATAGACATTTGTTAGATCCGGTTTGATCAGCAAAAAATTAACATTAGATCTCCTTTAGTTCCCGAGATATTTACGATCTTTTTCTGGGGGAGGGGGCTAACCCGTAGCTGTCTTAATGCAAAATCCTACAGAGACAAGAAGCAGCTGGGAAAATTCATTGTGGCGGTCTGGACTAGAAATAGGAAAAGCAAATGACCCCAGTAACAGCAAACATCGCATGTGACAATTGGATATAAGGCCTCTTTCACATGATCTTAGTTTTGTTGTGTAATACGCATGTGTATTTCACGATGAAATTTACCCATTGAAACCAATGCGTTTATTCTCATATGTGTTATTTTGACACATACGCAAATGTGTGTAAAAAAAATACAGCATGTTCTATTTTGTAGCATATTACACGATTAGCCCATTAAAACAAATCACTGGGCTGTGTGAAATACGTTGGTAAATACGCAGTGACAACGCAGCATTTTTAACGCGCGCAATACGCATATGATCGTGTGAAAGAGGCTTAAAGGTAATAATCAGTAGTACGGTCTGCAGAGCGCCTGTGGAGCTAGTTTCTGCCTATCTATGGTCACTGTATAGGGGTAATATTGGTCTTTGCATGATGTTTTATTTAGTCACAGTATGGCAGTATTATTTCATTACTACGTTGGTGTAACTATCATCAGAGTGGGGGCAAGTAGGAAATTTTGGGTGAGTTCCCACATTTTTTCCCAGAACTTGACCCCTGGTAGTACCTGATCTGTAATCCAATGTGAGCATGTGATGTATGGTGCTGTAGGGGTTCCCTGGGATTTCCCCAGGCTGCAGAACGCTGGTGGGGTGACGTCACCTTGCCAGCGGGAAAGCAGTGCTCCCCTGCATATTGTCCTCCCACTTCGCTGCAGCCGCATGGGTACTCATGGTCTCCCTTACTGTCAGCTACCTGTGGGTCTTGTACTGCAGGGCTTGTCTGTGGTTTGCTGAAAAAAAAAAGACTAAATAGCCACAGCCAGCTCACCGATCCACGCAGGTGCACGGAACTTCATCTCGGACCAGGATGAGTGAATAGCAGAAGGAATAGAAGAAAGGCGTTCCAGCTCCTTTAAAAATTTCAAAAACTTTATTTCTCCATTAAAATGCATTGAGTAAGATCATTTAGATCGAAACGCGTCGCATGTACTCTGCACTCACATTTTCGCACTAAGGCAAGGATTGCTGTTTCGCATTTTAATGGAGAAATAAAGTTTTTGAAATTTTTAAAGGAGCTGGAACGCCTTTCTTCTATTCCTTGTCTGTGGTTCCCTGGCGTTTCCCCGGCATAGGACACTGGTGGGGTGACGTCACCCTGCCAGCAGGAAAGCTCAGAGAATCCTTACACTGCCACAACAGAGTGATGCCAGTGAGCAGTGCTCCCTTGCACATCGTCCTCCTGTTTCGCTGCAGCGGGTACTCACGGCCTCCCTTGCTGTCGGCTGCCTGTGGGTCTTGTACTGCAGGGCTTGTCTGTGGTTCCCTGGCGTTTCCCCGGCATAGGACACTGGAGGGGCGACGTCACCCCTCCAGCAGGAGACACCAAGGAGCCCCTGCAGTACCACATTCAGAGTTTATTTCCGGCTCAGACAAAACAAGAGTCATATTTAGGCAGTGTGAACTTAGCCTAAGTCAGCAGATAAACTTTGATATGCCACTATGACATGACATAGGGTATACGTGAGTTCCGTGACCTGGAAAAAATTACCCCAACCCCCTTAAACAGATCTCTTAACAATCTAAAGAATAAACTTCTAACGTACTCAAAACAGCAGACGGAGACATATGTTGGATTTAATTGGCCACAGCAGCCATTTTATTAAATAAAAGATAACAGAACTTTTATGACAACCCAGAATAGGAGGGGCGGTCCTCGAAGCCCCAAAGTTATAAAAAAACTCAGTATCCTAAAAACTCCACAATGTTCAGCCCAGGATGAGTCTTACCCCCAGCCGTAAAGCACCAGCTCAGGGATAGATAACAACCAATCCTGGTCCACCGAACCCACCCCCATGCCAGGGGTCCATAAATCCACCTCACGCGGAATAACCGTACCGCGCCTTGTTAAATTCTCTCATGGGGTGTCCAGGACCTCTCAAGATCCCCACCCCATTGAACCACGATTTACCATTTCCACCGACTTCGAGGACCTCCACCCCCGCCACGAACACGAATGGCCTGACACCTTAGCCATTCATGTCCCTCCACACCTTCAAGCTTAATTCAATGCCACTACGGATAGCCAAACACCACATATCATTACCCACCGCGTTCAGGTGCACGCCATCAGCTCTCCAGTAAGCTCCTTGACCCGATTCCAAGTCCACATGTCTCACGGCCAACGCGCCATTCCTCACCATAAACCGAGATATGGCCCTGTTTATTTTAATCCGGGCCCTGTTCACCCCCTCGTGTGATCTAGCACCTCTCCATCTTTTACGGGGAATGATGTCGGACCACACCAACAACACTTTTGGAAACATGACCCATAACCTCAGGATATCGAATTTGATATCCTTAATCAGCTCCCTACAAGACCGTTTAGCCAAATCATTCCCCCCTAAATGTATCACCACGATCTCCGGCACTCTATCCAGTCTAACAAAACGATGAAATTCAGGTAACCATTCCTTCCACACCATCCCCCTTTTACCGATCCATCGTAAAGTCACTGTCTCTCGAGAAAGACCCAACTGACGACCGTTCGGACGAACCGCAGCACGCAACGCAGCCCATACAACATACGAATGCCCCATGATCCAGACGAGCATCGGATCAGGCCCTGCAACACAGAAAGAAAGGCAACAAACAATTAACTTAACACAGCTTCTAACTCACAATAGGTTTGGGCGAACATACGACTGGAATCTTGAAGATTCCCACCTCCCAATTCTCCGAACCACATCCTCACCAAGGCCCCACCTAGCGGCCTCAGTCGCTGCCCCGATCCTGAAGGAGTGACCACTATATTGTGTTGCAGGTAAGCCCGCTGCCGCCAAACATTTCCTAAAAACAGAAATAAACTGAAAACGGGACAAGAAAGACCCATTTTCGTGCACCAAGAATGGCTCGTCTAACACCCCGCCCTTTGCCATGTACTTCTTCACGGATGCCACCGGGCACACCGGGGATCCTTCAACATTGAACAACACCACTTTGCACCCTTTCCCATACACGTCCGTTTTGGAAGCCTTAATAAACACTACCACCTTATTCCCTTCGACATCCACGTTTTCTCTTAACAAAATACCTTTTTTTACTAACGGACGGGCTAACCAACTCACCTAACCGAAATGCCCCAAAGAAGGCCAAAGAAAAGGCTGCACAGAACAGAACCACTTCCCATTCGGAAAAACACACCTCTTGCAACTTCCGCTCAATGGCTGAGAGCACCTCATAAGATACGGGTCGGCGACCGTCCGAAGCCTTCCAGCCTTTCTTCCAACCCCGAACAACTTGCCGAACCAAGAAGGATTTCGTTATATCCTTACCCCCCCTCCATTTAAGGTTGAAGGCTAGCCCTGCCAGAAACTTATTCAAACGTGTCACAGACCAACCTGCCTCCCAATGATGACCTAAGAACAACAACAAACCATACTCCTCCTCCATATCCTGGTCCATACTTGACATCCAGGATTCCCACAAGCTCCAAGCCTGATTATAATGAGACCAAGATGAATCCGCGAGCGATTTGGTAAATAACTCTGTTACGGCCCTCGCGGCAGGTTCCACAACTCCACTGGACAATCCCGGCCCGCGCTCTCCGCCTGTGGTGCCAAATCCCGGAAAAGCTGCCACTGAAATTGAGAAAGAGCAACAACTATTGGATCAGGCGCTGACAAGCTAACTTCAGATACAATCCATAAGTTAAACTTAAGACCCAGGAAAACCAAGTGCTGCAAGACCTTCACTACTGCAGGCGTAGCCGCTGACAACGAGTTTACCGCCGTCACCGTTCCAACATGCTCACAATGAAAAGAAATCTTCAAATTCCTCAATTTGTCACCCCACAGGGCCAACGCAACTACCCTGGGGAACAAATGCAACAGTAGCCGGTTGTTTGTTAACCCCTCCTCCTTCCATTCTTCCGGCCAAGCCGCTGCTGACCAGCTACCATGAAAGAAAAGACCAAAGCCACTCATTTCAACGACATGCACCAAAATGCCCAAGGAGGTAGCATCTGCCACCGGCTGAATCCACAGAGATCTGCCATTGTACTCGTCCAGAAAATCCGCCCACATCTTCAAATCGTCCCGAAACTCTTTCTTTATCCTGATGAAATGCAAAGGGGACTTTACCCCTACTGTTGCCAAGGATAGGCGGCGGCAGAACGCTCGACCCATCGGCATGATCCTACATGCAAAGTTCAGTTTCCCTAACAACGATTGCAAACTGCGCAAATTTATCTTCTTCAAACCAATCGTATTAACCACATCTTGGCGCAACGCGGTAACCTTGTCTGCAGGTAGCCTACATTCCATTGCTACCGTGTCGATTTCAATGCCTAGGAAGCTCAACACTGTCACCGGACCAACTGTTTTATCCTCCGCCAAAGGCACCCCGAAGTTTTTTGTCACACTCTCCATTGTATGCAACAAAATCGAACAATCTGCTGATTCCGCTGGCCCTATAAACAGAAAGTCATCCAGATAGTGCGAACATGAGCGTATCCCAGACACATCTTTCACCACCCATTCTAGGAACGTGCTGAAGGCCTCAAAGTAAGCACATGAAATCGAGCAACCCATGGGAAGACAACGATCAACAAAGAAGCCGCCATCCCAAAAACAACCCAATAAATGCAAACTGTCAGGATGAACTGGCAACAAACGAAAGGCCGCTTCGATGTCGGTCTTAGCCAGCTTAGCCCCCTTTCCACATGCTCTAACCCACTCCATCGCTGAATCGAATGATAAGTACGACACCGAACTCAACTCGGGATCAATACCATCATTAACCGAAGATCCCTTCGGAAATGACAGGTGATGGATTAACCTAAATTTATTAGGTTGTTTCTTAGGGACCACGCCAAGAGTTGACACCCTCAGATTTGCAATCGGAGGGGCGACAAACGGGCCTGCCATTCTTCCCAGAGCAACTTCCTTATTCAACTTCTCCGACACGACCTCCGGGAATTGTAACGCCGATTTCAAATTTTTTCTTTTTAAACTAACATCCTGCTCAACATAAGGGATTTTGAAACCCTCCTTAAAACCGTCGCGCAATAAAACTGCAGCTGACCTATCAGGGTATCTACTTAGAAAGGCCTCCATCACGACCCACTGCACCGGAGTCACCCCTTTTGTCAGCTGAATCTCCGACTTTTTGCCTGTTACCCCTGAAACATTTTGAAGCGCTATGCACCCCCCCGCAGGTTGAACACTCGTGCCTATATTTACACTTGCTCCCGAATCTGCATATGCCATCATTGAAGGCGAAACACAGTCCCTTCTGCAAAGCCGCCGAGTGTCCTGACTGCCCTGAACTCCCGGCGCCCCCGTGAAAAGGCTGGCTAGTCTGACCTAAACGGGACGGGACCATAACTCTCATCCACAACGCTATGTCCTTGTGATCCCACCTGATACTTGGCCTAAAAGCCTTACGCTGACGAAACTGTTCGTCATAGCGTAACCAACCCTGTCCCCCATAGGTCCTGTAAGCCTCCCCTATGGCATCTAAGTAACAAAATAATGCAGAGCAATTTTCCGGGGCCTTCTCCCCGATTACGCTAGCCATAATAGCGAAAGCTTGCAGCCAATTTGAAAATGATCTGGGAATCAGCCTATATCTCCGTTTCTCCTCATCTTCTTTTTTAGAGTCCTCCCTTCTAGGTCTATCCAAATTAAATCTCTCTAGGGGTAAAAGAGAAAATATTTCTATGTACTCCCCTTTCCAGATTTTTTCCCTAACCTCTTGTTTTAAATGTGCCCCTAACGGGCCCTCGAAGCAGACATAGACCTCCCCCCTAGCCGCATCGTCTAGTTGCGGTACATCCTCCTTTTCCTTATCCTGCAAAGCTCCCTCACCTGGTTCATCAATTCCTGACCCAGGCCCTGGTGCTGTTCCGTCCTTCTCCCTTGATGAGCTCCCCGTGTCTGCCGCAGGACCCGCACTGCTGGATGTACCCGTAACTTCAGACAACTGTCTAGACCCCTCAAACGACCCCGTATTTCCCAACCAAGCAGCTGACGGCAAAGACCCCCTGCTAAGACCGGACCCCCACAAGCCCACTAGCTCCCCTAAACCTCTAAGGATTAAACCCATACCCCCGCTAGCAACTCCCGAAGTAATGTCACTATTCCTAGCTTCAGGGGAAACTATGCCTGGCAAATTAAAGATAGGGAAAATGTTCTCACCTAGCTGCCTGTGTGCTGTGAGCCCAGCAGCCGTAGATCCAGCTCCCAGCCGAAGGTGTCCTGCAGCCCGACCGGCTTGATCCGCGATGTTGCCCGCCGAACTCCTGGCGGCCGTATCCGTGTCCTGGTGACTCGGTGATGCCGTCGACTGCCCTGGTGCTGCGGAAAGGGAAAAGGCCGAGCCAGCATCCTGCCGCCCGATGGAAGATGTGCGGCTCCTTGCCACGGATACGTCCCCGGCACTGCGTACCGAAGCGACGGAATGTCGCCTGCCGGAATCCGGAAAATTTCCGCCACCACCAGCAGAGGACGCAGATCCAGGAAAGTTCCGGCCATCACCAGCAGAGGGCGCAGATCCAGGAAAATCCCGGCCATCACCAGCAGAGGGCGCAGCTGCAGGAAAATCCCGGCCAACACCAGCAGAGGGCGCAGAACTTGCAATATCCAGGCCACCACCAGCAGAGGGCGCTGCTGCGTTGAAGACTCCAGAGCTGTGCACTGCAGAAGGCCGCACGCTGATGCCAGGGCCAGCCGACTGCCGCCCGCATAATCCTCGGCGCTGAGGGGCCACCGCACCTGACCCCCGTTTCCTCGGCTGTCGCTGCCTCCCACGCTGAGCGGCGCCAGCGGGCATGCTGACGGCCGCCGTACCGGCTCCTGCTCCTGCCGCCCCACGTCGCCCGGACACTGAAGGAAGGGAGGAAGGATCCACCCCCCGTTGTAGGCCCCGCCGCACTGGAGGATTCCTCCCGGCGCCGCGCTGTGAGGTGGAGGGAACAGCGCTGCTTACCGGAGGGTCCGCAGAGGGGCTCCTATTTCGGCGCCGGGTCCTGGGGATGATGTCCGGGCTTAGGCGCGCCGGAGGCCTAGTCCTCCGCGGCCGGCGCCCGTCCTGCGGTGCCTGCGATGGTGCTCCCGATGTCCCCTGGAGAAGGCTGTTAACGGATGCATTCAGCCAATCTGTCCCCTGGGAGCTGGCTGCCGTCCGGAGACGCTGGAGGATCGCTTCCACGTCCATTCTGGTAAGTGTGACAGAGATTCCTCACTTGTCACGCAGGCACCTAAAATGGATGCCTGCGTGAGGAGCGTGCCCCTTTTTATGTGCCCCCTCCCCACAGTCCCCTAGTTCCACCCCTTATTTTCAAAAAATGCCCCTAAAGCCACCCCTCAAGTTCCCAGTTAACCCCTTACCACCGTATCCCTTCTAACTGCTCCAGCTCCCCAGGTCCCACGTAACCCCGTCATGGCGGCCTCCCTTTACGTGCCGTGGGCCCCCAGTACGGCCTTTCTTATCAAAAGTTACCTGAAAGTTAAATACAGGGCAGGAAAAGCAACAGGTGGGATAGCGGCAGAACAGAGGAACGCAGCATTATGGAGCCGATCACATGCTTATCAGCTCCCTAAGCACTGCATGATGCCATTGAAAACCACATGTGGAAAAACCAGGTGGGGCAATTGCTTGAAAACCCACTTAAGGTACCTTCACACTCAACGATATCGCTAGCGATCCGTGACGTTGCAGCGTCCTGGCTAGCGATATCGTTCAGTTTGACAGGCAGCAGCGATCAGGATCCTGCTGTGCCATCGTTGGTCGGTGCAGAAAGTCCAGAACTTTGTTTTGTCGATGGACTCCCTGCAGACATCGCTGAATCGGCATGTGTGACGCCGATTCAGCGATGTCTTCACTGGTAACCAGGGTAAACATCGGGTTACTAAGCGCAGGACGCGCTTAGTAACCCGATGCTTACCCTGGTTACCAGCCTAAACGTAAAAAAACAAACACTACATACTTACCTTCCGCTGTCTGTCCTCCGGCGCTGTGCTTCTCTGCACTGTGAGCGCCGGCCGGAAAGCAGAGCACAGCGGTGACGTCACCGCTGTGCTTTCCGGCTGGCGCTCACAGTCAGTGCAGAGAAGCACAGCGCCGGGGGACAGACAGCGGAAGGTAAGTATGTAGTGTTTGGTTTTTTTTAAGTTTACGCTGGTAACCAGGGTAAACATCGGGTTACTAAGCGCGGCCGTGCGCTTAGTAACCCAATGTCTACCCTGGTTACCAGGGGACCAGCATCGTTGGTCGCTGGAGAGCTGTCTGTGTGAAAGCTCTCCAGCGACCAAAGAGCGACGCTGCAGCGATCGGGATCGTTGTCTGGATCGCTGCAGCGTCGCTAAATGTGACGGTACCTTTAGCTCCTCTTACATTTCCATGTAGTTTTATCAGCACAATGTATCAACTTTTGAGTGATTTTGATCGCACCCTCTGTTTGACCCTGTGTGTGACCTTTTCTTTGGATGCTCATTTTCACTTCAGTCATAAGAGCAGGCAGAGAAACACATCCTCGTACAAGTGTGTTCACTAAATAAATGTGAAGGTAGGTATTGATTTCCTATGTATGGCATATTTCTATGCAGGAAGGTCTGATCTACTGTGTGTAATTGTCTTATCTTTATCTGTGCATGAGTGTGTGGATCTGCTGATCAATGTATGCAGATATGGATGGCAGCAAGAGAATGGATGGAGAGAGCTGTGTGGTAAGAAATTAAATCCCACTTTAAGCACATATGTGCACAATAGGAAAATGTGCCAAGTAGCTGCAAACCAGTCCTTTACTTCAAGCTTCCCCATTACGTTATTTGTGTTGGCCAATTTATTCATATATAGGATATTAGTCATTCACGCAAGTGTTGAATGCTTCACTGAAATACTGAGAACTGGCAGCAGAGCTGGGTCTAGTGACCACAGACCACATGACCAGCCTAACCATGCTATTAGATAGCTGGTATGTGCCCAGTTACGGGCACTGCAGCACCCAGACGGCACCTCGGAGTGTAGCGCCACTGATGTCATTATTCTGTGTGTCTGCAGGACAATACAGGCCTGCTGACAGCTGCATAGGGTATGTGATGCAGTGACCCCTGTGACAGCTAGGGGGCGCAGTGAGTGCTCCTTGAGATATGCATGGAGGCATATCTGTTGTGATAATGGTGGTAAAACAGTGACTGGCTGTATTGTGAATGGCCTATATGTGTCGCAGAGGGAGTCTGCGTAATAAGTCTGATGCAATGTTGTTGTTCAGGAACTTGTAGTCCCTCAAGAATGTGTATATGTATGGTGTAGTTGTAAGTGAGACTTACTTGGCTAGTTGTGTGAGATGGGCGGGACAAACTAGCCACACATCCACACTCCCATCCAGGGGAGTGGTTAAGGGTATATAATGTGACTAGGGTGTGGGTCACATGGTTCCTGTGTGGTTCCAGTGTTTGGACCTGAGTGGTGAAGGTCCTGGAAGTATGTGTTGGATTTCCTGGGAGTAGGAAAACTGAAGAGCACATACCAGTGTGTTGGATTTCCTGGGAGTAGGAATCCTGAATAGCACACGGTGGGACTTTGCTACTGGTGACCTGGGTATTGGACAGTCTCAGCTGGGGATGGACGTCCTGAATAGTACCCAGACTAGCCACCTGTGTGATCCTGTGTAACCTGGGTGTTGGGAGGTCCTGGGAGTAGGACCAGATCCCTGAAAAGCACGAGGTGAGGACCGGGAACCTTGAAAAGCGCACAGTGAAACTGTTGGGGAAGCTACTGTCCTTCGGTGGGTCTGGACTGACTAGGATATGCTGCATAGGCAAGTTGGTGATTCCCGTGAGGCAGCTTTCCCAGAGGACTGACAAGGAGTCAGCAGGTGGAGCAGGAGCTCCCGTAAGGTACCTTAGACTGTTGGTGCTTGTGTTGTGATATGAACTGTGTGGTAACCCACGGCAACTGGTCAGGAGAGGACCAGCGTGTTTAGTTGCTGCAAACCGTGATGTCATATGTTGTTGCCTGTTGTGCGCCATGGACATTGGTGAAGTGTACAGCGTACGGACATCCATGGTACTGGGCGAAGTGAGAGGCCCAGCATGTTTAGTGTCCGTGAAACAAAGCCGTAAAAGAAGTGTTTAAGACAAAGCTGCAAGTTAATATCACCAGTTGGTGCCTATTGTGTTTGATGAAAGTATAATATGAACTGTGCATAACCCGGTTTATGACCCTTTAATAAACCGTATGGACTGTTTTGTGTTCAAAAATTGTGCCTGACTACGTCAATCCCGTGCCAAGCGAGTGTCCCCCAATACACTTAGTGAGAGCAATCTTACAGGTAGCATTAGGTGGAAGCAGCGTCGGACTGGGGTGTCTGGGACCCACCAGGGGAATGGACTCTAGGGGCCCACCCTACAGCTATATGCAAATATCTGTCATTATAGTTGTGCATCAGCTGTAAAACACCGGCGGCTGCTGCACATCTACCGTGTGCCCCAATAACTGGGATGTATAATTACGGTAGTTTACATTAATGGAGCTCTTGGTTAAAACAAGTTATCACCGATCCATGGGCTCCACAGGATAGATGATCGCTTAGGTCCGACCATTAGAAACTGCACCGATCGGAAGAATGGGGAAGTTTTATCCCTGACAGGACACTTTTATCACTATTTTAAAATGCAACGGTAGGTGGGATATCTGACCGCAGCTCCATTCATTCTCTTTGGGGCTTCCAGAAAAAAACAAGTGCAGCCACAGAGTGAATGAATGGATCAGTGATCTAGTTAGACATGCCACTCCAGTCTAATGGGTAGAAAAAGTTCCACATTTTGCTGAATGGGTCCAAGCAGTCAGACCCCCACCAATCAATACGTTATCACTTATCCTGTGGAGAGGTGATTACTTTTTTCCACAGGAAACCCCCTGTAAGTGCATCTCTGCCGCTGTGTACAAAGCATTAAAACTCTAATGGAAATAAAGAATCTTCTCCTAATTAATATCAGAGAGAACAAATGACCACCATACACAACACAATCCACTATACCAAGACCAATATTACCACATACAGGAAGAAATACCACCACACCATGACCAGACCACATAATGACCGAATAATACTACATACAAAGGACAAATACTACCACACCGTGAACAGATCACATATTACCACCACACAGTGACCGAATATTATGACATATTAGGGCAGCACGGTTCAGAGGTTAGCACTGCAGCCTTGCAGCGCTGGAGTCCTGGGTTCAAATCCCACCAAGGACAACATCTGCAATGAGTTTGTATGTTCTCTCCGTGTTTACGTGAGTTTCCTCTGGAGTCTCTGGTTTCCTCCCACATTTACAAAGACATACTGCTAGGGAATCTAGTTTGTGAGCCCCATCGTGAACAGTGGCAATAATGTCTGTAAAGCACTGTGAAATTAATAGCGCTATATAAATGAGTAAAAATAAATAAAAATAAATATTACCAGCATATAGGGACCAAATGATACCCCATACAAGGAGTAATACTGCCACGCCATAACCAGACCACAACTTACCAACACATAGTGCCCGAATACTACAATATTGACTATGAATACAAACCACAATACTAACAACACTGTTATTACCATCAGTGACAATGTACACAGTACCTCTGTATATAGTGTCAGTGTACAGGTAATACAGTGATCACCAGTGACATACACAGGAGCTCTGTATATATTGTATAGTGTACGGGTAATACAATGATCACCAGTGACATTATACACAGGAGCTCTGTATACAGTATATAGTGTACAGGTAATACAGTGACCACCAGTGACAGTACACACAGGAGCTCTGTATATATTGTCAGTGTACACATAATACAGTGATCACCAGTGACATTATACAAAGGAGTTCTGTACACAGTATATAGTGTAAGTGTACAAGCAACACACTGACTCACCGGTGACATCTGTAGTTGAGGTCTTTTTTCTTTATCCAGTGCAGACCGCCATTACTTCTTCCAGCAAAGACTCGTCTCTGCAGAAAATAACACAGTTAGCTATAGCTGATCGCTTCCAGAGCACATTCCCCACTATTTTCCTCGACTTCTATACTATGTCAGATGAAGAAAAAAAAAGACATAGTGCCACCCTGCTCAGTAGCAGGACCCTTTTGCTCTCTCCATGGAAGACAGTAAGATCAAAAGTAAATTACAGCAGTAATAATGTCCCCTGAGTGGCCCCTACAGCAATTATGTCCCCATTTGCCACCATAAACCAATAATGTATGTTCCTCATCCTGACCTCAATACAGTAATTATGTCACCCATTTATTTAATAAGGTGCCAGATCCTTAGCCCCTTTATTTAATGTCTCCATCTTGGACCCCAAGGTCCACCTTAGTAAGGTCCCTATCCTGGGCCCCCTCCAGTAATAATGTCCTCATCCTGGGCCCCTTTATTTAATGTACTTTCCCTGGGCCCCTATGTCCGTCCCTATTGCCACAACCTTGCCCAACTACAGGGGGGATTCTTCTCACCTTCTTGCGCTCCCCAGCATCCTCTTTTGGCTTCATATTCGGCGTGGTCGTTACAATGGCTGCCGACTGCAGCTGTGACAGGGCGCTCTGCTCTGTGAAAGGCCGCGCGCTGATGTCATATAGCAGTAACATTGAAAGGCTGCCAGCCTATCAAAGGATGCAGGAGTCATTTAACAAGACTGCCATGTGACTTCAACACATGGCCTGTCACAGAGCAGAGCGCCCTGTCACAGTAGCAGCCGGTATTCATCTTGATGTGCGTTGTCGCCAGGGTCGGCTCCAGGTTTTCATGGGCCCCTTTAACACATGCCACGATTCCTGATGCACAGATAAAAAAACAGATATAGTACAAAATATAGGCACCACACAGTGCGCCATACAGTATTACGGGCACCTCATAGTCCTCCATACAGTATTATGGGCACCTCATAGTCCGCCATACAGTATTATGGTCAACACATAGTGCTCCATACAGTATTACGGGCACCTCATAGTCCTTCATACAGTATTATGGTCAATCACATAGTCCTCCATCATCCATGTAGTACAATTCACTTCACATAGTATAATGCACCCATAGTTCTTCATATAGTATAATGTATTCCCCATAGTCCTCGATGCAGTATAATGCAGCCCACATATAGTATAATCATGCCATGCCAGAGTATAATGCAGCCACCCCACAGAATGTATTGCAGCCCCCTGAGTATAATGTAACCCCCAGAGAATATAATGAAGCCCCCTCATATAGTATAATGCAGCCCCTGCATATATAAAATATGGTAGCCCCCTGATAGAGCATAATACAGCCCCCATAGAATATAATGTAGCCCCTCCATAGAATATAATACAGCCCCCGATAGAATGTAATACAGCCCTCCCACATAGGATGTAATACAGCCCTCCCCCATAGAATGTAATGCAGCCCTCCCCAATAGAATGTAATACAGCCCCCCCATAGAATGTAATGCAGGCAGCCCCCATGGAATGTAATGCAGCACAGCCCCCATAGAATGTAATGCAGCACAGCCCCCATAGAATGTAATGCAGCACAGCCCCCATAGAATATAATGCAGCACAGCCCCCATAGAATGTAATGCAGCACAGCCCCCATAGAATGTAATGCAGCACAGCCCCCATAGAACGTAATGCAGCACAGCCCCCATAGAATGTAATGCAGCACAGCCCCAATGGAATGTAATGCAGCACAGCCCCCATAAAATGTTATGCAGCACAGCCCCCATAGAATGTAATGCAGCACAGCCCCCATAGTATGTAATGCAGCACAGCCAACATAGAATGTAATGCAGCACAGCCCCCATAGAATGTAATGCAGCACAGCCCCAATGGAATGGAATGCAGCACAGCCCCCATAGAATGTGATGCAGCACAGCCCCCATAGAATGTAATGCAGCCAGCCCCTCATAGAATGTAATGCAGCACAGCCCCCATAGAATGTAATGCAGCACAGCCCCCATAGAATGTAATGCAGCACAGCCCCCATAGAATGTAATGCAGCACAGCCCCCATAGTATGTATTGCAGCACAGCCCCCATAGAATGTAATGCAGCACAGCCCGCATAGAATGTAATGCAGCACAGCTCCCATAGAATGTAATGCAGCACAGCCCCCATAGAATGTCATGCAGCCAGCCCCCCTTAGAATGTAATGCAGCACAGCCCCCATAGAATGTAATGCAGCACAGCCCCATAGAATGCAATAAATCCCCCATAGAATGTAATACAGCACAGCCCCCATAAAATGTAATACAGCACAGCCCCCATAGAAGGTAATACAGCACAGCCCCCATAAAATGTAATGCAGCACAGCCCCCATAGAATGTAATGCAGCACAGCCCCCATAGAATGTAATGCAGCCAGCCCCCATAGAATGTAATGCAGCACAGCCCCCATAGAATGTAATGCAGCACAGCCCCCATAGAATGTCATGCAGCACAGCCCACATAAAATGTAATGCAGCCAGCCCCCATAGAATGTAATGCAGCACAGCCCCGTAGAATGCAATAAATCCCCCATAGAATGTAATGCAGCACAGCCACCATAGAATGCAATGCAGCACAGCTCCCATAGAATGTAATGCTGCACAGCCACCATAGAATGTAATGCAGCACAGCCCCCATAGAATGTAATGCAGCGCAGCCCCCATAGAATGTAATGCAGCACAGCCACCATAGAATGTAATGCAGCACAGCCACCATAGAATGCAATGCAGCACAGCCCCCATAGAATGTAATGCAGCACAGCCCCCATAGAATATAATGCAGTGCAGCCCCCATAGAATGTATTGCAGCACAGCCCCCTAAGAATGTAATGCAGCACAGCCCCCATAGAATGTAATGCAGCACAGCCCCCATAGAATATAATGCAGTGCAGCCCCCATAGAATGTATTGCAGCACAGCCCCCTAAGAATGTAATGCAGCACAGCCCCCATAGAATGCAATACAGCACAGCCCCCGTAGAATAGGCATAAAGAAAAAAATCCTCACCTCTCCCGTTCCCAGCGCAGGTCCGGTGCACTTAGCGTCTCTCCACCTCTGCAACGCTCAGGACAGAGAGGCTGAGCGCACAGTGATGACGTCACCGCACCCTCTGCCCTGAGACCCACCCACCTTTATCTTGAAGAGGCTAACAGGCAGCTTAGCAATTCCAACTTCTATGTTAAGTTGCCTTCAGACCCCACTGAAGTTTTTGTATCTAGACTTCATAAACTTATCCATCAGGCTGCAGCTATGGGCACTATTTCTACAAGTGAAAAGAAGTTCATGTTGGTTGAAAACCCAATAATTCCCACCTTCTACCTTCTACCAAAGGTACATAAGAATGCCTGCAAACCACCTGGCAGGCCTATCGTATCGAGTATTGGTAGTCTCTGCGAACGGGCATGTACATATATCGATTTTTTCTTACAGCCCATAGCGTCTTCTTTACCATCTTTTATTAAAGATTCGGCTGACTTTATTCGTGTCTGTCGAGATATTACTCTCACAGGTCATGAGTTATTGATTACATGCGATGTGGAATCGCTATACTCAAATATAAGTCATGCCCATGGTATCCAGGCGCTATCCTTTTTTCTCGATCGGTTGAGTGGCACAAACCGCCTGCATGACTCTTTTATTGTGGATCTTTTGAATTTTGTTCTGCACCACAATTATTTTCTGTTTGATAGGACCTTCTACAAGCAGGTTTCGGGCGTGGCAATGGGCACACGTTGTGCGCCGGCCTATGCCAACATTTTTCTTGGATGGTGGGAGGAAACGGTTGTTTTTCGTTCTAAGACATTCCATGATCATGTCAAGCATTGGCATCGCTTTATAGACGATGTCTTTTTTATTTGGATTGGTTCTGAGGAGTCTTGTTTACAATTTCTCAGCGAACTTAATGACAACGTACTTAATATCTTTCTCACTCATTCTTGTTCCCCGGTTTCAGCAGTGTTTCTTGATCTTCGGATTTCTACGGAGGATAACAGACTGGTTACGGACCTGTTTCGCAAATCTACGGCTACGAACAGCCTGCTGCAATATCAGAGCTTCCACCCCCAGCATACTCGAAGGGGAATTCCAACAGGACAGTTCCTTCGGGTTCGTCGGAATTGTACCACTGACGAAAGTTTCAGACTGCAATCTAGGGATCTTACCTCTAGGTTTCAGCAGCGGGGATATCCTCGGAGGGTCATCTCTAAGGCTTTTCAACGAGCCCAGGCATCGGACCAGGCCTCTTTGTTGGTGCCACGTCCTCGACCACAAGATTCCACCATCAGATTTATTACGGAATATAGCACAAATTGGAATCAGGTGAGGCACATCCTGACTGACAATTGGGATATCTTAACCTCCGATTCCCAGACTGTGGCCTGTGTCAGCTCCAAGCCCATGATGACTGCTAAGAGAGCACCTAGTTTGCGTGACATACTCACGAGAAGTCATTTCTCACGACCTGTTGTTAGTCTAAACCGGGGGTCTCGACTTAGGGGCTCGTTTCCTTGCGGAGACTGTACCATCTGTCCTCATATGCCCCCCACTAAAAATGTCTTTCGCAATCCCTCAGACAATTCAGACCATAGACTCCACCAATACATTAACTGTAAAACCAGTTTTGTTATCTATGCTATTATTTGTCCATGTCATAAGGTATATGTGGGTCAGACCTCGCAGCAATTGAGAAGACGAGCGCAGAAACACCTATCAACAATTCATTTGGCTTATTCAGATATGAAGAAGGGTAAGGTCTTAACCCCGATTGCAGCACATTACCTTAAAGCTCATGGAGGAAAATCTACTAATACCCAATTTTTTGGTCTGCAGAGGATTTTATATAACGAAAGAGGCGGAGATCGGCATAAATGGTTATTGCAACACGAGGCTCGCTGGATTTTTCGTCTGAAATCTATTTCACCTTTTGGTTTGAATGAGGAACTTCTTTACACTGGTTTCCTGGGTTGAACAATTACCCTACTGGCTTGTGGCTTTTATTATATTCAAGTTAGCCTCGGGACTTTTCTTTGGCATCATGGGGCTTTAGGGGTAACTTTATCCCAATTGAAGATCTTGTGAATTATTTCCGGAAGAATAGAAAAAGAGAAAAATAAATTTTTACATCTATGGAACATTTTTCTGGCTCTGTACCTGTGTGTCTCCTATTATAGGCTCATGAAATGGAACAGAGTGGCATATGGTTCGCCACATGATGGGACTACTGAGAATGAACCTTCGACAATATGGACTTTTTTTCATATGTGTATCATAAATACACATTTTTTGGTTTACTGTATTATTATAATATTATTCATTTGTTTATTATTCATTTTTCATTTATCTATTTTGTCACGTGTTGTTGTTTTTGGTTGTATTTTTTTTTTATTTATATATATATTTTTTGTGTGGTTATTGTTTAATAGTGGGTTTATGTTTCTGGATATTTCCTTTTTTATGTCTATTTTTTTATGTTTGTTTCTTTATTCTATATGCCATGTTTATGCAGGGGTCATGGAAACATGTTATTAGCTAACACTGCACCCTTTTTTGCAGGTTCATTTCTCTATCTCTATTCTGCCTGGTGGATTATTATCCATCCATATCCATCATCTATGGTTCCCGTGTATCATGCCCCGTATATATATCTTTGCTGCTTCTATTCTTTGTGCGGCCGCACAATGCGCTTCTGCGCTTTTCTATTTCTTTGCGCGTACGCGCTTCCCCCTGCTTGCATTTGGCTGAGGTGCCAATATGCAGTACTCTGTTTTGAGGGGGGCGTGTCTTTCTGTGCCGCTCTGATCCTTATTTCTTGGATTATGCGCACTGCCGCCCGGCCTCTGCAGGTGACTGCGCCTGCGCCTCCTCTGCTTTTTGCAGTACTTTTGTCGTACCGCTCTGATCCTTGTCTTGGATCATGTGCACTACTGTTTGGCTTCTGCAGGTGACTGCGCCTGCGCCTCCTCCGCTCCCTGTTATTTCCGGTCTGGCCGTCTCTAATCATTACACACCGGTAATGGATAGGATCATCAATACCGCTATATAACAGCGGTGTTGTATTGGGGGAATCATGCTCCCTGACGAAGCTGCCCAGTGCAGCGATACGTGTGGGATTCTCCCACACCTCCTTGTTTGTTGTTCTCAGACCTGCCAGCACAGGGATTTTCTTTATGGCAGCTACAGGCATGTTATGATTTTGGCTTCCACTCTTGTAACTGGTAAGCAGACCTGGTTCCCTTTGCATTCTTATTTTCTAGCTATTCTTGCATCGGGGAATATTTTTGACCATTCTGGGTCATCCCACTCTTCAGTTACTGCCATAGTATTTTTATGCCATAGCTGCTGGTTATATGCCTATTTATTGACTATTGATTTTTTAGTGATCCCCATCTGCTGGTTTTTGTTCATCACTTTTTCATTTGCCCTTGGTTAACTATATGTGGCATTACAGCTATCTGATCCTTTTTACCTTTGTTCTATGATAGCTCTGGGGACGCCCTTATGCTATCAGGGTTTGTGATCTGATTATTGAACCCACAGCGTATACTTGGCTCATTTGGGTTTACATATATATGATTGTATTTTGCTGTGGGTGTCTACTTTACAAGTGATTGGTGTGTTGTTCTTTTGTGATCCTTATTGGATATGTTTTAAATGTTTTTATATTTGATATGTGCTGGTTCTATAATAAAGTTGTATCTTATTATTCATATATATAGGTGTGCACGCTTTTTATGCTATGTCTCTTTTCTTTTGTTTGATATTTGTATTTTTCATGCATTGCGTAGCACCCTAGTTGATATATTTCTCTGTCTATTGGTAGTGCTGCCGACATATTTTGCTATTTCTACTCTGCCCTGAGACGTCGCAGAGTCAGAGGGCGCTGAAGACGCTGCAGCTGCCGCAGGAACCAGGAGAGGTATTAGAACGGGGGCCCGATGGCAGCGCTGGCACCGGCGGGGGGGCCCTGGCCGTGGCGGCAGTCGGTGCCGCCCGAAGATTTAAAGGGCCCGCGTCTTTTTTTTTTTTTCCTCTTCCTCCTCCTCCTCTCTGGGTTTTTTTTCTCTTCCTCCTCCACCTCTCTGGGTCGGGGCACACCGGGCATTTCACCGGTATCCCGGTGGGCCAGTCCGACCCTGGGTGGAAGATTCCCTTTAAGCACACCAACATATATAAATCCAAAAGAAAAAGAAGCTTGATGCCCATTAAAAAGGCATTCCCAGACTGATGGGTGTGCAGAGGCATGCAGTCTGAGGCAGCTAATTATCTTATCTGTCTCCTCCTCCAGCTTATGTGTTTAGATGGCGGACATCATCCACTATACTTGAGGAACTCCCCTGCTGGCACTGTTCACTTCATTGCAGGCTCATGTGCAGATTGCAAGTACCCAAGAGTGTGCCAGATGTCAGCTATCCAACCACCTCCAGCTCATGAACCAGAGGAGGTGCCAGAGAAATGATAGTCGGCGGCCTGAAACTGCATTGAAACTTATTAATTCTCTGAGGGGCAGACGACAGGCAGTGCTCTGACCATCAGTGTATGACGGCAAGAATAATGCTGCTAGCAGCATTTTCTCCCCACTACTTTCCCACCCAGTCTTACGATGACATGACGAGACGGTGAAATAGTGGGGGAAAAAAAAGGTAATGATAGTCCTATTCAAAGTCAATGGGACCGTCACCTCGCCTTTTTTTTCCTGCCATGATGGCAGTCATTGATGGGGAAAAATTGTGAGCATGGACACAGCCTTAACCCCTTCATGACCTTGGGATTTTTTGTTTTTCAGTGTTCGTTTTTCACTCCCCTCCTTCCCAGAGCCATAACTTTTTTTATTTTTCCATCAATTTGGCCATGTGAGGGCTTATTTTTTGCGGGACGAGTTGTACTTTTGAACGACATCATTGGTTTTAGCATGTCGTGTACTAGAAAACGGGAAAAAAATTCCAAGTGCGGTGAAATTGCAAAAAAAGTGCAGTCCCACACTTGTTTTTTTGTTTGGCTTTTTTGCTAGGTTCACTAACTGCTAAAACTGACCTGATATTCTGATTCTCCAGGTCAGTAGGAGTTCATAGACACCTAACATGACTAGGTTATTTTTTAGCTAAGTGGTGAAAAAAAATTCCAAACTTTGCTAAAAAAAAAAAAATTGCGCCATTTTCCGATACTCGTAGCGTCTCCATTTTTCATGATCTGGGGTCGTTTGAGGGCTTATTTTTTGCATGCTGAGATGACGTTTTTAATGATAGCATTTTGGTGCAGATACAGTCTTTTGATCGCCCGTTATTGCATTTTAATGCAATGTCGCGGCGACCAAAAAAACGTAATTCTGGCGTTTTGAATTTTTTTCTCGCTACCCCGTTTAGCGATCAGGTTAATGCTGATGTTCATAGATCGTGGGAACTTACCTAGAAAGCTCCCAGGCTTTCTAGGAAAGTTCCCACGATCTATGAACATCCAGCAGAGGGCGCCTCACCGCAAATGAAGCTAAATATAGATCATTGATCTATATTTAGACTCATTCCCCGGGGTTTTGCAGCGAGGAGTAGCATTGCATTAGCAAAGCTCCTTGCTGCAAAATGTTTTAACCCCTTCAGAAGGATTTACATCGTTGGACGTTACAGATCTGCGGAGGGTAAGTATATTGTTGGTTTATTATGTTTTTTCTTTCACAGAACGAGGGTCTTCAGTGACTGGATTGGGCGTAGAATAAAATACTCCAACAACCATTGTTTTTATTTCATTAAAATAATTTTAAATAATGTGTTTGTGTTTTATTTAACCCTTTACTACAATTGGATTAATAATGGATAGGTGTCATAATTGACGCCTCTCCATTATTAATTAGGCTTAATGTCACCTTACAATAGCAAGGTGGCATTAACCCTTCATTACCCCATATCCCACCGCTACACGGGAATGGGAAGAGAGTGGCCAAGTGCCAGAATAGGCGCATCTTCCAGATGTGCCTTTTCTGGGGTGGCTGGGGGCAGATATTTTTAGCCGGGGGGGGGCCAATAACCATGGACCCTCTCCAGGCTATTAATATCTGCCCTCAGTCACTGGCTTTACTACTCTGGCGGAGAAAATTGCGCGGGAGCCCACGCCAATTTTTTCCCCCATTTAACCCTTTATTTTAAGAGCTAGAATGGGCAAATTTTGCAGATACACTCTACTGACATTAGTAGTGTGGAATCTGCAAAAGAAAATGGAGAGAAGACATGGTTTACTGTATGTAAACCATGTCTCAAATCATGTCGGGTTTTAGGAAGGAGAAAGAAAAAGCCGGTAATTGAATTACCGGCTTTCAAGCTGTATAGCGCTGGAAAAAATAGTAATATATATACATATATGTGTCTACTGACATATATATATACATAGACAGTATATATATATATTTTTTTCTTTTTGGGACACATGGATCATTTCTATAGCGGTATGTTGGTTTTGCAAGCCTGCGAGAAAACCACGCAGTACGGATGCCATACGGATTACATACGGAGGATGCCATGCGCAAAAAACGCTGACACACCCTGCCTACGGAGGAGCTACGGACCACTATTTTCGGGACATTTCAGCTTATTACGGTTGTAATATACGGACCGTATTTTCATACGCTGAGTGTGAAGCCGGCCTTACCCTGTATTCTGTCATGCTGTGGCTGATGGCCACAGCATGACAAAAAACTGTGTGCAGCTGCAGCTGTGCTCCAGGCCTCCCCGCAGTGCTGCTGCAAATTCCACGTCCCCCCACCGCCAGAGCCAGGAATTTCTTGACTGATCTGGCAAAATGCTAAATGAGTCAAGGTCCTCGAGCTGGGGGCAGGCCAGGAGTGGCTGCGATGCGGCTGCTTCCTGGAATGAAGTCCATGCCCCCCCGCCACAAAATCACATGATGCAGCAGACTGCCGTGCCACGTGACATAGGCTCTTGGCCCGTACAATGGCCGTGGGTAGGCGGGCCTCAGCGGCAGTGGGCATAATGCCTAATGACCTGGTTCATCACCAGCTCATTGAAGGTTTCCACTCACCAGATTCGGCGGGGGTAGGGGGCCCCCGATCGGTGCAGCGGCGTTAAGGGACAGATGTCCCACCGCACTGCCGCACATACCTTACTGTCATGCTGAGGCCAGCAGCCAAAGCATGACAGAATTTACAAAAATGAAATAAATTAAAATAAGGTTCCGGTACCCTTTCAACAAAATCCATTTTTTGATGACAGTTCAACTTTACAATGAAATTCCAACCAAAACACTGAGATGTCCATGCTGTATTGGCTATTAAGTAGGATCACTTTCCATGTTACATGCAGTAATGTTTATTTGAAACTAGACATATACCCTTTAACCCCTTTATCCCCAAGGGTGGTTTGCACGTTAAAGGGAACCTGTCACCCCGTTTTTTGAGATTGAGCTATAAATACTGTTAAATAGGGCCTGCGCTGTGTGTTCCTATAGTGTATGTAGTGTACCCCGATTCCCCATGTATGCTGAGAAATAACTTACCAAAGTCGCCGTTTTCGCCTGTCAATCAGGCTTGTCAGGTCGGGAGGGCGTGGTGACATCGGTGGTTCTTCCTCAGCTTTACGTTGGTGGCGTAGTGGCGTAGTGGTGAAGACACAGCGCGCGATCTGCGCTGTAATCCCTTGCATCGGTGGGGGCGGCCATCTTCCTGGGGCCGCGCGTGCGCAGATCGAGTGCTCTGCTGCACGGGGCTTCAGGAAAATGGCCGCGGGATGCCGCGCGTGCGCATTAGAGATCGCGGCGGCCATTTTCCCAAAGCCGAGATGCAAACTCGGCTTTGGGAAAATGGCCGCCGCGATCTCTAATGCGCACGCGCGGCATCCCGCGGCCATTTTCCTGAAGCCCCGTGCAGCAGAGCACTCGATCTGCGCACGCGCGGCCCCAGGAAGATGGCCGCCCCCACCGATGCAAGGGATTACAGCGCAGATCGCGCGCTGTGTCTTCACCACTACGCCACTACGCCACCAACGTAAAGCTGAGGAAGAACCACCGATGTCACCACGCCCTCCCGACCTGACCAGCCTGATTGACAGGCGAAAACGGCGACTTTGGTAAGTTATTTCTCAGCATACATGGGGAATCGGGGTACACTACATACACTATAGGAACACACAGCGCAGGCCCTATTTAACAGTATTTATAGCTCAATCTCAAAAAACGGGGTGACAGGTTCCCTTTAATGACCGGGTTAATTTTTACAATTCTGACCACTGTCCCTTTATGAGGTTATAACTCTGGAACGCTTCAACGGATCCCAGTGATTCTGACATTGTTTTCTCGTGACATATTGTACTTCATGATAGTGGTAAAAATTCTTTGATAGTACCTGCGTTTATTTGTGAAAAAAATGGAAATTTGGCGAAAATTTTGAAAATTTCGCAATTTTCCAACTTTGATTTTTTATGCAATTAAATCACAGAGATATGTCACACAAAATACTTAATCAGTAACATTTCCCACATGTCTACTTTACATCAGCACAATTTTGGAACCAAAAATTTTTTTTGTTAGGGAGTTATAAGGGTTAAAATTTGACCAGCAATTTCTCATTTTTACAACACCATTTTTTTTTTAGGGACCACATCTCATTTGAAGTCATTTTGAGGGGTCTATATGATAGAAAATACCCATGTGTGACACCATTCTAAAAACTGCACCCCTCAAGGTGCTCAAAACCATATTCAAGAAGTTTATTAACCCTTTTGGTGCTTCACAGGAATTTTTGGAATGTTTAAATAAAAATGAACATTTAACTTTTTTTCACAAAAAATTTACCTCAGCTCCAATTTGTTTTATTTTACCAAAGATAACAGGAGAAAATGGACCCCAAAAGTTGTTGTACAATTTTTCCTGAGTGCGCTCATACCCCATATGTGGGGGTAAACCACTGGGCGCATGACAGAGCTCGGAAGCGAAGGAGCGCCATTTGACTTTTCAATGCAAAATTGACTGGAATCGAGATCGGACGCCATGTTGCGTTTGGAGAGCCCCTGATGTGCCTAAACATTGAAACCCCACACAAGTGACACCATTTTGGAAAGTAGACCCCCTAAGGAACTTATCTAGAGGTGTGGTGAGCACTTTGATCCACCAAGTGCTTCACAGAAGTTTATAATGCAGAACCGTAAAAATAAAAAATCATATTTTTTCACAAAAATTATCTTTTCGCCCCCAATTTTTTATTTTCCCAAGGGTAAGAGAAGAAATTGGACCCCAAAAGTTGTACAATTTGTCCTGAGTACGCTGATACCCCATATGTGGGGGTGTGTGGGCACATGGGAGAGCTCGGAAGGGAAGTAGCGCCGTTTGACTTTTCAATGCAAAATTGACAGGAATTGAGAAGGGACGCCATGTTGCGTTTGTAGAGCCACTGATGTGCCTAAACATTGAAACCCCCCACAAGTGACACCATTTTGGAAAGTAGGCCCCCTAAGGAACTTATCTAGATGTGTTTTGAGCGCTTTGACCCACCAAGGGCTTCACAGAAGTTTATAATGCAGAGCTGTAAAAATAAAACAAAAATTTTTTCCCACAAAAATTATTTTTTAGCCCCCAGTTTTGTATGTTCCCGAGGGTAACAGGAGAAATTGGACCCCAAAAGTTGTTATCCAATTTGTCCTGAGTGCGCTGATGCCCCATATGTGGGGGGGAACCACCGTTTGGACGCATGGGAGGGCTCGGAAGGGAAGGAGCGCCATTTGGAATGCAGACTTAGATGGAATGGTCTGCAGGCGTCACATTGCGTTTGCAGAACCCCTAATGTACCTAAACAGTAGAAACCCCCCATAAGTGACATCATTTTGGAAAGTAGACCCCCCTAAGGAACTCATCTAGATGTGTTGTGAGAGCTTTGAACCCCCAAGTGTTTCACTACAGTTTATAACGCAGAG
The DNA here is from genome assembly GCF_032444005.1 of Ranitomeya imitator. Taxonomy (NCBI): domain Eukaryota; kingdom Metazoa; phylum Chordata; class Amphibia; order Anura; family Dendrobatidae; genus Ranitomeya; species Ranitomeya imitator. The sequence goes on from NC_091283.1 coordinate 228,138,810, forward strand.
CCGTGAAAATAAAAAATCTCTTTTTTCCCACAAAAATTATTTTTTAGCCCCCAGTTTTGTATTTTCCCAAGGGTAACAGCAGAAATTGGACCCCAAAAGTTGTTGTCCTATTTGTCCTGAGTACGCTGATACCCCATATGTTGGGGTAAACCCCTGTTTGGGCACACGGGAGAGCTCGGAAGGGAAGGAGCACTGTTTTACTTTTTCAACGCAGAATTGGCTGGAATTGAGATCGGACGCCATGTCGCGTTGGGAGAGCCCCTGATGTGCCTAAACAGTGGAAACCCCCCAATTATAACTGAAACCCTAATCCAAACACTCCCCTAACCCTAATCCCAACAGTAACCCTAACCACACCTCTAACCCTGACACACCCCTATCCCTAATCCCAACCCTATTCCCAACTGTAAATGTAATCTAAACCCTAACCGTAACTTTAGCCCCAACCCTAACCCTAACTTTAGCCCCAACCCTAACTGTAGCCTTAACCCTAGCCCCAACTCTAACCCCAACCCTAACCCTAACCCTAGCCCTAACCCTAGCCCTAACCCTAACCCTAACCCTAGCCCTAACCCTAGCCCTAGTCCTAGCCCTAACCCTAACCCTAGCCCTAACCCTAACTCTAGCCCTAATGGGAAAATGGAAATAAATACATTTTTCTAATTTTTCCCTAACTAAGAGGGTGATGAAGGGGGTTTGATTTACTTTTATAGTGGGTTTTTTAGCGGATTTTTATGATTGGCAGCCGTCACACACTGAAAGACGCTTTTTATTGCAAAAAATATTTTTTGCGTTACCACATTTTGAGAGCTATAATTTTTCCATATTTTGGTCCACAGAGTCATGTGAGGTCTTGTTTTTTACAGGATGAGTTGACGTTTTCATTGGTAACATTTTCGGGCATGTGACATTTTTTGATCGCTTTTTATTCCGATTTTTGTGAGGCAGAATGACCAAAAACCAGCTATTCATGAATTTCTTTTGGGGGAGGCGTTTATACTGTTCCGCGTTTGGTAAAATTGATAAAGCAGTTTTATTCTTTGGGTCAGTACGATTACAGCGACACCTCATTTATATCATTTTTTTATGGCTTGGCGCTTTTATACGATAAAAACTATTTTATAGAAAAAATAATTATTTTTGCATTGCTTTATTCTCAGGACTATAACTTTTTTATTTTTTTGCTGATGATGCTGTATCGCAGCTCGTTTTTTGCGGGACAAGATGACGTTTTCAGCGGTACCATGATTATTTATATCCATCTTTTTGATCGCGTGTTATTCCACTTTTTGTTCGGCGGTATGATAATAAAGCGTTGTTTTTTGCTTAGTTTTTTTTTTTTTTTTCTTACGGTGTTTACTGAAGGGGTTAACTAGTGGGCCAGTTTTATAGGTCGGGCCGTTACGGATGCAGCGATACTAAATATGTGTACTTTTATTATTTTTTTTTTATATTTAGATAAAGAAATGTATTTATGGGAATAATATATATATATTTTTCATTATTTAGGAATTTTTTTTTTTTTTTTTTACACATTTGGAAAATTGTTTTTTTTCACTCTTTTACTTTGCCCCAGGGGGGGACTTCACAGATCGGTGATCTGACAGTTTGCACAGCACTCTGTCAGATCACCGATCTGTCTGAGAGCACTGCAGGCTTCACAGTGCCTGCTCTGAGCAGGCTCTGTGAAGCCACCTCCCTCCCTGCAGGACCCGGATGCCGCGGCCATCTTGGATCCGGGCCTACTACAGGGAGGGAGGTGAGGAGACCCTCGCAGCAAAGCGATCACCTCATGTTGCTGCGGGGGGCTCAGGGAAGCCCGCAGAGAGCCGTGTTATGATCTGGTGGTTTAGGAGCAACATGGAACGAGCTCTAAAGGAAGTGGTATCTGTACTGACCGCAGTCCCTAAGCTCAACACAACACTAGAAGTAGCCGTGGGATGCTCCTAACTCTCCCTAGGCACCTCGTCACAGCCTAAGAGCTAACTACCCCTAAAGATAGAAACAGGAAAGTTATCTTGCCTCAGAGAAAATCCCCAAAGGATAGATTAGCCCCCCACAAATAATGACTGTGAGAGGAGAGGGAAAAAGACATACACAGAATGAAACCAGGATGAGCACAGGAGGCCAGTCTAGCTAGATAGAGAGGACAGGATGGAATACTGTGCGGTCAGTATAAAACACTACAAAAATTCACGCAGAGATTACAAAAATCTCCACACCTGACTAAAGGTGTGGAGGGTAAATCTGCTTCCCAGAGCTTCCAGCAACAGAATTAAATCATACTGACAAGCTGGACAAACATAGCAAGCACAGAACGGATAAGTCCACAACCTGTGGACAGAAAAGAGCAAGCAAGGACTTAGCTTTGCTGAACTGGTCAGGATAACAGGGAAATCCAAAGAGATGTGAATCCAACCAGGAACCATTTACAAGTGGCACTGGCTGAAGAAAGAGCCAGGCAGAAATAGCCGAGCAGAAAAGAAAATCAGTGGAAGCAGCTGAAGACAGCTAAATCCAAGGAGCAGCCATACCACTTGAAACCACAAGAGGGAGCCCAAGAACGGAATTCACAACAGAGCCCCCTCCCTGCGGGAAGCTTCCCTATACCGCCGGCACATCACGATCATGTTTGATCGCGGTGTGCCGGGGGTTCATGTGCCGGGAGCGGTCCGTGACCGCTCCAGGCACATAGTGCCGGATGTCAGCTGCAATAGGCAGCTTATACCCGGCCACGATCGGCCGCGCTCCCCCCGTGAGCGCAGCCAATCGCGTATGACATACTATCCCGTCGGTGGGCATATGGGCCCACCCCACCTCGACGGGATAGTACGTCTAATGTCAGAAAGGGGTTAATATCTTATTAGTGACAAGAAAAAAAAAATACTAGCTTATCCATTTGTTTTAGTATTTTTGCTTTTAGATGCCACGAAAACCCTCTAATGATAGTCAGACATTAAAAAAAAACATTAAAATCTTATCCTGGCATTTTCAATGCTAATGGACAGTTAAAGTCAGCCTCTGATCCTATCTGGAGGGAAGTATGTTCTCACCCCTCCTTGCAGAAATATAGCTCCTTGATGGAGGAATCAGAAACTTCCCAGGCTATATATAAACCCAAACAGATACATGACTATGTATTTCAAAATAGGTATGATTTGCAGACGTTCTTACGTATGGAACATAACATTTTGCCTCAATCAAAAGATACAGAACTTAAGGAGTTGTGGCCTGACACAAGCACATCTGATGAAAACTCTTCAAACACTATTCAGAGGGTGGCTTTGTGCGCACACAGGGACAAGAACCAACACTTCTATGACATGTATTAATCCCGTATGACCAATACTTAGAGATCAAGCCCAAAACAGTGTTCTATAATGAGGGTGACAGCAAAAAGAGGCGCAGGGTGCTCAAAAAACACGCATGGACTTCTATTATAACAGAGGTTCTTTATAAACAGCATGGACTCCCATGTGCCTTCTCCTTTAGGAGGAACAAAGTTTGTATGGGTGAAGACAAAGCAAGAAAGTTCTTAACTGCAGATGGGCATTGCACAGAGTGCAAAGCAGCAATGCATATTTCTGCAGAAGAGGAACCTGATCTGGGAAACCCTTTAATTCTTCATGTTCGAGTCCCTGACACAAGACCCATACCACATTCAAAAAATAATCAGTTGAGAGGTGAGAAGAGAAGGAAACTTGGAGAAGAAATGTTAAAAACTTTACCCTCCAATTGGAGACGAGAAGCAATCAGGGGTGGATTAAGGGTAGCCAGGGCCCCGGGCTGTTCAGACACTGTGGGCCCCCCGGTCATGTGACGGGGTCATGTGACGGGGTCATGCGACAGGGTCATCATATACCTGAACCAGATTATTCCAGAAAAATAGTTGCTGTGTGAAACTATAACCTGTCAAGCATCCATTGATCTAGTCAATTTACCCTTCAGTTCAGTATATAGTATACAGTGTATAGTGTCAGTGTATAGGTAACACTGACTCACCAGTGACATCTCTAGGTGAAGTCCTTCATCTTTCATCCAGCACAGACCGCCATCACTTCATCCAGCCAGGACTCTTCTCTGCAGGAAATAACACAGTTATCACGAGCTCCGCTTGCAGAACACATTACTTAATTTTTCCCAACTTCTACATTACACCACATGAAGAAAAAGAGGCGACATAGTGTCACTCTACACATTAACCGGACCGCCCCCCCATTTAAAACAGTGTCCTCAAAAAATAAAATAAATACATCACTGCAGTAATAATATCCCTTAATTAGCCCCTATGGTAATAATATCCCCCACCCTGGCCCCTTGTATCTCATTCCTGGCTCCAGCCATATGATCTCCCCATCCTGCCCCATCAGTCTCCATCATATCCATCTTGCCCCATGATCCTGCACGCTCTGTCTCCAAATCTGCCCCATGTCTTTCATTCTGCCCCGTGTCTCCAATCATGCCCCGTATCTACATTCTGCCCATCTCTCCAGTCCTGCCCCAGTGTGTCCAGCATCTCTGCCCCCAGTGTGTCCAGCATCTCTGCCCCCAGTGTGTCCAGCATCTCTGCCCCAATGTGTCCAGCATCTCTGCCCCCAGTGTCCAGCATCTCTGCCCCCAGTGTTCAGCATCTCTGCCCCCAGTGTGTCCAGCATCAGTGCCCCAAATGTGTCCAGCATCAGTGCCCCAAATGTGTCCAGCATCTCTGCCCCCAATGTGTCCAGCATCTCTGCCCCCAATGTGTCCAGCATCTCTGCCCACAATGTGTCCAGCATCTCTGCCCCAATGTGTCCAGCATCTCTGCCCCCAGTGTCCAGCATCTCTGCCCCCAGTGTCCAGCATCTCTGCCCACAGTGTCTAGCATCTCTGCCCCCAGTGTCCAGCATGTCTGCCCCCAATGTGTCCAGCATGTCTGCCCCCAGTGTCCAGCATCTCTCCCCCCAGTGTCCAGCATCTCTGCCCCCAGTGTCCAGCATCTCTGCCCCCAGTGTGTCTAGCATGTCTGCCCCCAGTGTGTCCAGCATTTTGCACCCAAAATGTCCAGCATGTTGCCCCCAGTGTCTCCAGCATATTGCCCCAGTGTCTCCAGCTTATTGCCCCCAGTGTGTCCAGCATTCTGCCCCATTGTGTCCAGCATGTTGCCCCCAGTGTCTCCAGCATATTGCCCCAGTGTCTCCAGCTTATTGCCCCCAGTGTGTCCAGCAATCTGCCCCAGTGTGTCCAGCAATCTGCCCCAGTGTCTGACTCCAGCATATTGCCCCCAGTGTGTCCAGCAATCTGCCCCAGTGTCTCCAGCATTGCCCCAGTGTGCCCAGCATTGCCCCCAGTGTGCACAGGAATCTGCCCCAGTGTGTCCAGCAATCTGCCCCAGTGTGTCCAGCATATTGCCCCAGGCCTCCCAGATTGCCGTTCGCAAAAAAATCCCCAAAAAACGAGTTCTCCTCACCCGCCTGGCACTCCAGCGACGAGCTCCCTCCAGCAGGGCGGACTCGCCGGCGACTGACAATGACGTCAGACACCGGCGACATATGCGCTACACCTGCGGCCAACTTCAGCTGCCAGCCTCCAATTGGCTGGTGGCTGTTGTTAACTATTGACGTGCGGGCGCGCGCCCGCACGTCAATAGGTGAAACTGCCGCAGCGCCGGTAGGGCCCTGGTGAGCAGATGAGACGGGGCCCGATGCGGGCCCCCTCTGCCCACCGGGCCAATATGCCAGTCAGGGCAGCAATGCCCTGATGGCGGCGGGCAATCTGAGTGGTAGCTAGGGCCCCCCCACACCACTGGGCCCTGGGCTACCGCCCAGATTGATCCTATTATAATCCACCCCTGGAAACAATTAATTCCAAAATAGCATTTGGAGAAAAGGAACCACCAACCATACCATCACTAAGAATTTGTCAAGTTGTCAAGATGCTAGGCAAGAAGCTATGGATAGGATGTTTGGTACACCAAAGTTGAAAGATCCAGTTTTATCACTGTCTCAGATGAAGAGTACTCATAAATATGCAGGAGATATTCATACTATCTGATATGATGGATTTTTTGTTCATTATTGGTCAAAGAAACAAATATTTATTTTTAAGAAGTATTGTTCAAAGCATTGCTTCCCTCGCATTCAAGTAGATGCCACTGGGAGTTTGGTATGCAAAATAAAACAAGAAAATAAATAGTCTGCTGTTAGGGCTAGCGGAACGCACCAAATATTAAGACAGATAGAGTATGGTGCGTTCGCAGCCCGGGGTCCACCGTGCAGAGATGGAACCTGCTGCCAAGTAATGACAGACTATATGGCGGTACTCATAAGTATACACACGTGGGTTAAACTTCACCCAACGTGAAGGAAGCGATCCTGTTGCGTCACAGGACCGCGGTACCGCACATAGAGCGCGAGCAAGTAGTCAGCGAACTCAACCCCAACTAGGATTGAAGTCCGATTAGACCCTTGCTGGCATAACACCGCAACTGGGTGTGTAAGGAAACCAAATAACGATTTTAAGGCACAAGAGTGCATGCGGTGCCGCACTGACGAACGCCACTAACCACCCAGGCTTGGGTAAGGAAAGCACAGAGGAAGTGCACGGCGCCGTACTGGCGGTCACAGCAACTGGACGCTGTAATGTGTGATTCGTGCTGTAGGCTAAGTCGGGCGCTAGATAGCAACCATACACCTTCCGCGAACAGACATTCAATAGGGTAGGGGTATCCAAGGACGACTTGCACTCACAACATACACACATTAACAATTGTACACTAGCGCATGGCCGTGCGGTCATGCGCAGTTTATATAGTTGCAGCACAGGAAGTGGCCACAGAAACTTTGCCCTTCCAAGACCTGCCAAGAGGACCAATGGAATGTGCTGCAGAGCCTGAGCACATGACCCTCGATCTCCAACGGGAGATCTTGCCCTGGGCATGCTCAGTGTGTGCAGACAAGGACTTAGTCCCAGAGAAGTCCGCTCGCTGCTGACCAGCACTGACTTTAATGGCAGAAGCTGAAGAAGCAGCAGTAACTCTCTGTACAGCGTGAGACTGAGCAAGACGCTGGGACCGACGTCTCCCTGCTGAGCAGACTCCACTGTGGCTGGATAAGAATGGGAGACCGCAGCGGAGATGGCTCGAGATTCCCCCTGTGCAGAAGCGGGAACTCGAGACCTAACATTACCCCCCCTCCTAGGGCCCCCCCCTCCTTGGGCCTCGCTACGCTCGAAGGCAGCAATGAGCTGTGGGGCCCGAATGTTTTCAGCAGGCTCCCATGACCTGTCCTCTGGGCCATAACCCTTCCAATCCACCAGATAGAACTTTTTGCCGCGTACCACCTTGCACCCCAAAATAGCGTTCACCTCGTAATCATCCGTAGACGAACCCGATGTCCCGGCAGATGACTCGGAAAACCGGGACATGTATACGGGTTTCAAGAGGGACACATGAAAGGTGTCGGTGATACCCAAGCGTGGAGGAAGAGCCAAACGGTAGACCACAGGATTAACCTGTTCGAGAACCTTGAAGGGACCCAAGTAGCGAGGAGCAAACTTAGTGGACTCAACTCGCAGCCTGATGTTACGGGCGGAGAGCCACACCAAGTCGCCAGGAGCAAAGGTCGGAGCGGGACGCCGATGAACATCGGCGGAGGACCTCATTCTCTCCTTGGAGGCCCGAATGGCATCCTGTGTGCGGTCCCAAATGTCCCGTGCCTCCACAGCCCAGTCTGCCACCCTGGAGTCAGCAGAAGACACAGGCATGGGCACAGGAACACGCGGATGCTGGCCGTAATTTAGGAGGAATGGAGTCTGACCGGTGGAGTCGGCTACGGCATTGTTAAGTGCAAACTCTGCCCACGGTAGCAAGGATGCCCAGTCATCCTGCCTGGCAGAAACAAAATGTCGTAAATATGTGACCAAGGTCTGGTTGGCCCTCTCTACCAACCCATTCGTCTCGGGATGATATGCCGAAGAGAGATTCAACTCAATACTGAGTAGACGACAAAGCTCTCTCCAGAATCGAGACGCAAACTGGGGACCCCGGTCACTAACAATTTTGTCTGGCATACCGTGTAGGCGAAAGATGTGCTTGACGAACAAGACAGCCAACGCCCGTGCAGAAGGTAGCCGTGGAAGAGGCACCAAGTGCACCATTTTGGAAAAATGGTCGGTGATCACCCAGATAATGGTGCAGTTACGAGACTTGGGTAAGCCCACCACAAAGTCCATCCCGACCATCTCCCAGGGCCTGTCCGCCACTGGCAGAGGATAAAGCAAACCAGCTGGCCGTTGCCGAGGAGTCTTGTTCTTGGCGCAAGAGACACACGCCCGAACATACTCTGCGACATCACGAGCCATATGCGGCCACCAGTACGTCCTCGCCAGTAACTCAGATGTCCTTTTGGTACCAAAATGTCCACCCACCCTGGACGAGTTTGCCCAAGAGAGAACCTCCGGTCGCAAATTGGATGGAACAAAAGTCTTGCCCGGGGGCACAGACTCTAGCGAAACCGGGGCCACAGTTCTCAAGCTCTCAGTGGGGACAATAAGCCGAGGCTCCTCCTCCGCAGATGACACAATGGAGCGAGAGAGAGCGTCGTCCCGAATGTTCTTCTTCCCAGAAAGAAAATGGAGGGTGAAATGAAACCGGGAGAAGAATAAGGACCATCTGGCCTGGCGAGAATTCAACCGCTGGGCTGTCTGCAGGTACACCAAATTTTTATGGTCTGTGAAGACTTGGAAGGGAAAACGTGCACCCTCCAAGAGATGTCTCCACTCCGAGAAAGCCAACTTCATGGCTAGCAACTCCCTGTCCCCGATGGAATAATTCCTCTCTGCTGGTGAGAAGGTCTTGGAGAAAAAGAAGCAAGGATGCTTCCGACCTTGAGCATCCTTTTGGAAGAGGACTGCTCCAGCACCAACAGAATTGGCATCCACCTCCATGATAAATGGCTTATCAACATCGGGGCGATGTAGGATGGGAGCGCTAGCGAAGTGTGACTTTATAGAGTTAAAGGCCTTGGAGACCTCCTCAGACCACAATTTGGGATTCGCCCCCTTCTTGGTGAGGGCAACCAAGGGAGCTACCAAAGTTGAGAAGTGCGGAATGAACTGGCGATAATAATTAATGAACCCCATAAAGCGCTGCACCGCTTTAAGAGAATGGGGTTTCTGCCAGTCCATCACAGCCTGTAGTTTGGCAGGATCCATAGCCAATCCCTGGGCAGAGATGATGTAGCCTAGGAAAGGTAAGGACTCCTGCTCAATCATACACTTCTCCAACTTGGCATAGAGGGAGTTTGCCCGTAGGAGGTCGAAGACTTTGCAAACATCTCTCCGGTGGGAGTCAATATCTGGAGAGTAGATGAGAATATCATCCAGATAGACTACGACCGAGGTGGAAAGCATATCCCGGAAGATATCGTTCACAAAGTCTTGGAAAACGGCTGGGGCATTACAGAGCCCGAAGGGCATCACCAGATATTCATAGTGCCCATCCCTGGTGTTAAAAGCCGTCTTCCATTCGTCCCCCTCACGGATGCGAATCAGGTTGTAAGCACCCCGCAGATCTAGTTTAGTAAATACCCTTGCTCCCCGAAGCCTATCGAAGAGCTCAGATATCAAGGGCAAAGGATACTTGTTCTTAACCCCTTCATGACCCAGCCTATTTTGACCTTAAAGACCTGGCCGTTTTTTGCAATTCTGACCAGTGTCCCTTTATGAGGTAATAACTCAGGAACGCTTCAACGGATCCTAGCGGTTCTGAGATTGTTTTTTCGTGACATATTGGGCTTCATGTTAGTGGTAAATTTAGGTCAATAAATTCTGCGTTTATTTGTGATAAAAACGGAAATTTGGCGAAAATTTTGAAAATTTCGCAATTTTCACATTTTGAATTTTTATTCTGTTAAACCAGAGAGATATGTGACACAAAATAGTTAATAAATAACATTTCCCACATGTTTACTTTACATCAGCACAATTTTGGAAACAAAATTTTTTTTTGTTAGGAAGTTATAAGGGTTAAAATTTGACCAGCGATTTGTCATTTTTACAACGAAATTTACAAAACCATTTTTTTTAGGGACCACCTCACATTTGAAGTCAGTTTGAGGGGTCTATATGGCTGAAAATACCCAAAAGTGACACCATTCTAAAAACTGCACCCCTCAAGGTACTCAAAACCATATTCAAAAAGTTTATTAACCCTTCAGGTGCTTCACAGCAGCAGAAGCAACATGGAAGGAAAAAATGAACATTTAACTTTTTAGTCACAAAAATTATCTTTTAGCAACAATTTTTTTATTTTCCCAATGGTAAAAGGAGAAACTGAACCACGAAAGTTGTTGTCCAATTTGTCTTGAGTACGCTGATACCTCATATGTGGGGGTAAACCACTGTTTGGGCGCACGGCAGGGCTTGGAAGGGAAGGAGCGCCATTTGACTTTTTGAATCAAAAATTGGCTCCACTCTTTAGCGGACACCATGTCACGTTTGGAGAGCACCCGTGTGCCTAAACATTGGCGTTCCCCCACAAGTGACCCCATTTTGGAAACTAGACCCTCCAAGGAACTTATTTAGATGCCTAGTGAGCACTTTAAACTCTCAGGTGCTTCAGAAATTGATCTGTAAAAATGAAAAAGTACTTTTTTTTCACAAAAAAATTCTTTTCGCCTCAATTTTTTCATTTTCACATGGGCAGTAGGATAAAATCGATCATAAAATTTGTTGGGCAATTTCTCCCGAGTACGCCGATACCTCATATGTGGGGGTAAACCACTGTTTGGGCACTCGGCAGGGCTCGGAAGGGAAGGCGCGCCATTTGACTTTTTGAATGGAAAATTAGCTCCAATTGTTAGCGGACACCATGTCGCGTTTGGAGAGCCCCTGTGTGCCTAAACATTGGAGCTCCCCCACAAGTGACCCCATTTTGGAAACTAGACCCCCCAAGGAACTTATCTAGATGCATATTGAGCACTTTAAACCCCCAGATGCTTCACAGAAGTTTATAATGCAGAGCCATGAAAATAAAAAATAATTTTTCTTTCCTCAAAAATGATTTTTTAGCCTGGAATTTCCTATTTTGCCAAGGATAATAGGAGAAATTGGACCCCAAATATTGTTGTCCAGTTTGTCCTGAGTACGCTGATACCCCATATGTGGGGGTAAACCACTGTTTGGGCGCACGGCAGGGCTCGGAAGGGATGGCACGCCACTTGGCTTTTTAAATGGAAAATTAGCTCCAATCATTAGCGGACACCATGTCACGTTTGGAGAGCCCCTGTGTGCCTAAACATTGGAGATCCCCCAGAAATGACCCCATTGGAAACTAGACCCCCAAAGGAACTAATCTAGATGTGTGGTGAGGACTTTGAACCCCCAAGTGCTTCACAGAAGTTTATAACGCAGAGCCATGAAAATAAAATAAAAAAATTATTTTCTCAAAAATGATCTTTTAGCCTGCAATTTTTTATTTTCCCAAGGGTAACAGGAGAAATTTGACCCCAATATTTGTTGTCCAGTTTCTCCGGAGTACGGTGATACCCCATATGTGGGGGTAAACCACTGTTTGGGCACACGTTGGGGCTCGGAAGTGAAGTAGTGACGTTTTGAAATGCAGACTTTGATGGAATGCTCTGCGGGCGTCACGTTGCGTTTGCAGAGCCCCTGATGTGCCTAAACAGTAGAAACCCCCCACAAGTGACCCCATATTGGAAACTAGACCCCGAAAGGAACTTATCTAGATGTGTGGTGAGCACTTTGAACCCCCAAGTGCTTCATAGAAGTTTATAATGCAGAGCCGTGAAAATAATAAATACGTTTTCTTTCCTCAAAAATAATTATTTAGCCCAGAATTTTTTATTTTCCCAAGGGTAACAATAGAAATTGGACCCCAATAGTTGTTGTCCAGTTTCTCCTGAGTACGCTGATACCCCATGTGTGGGGGTAAACCACTGTTTGGGCACACGTCGGGGCTCAGAAGGGAAGTAGTGACTTTTGAAATGCAGACTTTGATGGAATGGTCTGCGGGCGTCACATTGCGTTTGCAGAGCCCCTGGTGTGCCTAAACAGTAGAAACCCCCCACAAGTGACCACATTTTAGAAACTAGACCCCCCAAGGAACTTATCTAGATATGTGGTGAGCACTTTGAACCCCCAAGTGCTTCACAGACGTTTACAACGCAGAGCCGTGAAAATAAACAATCATTTTTCTTTCCTCAAAAATGATGTTTTAGCAAGCATTTTTTTAGATTCACAAGGGTAACAGGAGAAATTGGACCCCAGTAATTGTTGCGCAGTTTATCCTGAGTACACTGATACCCCATATGTGGGGGTAAACCACTGTTTGGGCACACGTCAGGGCTCGGAAGTGAGGGAGCACCATTTGACTTTTTGAATACGAGATTGGCTGGAATCAATGGTGGCGCCATGTTGCGTTTGGAGACCCCTGATGTGCCTAAACAGTGGTAACCCCTCAATTCTACCTCCAACACTAACCCCAACACACCCCTAACCCTAATCCCAACTGTAGCCATAACCCTAATCACAACCCTAACCACAACCCTAATTCCAACCCTAACCCTAACACTATGTGCCCACGTTGCGGATTCGTGTGAGATATTTCCGCACCATTTTTGAAAAATCCGCGGGTAAAAGGCACTGCGTTTTACCTGCGGATTTTCCGCGGATTTCCAGTGTTTTTTGTGCGGATTTCACCTGCGGATTCCTATTGAGGAACAGGTGTAAATCCGCACAAAGAATTGACATGCTGCGGAAAATACAACGCAGTGTTTCCGCGCGGTATTTTCTGCACCATGGGCACAGCGGATTTGGTTTTTCATATGTTTACATGGTACTGTAAACCTGATGGAATACTGCTGCGAATCCGTAGCGGCCAATCCGCAGCCAAATCCGCACCGTGTGCACGTAGCCTAATTCTAAAGGTATGTGCACACTGCGGAAAACGCTGCAGATCCGCAGCAGTTTCCCATGAGTTTACAGTTCAATGTAGACCTATGGGAAACAAAAATCGCTGTACACATGCTGCGGAAAAACTGCACGGAAACGCAGCAGTTTACATTCCGCAGCATGTCACTTCTTTGTGCGGATTCTGCAGCGGTTTTACAACTGCTCAAATAGAAAATCGCAATTGTAAAACCGCAGTGAAATGCGCGGAAAAAAACGCGGTAAATCCGCCATAAATCCGCAGCGGTTTAGCACTGCGGATTTATCAAATCCGCAGCGGAAAAATCCGCAGAGGACCAGAATACGTGTGCACATACCGAAACCCTAACCCTAGCCCTAACCCTAACCCTAGCCCTAACCCTAGCCCTACCCCTAACCCTACCCCTACCCCTAACCCTAACCCTAACTCTACCCCTAACCCTACCCCTAACCCTAACCCTAGCCCTAACCCTAGCCCTAACCCTAGCCCTAACCCTACCCCTAACCCTACCCCTAACCCTAACCCTATTCTAACATTAGTGGAAAAAAAAAATTTCTTTATTTTTTTATTGTCCCTACCTATGGGGGTGACAAAGGGGGGGGGGGGTCATTTATTATTTTTTTTATTTTGATCACTGAGATAGATTATATCTCAGTGATCAAAATGCACTTTGGAACGAATCTGCCGGCCGGCAGATTCGGCGGGCGCACTGCGCATGCGCCCGCCATTTTGGAAGATGGCGGCGCCCAGGGAGAAGACGGACGGGACCCCGGCAGGATCGGTAAGTATGATGGGGTGGGGGGAGACCACTGGGGGGGGGGGATCGGAGCACGGGGGGGGGAATCGGAGCGCGGCAGGCGTGGAACGGAGCACGGGGGGGCTGGAACGGAGCACGGGGGGGTGGATCGGAATGCAGGGGGGGTGATTGGAGCACGGGGGGTGATTGGAGCACGGGGGGAGCGGACAAGAGCACGGGGGGGAGCGGAGCACTGGATGGAGGGGAGCCGGAGCAGTGTACCGGCCAGATCGGGGGGCTGGGGGGGCGATCGGTGGGGTGGGGTGGGGGCACATTAGTATTTCCAGCCATGGCCGATGATATTGCAGCATCGGCCATGGCTGGATTGTAATATTTCACCCGTTATAATAGGTGAAATATTACAAATCGCTCTGATTGGCAGTTTCACTTTCAACAGCCAATCAGAGCGATCGTAGCCACGAGGGGGTGAAGCCACCCCCCTGGGCTAAACTACCACTCCCCCTGTCCCTGCAGATCGGCTGAAATGGGAGTTAACCCTTTCACCGGATCTGCAGGGACGCGATCTTTCCATGACGCCACATAGGCGTCATGGGTCGGATTGGCACCGACTTTCATGACGCCTACGTGGCGTCATGGGTCAGGAAGGGGTTAACGGTGATTGCGTTAAGACCCCTGTAGTCTATGCATGGACGCAATTCTCCATTCTTCTTCTGCACGAAGAAGAACCCTGCCCCAGCAGGTGACACTGACTTCCTAATGAATCCTCTTGCCAGATTTTCCTGGATGTACTGTGACATTGCCTCCGTCTCCGGGAGAGATAGCGGATAGACTCGACCCCGGGGAGGCTCAGCACCAGGCAAGAGATCAATAGGACAGTCATAGGGGCGATGGGGCGGAAGGATCTCCGCCGCCTTTTTGGAGAACACGTCTGCATAAGACCAATACTGCTTGGGGAGAGAGGAAAGATCTGCGGGTACCTCTGTAGTAGCAACCTGAACGCACTCCCTCTGACACCTACCCCCACAAGATTCGCCCCATCCCAGGATTCTGCCAGAGGACCACTCGATATGAGGAGAGTGGTACCGTAGCCAAGGTATTCCCAACAGGACCTCATCAATTCCCTCAGGAATGACGAGCAGAGATATAATCTCCTGATGAGATGGCGACATGGACAGAGTAAAAGGGATGGTCTGGTGTGTTATCTGTGAGGGCAGTGCCGACCCATTCACCACTCGTACCGTTACTGGTTGAGCTAGCATAACCAGGGGTATTGCGTGACGTTGGGCGAAGGCAGAAGACATAAAATTGCCCTCCGCCCCAGAATCCACGCAGAGCTCTACCGAGTGGTAGAATGAGCCTATAGTAATTGTCCCCTTAAAGGACAATTTAGAGGCAAACGTCGCCGTGTTTAGTGTACCTCCACCTACTACCACTAAACGCTGACGTTTCCTCGATCGCTGAGAACATCTGGTGGCTAGATGTCCTGACTGCTGGCAAACATGACAGACCTTGAGTGCACAAGCGGTCCGGGACTTAGATCCCGCTTGTGACACTTCCCTGGCCTCATGTGACTCAGGAACCAGGACCGGAGATTCCAGAGGTTTGGCGAAGGTAGGAGCCAGCCGAAACCTCTGCCTACACTGGGCTCGCTCTGACCTCCGCTCGTTAAAATGGAGGTCAATTCGAGTGGAGACAGTTATTAACTCCTCCAGTGTGGCAGGAATCTCCCTAGTGGCCAGAGCATCCTTAACCTGGTCAACCAGGCCCCTCCAAAATATGGGGATAAGAGCTTTATCTGACCAATCCAGCTCAGAAGCTAAAGTGCGGAATTGGACGGCGAATTGACTGACCAAGGACTCACCCTGAGTTAATGCCAGCAGTTGGAGCGCCGTATCATGGGTGACTTGAGGTCCTAAAAAGACCTGTTTCAGAGTGCTCAGAAACAGCGGAGCACTCTGCACCACATGATCGCCACGCTCCCACAGCGGCGTAGCCCATTCCAACGCCCTGTCCGACAAAAGAGACACTATAAATCCCACCTTAGCCCGCTCTGTGGGAAAACGTGCAGCCAGGAGCTCGAGGTGAATAGAGCACTGACTCACAAATCCCTTACAAAAATTGCTATCACCAGAAAATTTTTCTGGCAGCGGGAGGCGAGAAAATGTCGGAGCAGGGGTGGCAATGGACAGGGTTGCTGCAGCCACGCTAGCAGCCTGTACAGCAACCGCGGTAACATCCACAGCTGAGGTTGCGCTCTCAAGAGCCTCCAACCTACCCTCCAGCTGCTGGATATACCGCAAGGATTGCTGTTTGTCCGTCATTACTAGCCAGACCCTGGCGCTAGTGTAATGTTAGGGCTAGCGGAA
Organism: Ranitomeya imitator; assembly: GCF_032444005.1. Taxonomy (NCBI): domain Eukaryota; kingdom Metazoa; phylum Chordata; class Amphibia; order Anura; family Dendrobatidae; genus Ranitomeya; species Ranitomeya imitator. Next base: position 228,154,858 of record NC_091283.1, read on the forward strand.
CGCACCAAATATTAAGACAGATAGAGTATGGTGCGTTCGCAGCCCGGGGTCCACCGTGCAGAGATGGAACCTGCTGCCAAGTAACGACGGACTATATGGCGGTACTCATAAGTATACACACGTGGGTTAAACTTCACCCAACGTGAAGGAAGTGATCCTGTTGCGTCACAGGACCGCAGTACCGCACATAGAGCGCGAGCAAGTAGTCAGCGAACTCAACCCCAACTAGGATTGAAGTCCGATTAGACCCTTGCTGGCATAACACCGCAACTGGGTGTGTAAGGAAACCAAATAACGATTTTAAGGCACAAGAGTGCATGCGGTGCCGCACTGACGAACGCCACTAACCACCCAGGCTTGGGTAAGGAAAGCACAGAGGAAGTGCATGGCGCCGTACTGGCGGTCACAGCAACTGGACGCTGTAATGTGTGATTCGTGCTTTAGGCTAAGTCGGGCGCTAGATAGCAACCATACACCTTCCGCGAACAGACATTCAATAGGGTAGGGGTATCCAAGGACGACTTGCACTCACAACATACACACATTAACAATTGTACACTAGCACATGGCCGTGCGGTCATGCGCAGTTTATATAGTTGCAGCACAGGAAGTGGCCACAGAAACTTTTCCCTTCCAAGACCTGCCAAGAGGACCAATGGAATGTGCTGCAGAGCCTGAGCACATGACCCTCGATCTCCAACGGGAGATCTTGCCTTGGGCATGCTCAGTGTGTGCAGACAAGGACTTAGTCCCAGAGAAGTCCGCTCGCTGCTGACCAGCACTGACTTTAATGGCAGAAGCTGAAGAAGCAGCAGTAACTCTCTGTACAGCGTGAGACTGAGCAAGACGCTGGGACCGACGTCCCTGCTGAGCAGACTCCACTGCGGCTGGATAAGAATGGGAGACCGCAGCGGAGATGGCTCGAGATTCCCCCTGTGCAGAAGCGGGAGCTCGAGACCTAACATCTGCTCATATTTTTTTATATTAGATTGTTATTAACTTTGAGAATACATAAATGAGTGTATCTCAAATGTTGAGTGAAACTCAAGTTACTCCAACAATAACTTTTTGGCTGGAAAAATGGATAAAGGATGTACAGAAATAGTCTAACGAATGTGTCTGTGACTTTTCTCATGCATTACTTGGTGCATTGTCACGAGCTCTAAATGACTGTAGCCTTAACACATACTTGAGGACTTGCTTGTTCCTCCTACTTAGCAATAAAAGTGAAAAACCGAAATGCTATACACGAGGAGATGTTGCCCACCTGATTAAAACTGTATGTCGGTGGAAGTGCTTTCCAAAAAATGCAAAACTTGTGAGGAAGTTCTATATATGATGTGTTGGACTTCTGGTCAAGTGTGAATCATTTGACATTCTTAAACAACTTGTTCTCTGTACCTTTTGTATTCTCAGTATTCTTTGCGTATCTGAGACAACAGGTAATGTCAGTGATCGTGAAACATCAAAATATAAAGCATCAAAGGCATACCTTTGGCATTGCATCGAGACTCGGAACTTGAGAATTATTGATGAGTATATAGAGAATTGTCAGGAGACTGAAATACTCAGTGATGAAAATGAAAAGAACTATAGTGAGCCACTGTCAGGTTGGCTAAATGACATTGTGCAAGAAGCAGAAACTGCAAGTCTAGAACAGGGGGAACAGCCAAACCCTTACTTCTGTCCAGATTTTTCTCATAAACTAGTTCACCTTCTGAAGTATTTTCCTATTTGGACATCTATGATGCAACCAGTTTTTAAATCACCAAATAAAACAGCCTCTTCTGCATCAGTGGAGGGAGATTTTGGTCTTTTGAAGAACTCCATTCTTCATCAAATTCAAACTCCAATGCGAGTTGACAAATTTGTTGCATTTAAGTGCTCTCTGTGGGCGCTCAAAAATAGCAGCTGCTGTACATGTCACAGAAAGTAACAGTTTAGTAACATTGCAAAAGGAAGAGGTCATCGATGAATCTGCCATAGACAAACATGGGCAGCAGGAAAAAAGTAATGAAAAAGAAGTGGTTAGTGAAAACATAAAGAAACTGACACTCTCCTGCCTCTTCAACAATCTATGAAAGAAACAAGTGTTTTAGAAAGTAGGAACACAGAACAGAGTGTGGTAGAGCTTAGGGAAGAAGAATGTTGGCGGGGTAAAACTAACTCTCAATTGAAAATTGTACATACTCCCATAGCACAAAATGAAGGTGACAACAAATCATTGAAGTCCAAGGATTAACTTTCCCCACTGAATATACCTTTCAAGAAGAGACCAACATATTTAACACCGTATCCAAATATATGTCAAATAATTGATGATCCTTGTACATGAAAACTTTTAGGTATCCTGCGCAATGGGAATCTCTTGAACACCATTAATATAAATAATAATGTGTATAAGATCAATAATACTTGCCCATTTGACTCTCTGCTGCCTAGTTTGTCAACCTTGTTTGTTGATTATGACTCATACAGAAACGTCATAATTAACTCAGAAAACCCATTTTTGGGTGTTAAGTATTTTGTGGAATTTGGGGCAAATCAAAACATGTACAGAAAGAGAGCTCAGTTGATACTGGAAAATTACACAAGCCACACACTTGTAGGTGGAATTATGAGTTTGGATGCAGAAGATTACATTGGCCATACAGTAGAAGTGTTTTTAAAAGACATCCCCAGTTCAACAGAAATATCTACATGTCAAAATGTCACATGTAAAAACAACAAAGAACGATACAATGTCTTTTGGCCAATCAACACTAATGATGTAAAACATGGTTTTGAGCATGCTATGCAAATTTAATCTAAGGTCATTAATAAACCATGTACACCCAACTGCAGCCAACGTACTACGATTATCTACAAATCAGGACGACATCTTATAATAGAGCCACGTGTTGGTTTACCGATAAAGCAACGGATCTCTGAATTCCCCACTCAAGTGATCATATCAGATATACGTTATACAATAAGAGCCATTATAATACATGTTCAAGGAAACCATTACATTTCATATTGTAGAAGAAAGGACAGTTGTTGGGAAGTTGACGACGACATGAGCTACTCTGTAAAAAAACGTAGACCCAAATAAACTATGTGGAAATGCGGAAGTTGTAATATATGTTAAAATGTAGCTTTTCCTGTTTACAGGTATAACAAATGAGTAAAGACAATCGCTTTTTAAAGAGTAGCTAAACTTTTAAGCAAGTTTACCTCTATTGTCTCCTCGGGCCTTGTTGTTATGACTTTACTTAAGGTACCTTCATACTGAACAATTTAACAACGATATCGATATCGTTGTGTTTGACACGCAGCAATCTTGAGTTGTGCAGGCGTGTACTACGGTGGACAGAGCATGAACTTCAATCCAATATTTCGGCAAGCATGCAGCCAGCGGGTAAGGAAAGGGTGAATCAAACACCCGAAAACTCCGCCCATATGACCCAAAACCAGTCCCGCCAAATTCAGGTGACAGGTTCCCTTTAAATATCTATTTCTGTAAGGTATTATTTTTACTTGTGTTTTTCACTGTACTAATAAGTAAGATTTATTTTTTTGATAATTGAATTGATTAAAAATGAGACCACCTGAGGAGTTTTTGTTTAGTCTCTGTACAGGCATTTTTAACCCCTTGATGACTGCCCATTGACTTTTGCCGACAAGGCTAGTCGGGCCTTATTCCTCCAACATAGAGTTCTCATGTCGGGCGGGGGAATGGCAGCCCCAGCTAGCCCTGTCGGCAATCGCGGGATCCCAGCTGTCCTACCGTCAGCTGGGATCACAACCCCCCAAAATTAACCCTAAAAAGCATATTGGGGGCCTTTTAGGCCCCCATGCTTACATTTTTGCTATTATCTGCAAAATTACTTTAGTTATAATTTTGAAACTCCAGGTATTCCTCAAGTATGTCGTTGTTGAGAATATCCAGTTGTTCATATAATTTTTTCATAGGCATTATGGTGTAACAATGCTTGTTTGGTGAAAACTACATCTGTACGAATTGGGGGCCTTTTAGGCCCCCGCTATTTTTATTATGTTCTCAGTAGGGTTGAGCGAAACGGATCGGTCATTTTCATAAGTCGCCGACTTTTGGCAAAGTCGGGTTTCATGAAACCCGACCCAATCCCTGTGTGGGGTTGGCCATGCGGTTGGCGACCTTCGTGCCAAAGTCGCGTTTCCTATGACGCGTTCAGCGCCATTTCTCAGCCAATGAAGGTGGACACAGAGTGTGGGCAGCGTGATGACATAGGTCCTAGTCCCCACCATCTTAGAGATGGACATGGCAGTGATTGGCTTGCTTTCTCCGGCGTCACAGGGGCTATAAAGGGGCGTTCCCGCTGACCGCCATCTTACTGCTGCTGATCTGAGCATAGGGAGAGGTTGCTGCAGCTTCGTCAGAAGCAGGGATAGCGTTAGGCAGATTACATTAACCCCCAAACTGCTTGTGCTGTAGCGATTTCCACTGTCCAAGACCACCTTTTCTTTGCAGGGACAGTAGAGGCTAGATTTTTCTTCATCAGCTCTGTAGCTTATTGGGCTGCCCTAGAAGGCCCCCTGATAGCTGCATTGCTGTTTGTACGCCGCTGTGCAAACCAACTGCTTTTTTCAAAGTACAAATCCTGTTGCTCCTTCCTTTCTGCACAGCTATCTTGTTTGTTTGTCCACACTTTTGACTTTTGTGTGCAGCAGTCCTCTTTAATGCTGCCTGCCATACTTTTCTGAGATTACTGTAGGGAGATAGTAATTGTAATACAGTCCCTTTTTTTTTTTTGCTATATATCTTCAAGCCACTTTCTGCCACAGAAAATATACTCTAATACAGTGGCCCTGATTTATTCACTAGTCTCCCTGAAAAAAATAAGAAAGGGGCAGATTAAAATTGGCAAATCTGCATCTGTGCCATTCCTGTCTGTGGTATCTGTCACTCATTTTCTGCCACAGAAAATATACTGTATTACAGTGGGCCTGATTTATTCACTATTCTCTCAGAAAAAATAAAAAAGTGGGAGATTAAGATTGGCAAATCTGCATCTGTGCCATTCCTGTCTGTGGTATCTGCACTCATTTTCTGGCACAGAAAATTTACTGTATTACAGTGGACCTGATTTATTCACTATTCTCCCAGAAAAAATAAAAAAGTGGGAGATTAAGATTGGCAAATCTGCATCTGTGCCAGTCCTGTCTGTGGCATCTGTCATTTTCTGTCACGGAAAATATACTGTATTACAGTGGGCCTGATTTATTCACTATTCTCCCAGAAAAAATAAAAAAGTGGGAGATTAAAATTGGCAAATCTGCATCTGTGCCAGTCCTGTCTGTGGCATCTGTCTGTCATTTTCTGCCACAGAAAATATACTGTATTACAGTGGGCCTGATTTATTCACTATTCTCCCAGAAAAAATAAAAAAGTGGGAGATTAAGATTGGCAAATCTGCATCTGTGCCAGTCCTGTCTGTGGCATTTGTCTGTCATTTTCTGCCACAGAAAATATACTGTATTACGGTAGGCCTGATTTATTCACTATTCTCCCAGAAAAAATAAAAAGGGGGAGATTTTTATTGGCAGTGTGCGCATCTGCGTCAGTCCTGTTAGTGGCATATCTGTCTGCCACTTAAGCTGTGTACTGTTAAACAGTTGGCCTGATTTTCCCTGCAGTCTCACCCACCTATAAAGGGAGATTTATATTCACCACAAGTTTGCGTACACCTTGTAATTGTTTTTACAGTACCAAATACTGTTTGTTTGTTTGTTTGGTTACATTTTTCTAAGAATGAGGAAGTCTGGTGGAAGAGGTCATGGCCGTGGCCGGTCATTGCCAGCTGGTAATGATGGTAGTGGTGGTGGGGCATCAGGTGGTCGTGGGAAAAGCAATATAGCACCTAAGTCTCGAGTTGTTGAGCCAGCGTCATCGTCTGGCTACACAAGGCCTCGAACACTCCCTTTTCTGGGAGTAGGAAAACCGCTTTTAAAGCGGAGCAGCAGAAACAAGTTTTGGCTTTCCTTGCTGACTCTGCCTCTAGCTCTTTCGCTTCCTCTTCGGAAAGTGCAAAATGTAAAAGCAGCGCGTCGTCAGTGGATGTTCCCGGTGAGGGACAAGTCGCTTCCTTGTCTTCTTCACCAAGAACAACAGAGAAGGATGCGTCAGGCGACACAACGGGTTACTCCATGGAGCTCTTTACACATACTATTCCTGGGTTAGAAAGGGAAATTATTAACAGGCCATGCCCATTACAAGATGAATCGGACATGGAGTGCACAGATGCACAGCCACAGCCAGATTATTATGCTGTTCCTTTGACTCAGATCAGAACATTGCCCTCGCAGTGTACTGATCCAGAAACTGACCCTGATGAGACTATGAAGCCCTGTCACGAACGCTATAGCACCGGCTTACATGGTGACACAGAGGAAGGTGCACAGGACATAGAAGAGGAGGTCATAGATGACCCAGTTGTTGACCCCGATTGGCAGCCATTGGGGGAACAGGGTGCAGGCAGCAGTAGCTCTGAAGCGGAGGAGGAGGAGCCGCAGCAGGCATCAACATCGCAACAGGTTCCATCTGGCAGGCCCGTATCTGGCCAAAAACGTGTGGCAAAACCAAAACCAGTTGTAGGACAGCGTGGCCATCCGGTTAAAGTAGCTCAGTGTGCAATGCCTGAAAAGGTATCCGATAGTAGGAAGAGTGCAGCCTGGCATTTTTTTTAAACAAGATCCAAATGATCAGTGCAAATCCATCTGTAAAAAATACTCAAGGACCTTCAGCAGAAGTCAGAATGTTAAAAATCTAAATACAAGTTGCATGCGTAGACATTTAACCACCATGCACTTGCAAGCCTGGACCAACTACCTAACGTCCCTTAACATTGTAGCACCCTCTCACAATGAAGCTAGTCAGCAACGCTACATCCCTTCCCTCACTGTAAGCCCACCGTTTACCACACCACCTGCAGTAAATGTGGAGGTTTCGTCGCAAGGCTAAAGCAGTCAGGGAATCACCAGGTTTGTAGTAGGAAAGACTGTATGTAGGGCAACAGCAAGAATACCATCACCAACCCTCTGTCCAGGGTTGCCAGTCTGCCATGTCCACCGGCACCCCCGCTAGTTCCACCATATGCAGCTCTCCAGTCCAGATCACCCTACATAAGACTCTCGTTAGGAAAAAGAAGTACTCATCCTCGCATCCGCGTACACAGGGTTTGAACGACCACATTGCTAGACTAATCTAGTTAGAGATGATGCCCTACCGGTTAGTTGAAAGCGAAGCTTTCAAAGCCCTGATGGACTACGCTGTACCATGCTACGAGCTACCCAGTCAACACTTCTTTTCGAGAAAAGCTATCCCAGCCCTCCACCAGCATGTAAAAGACCGCATTGTCCATGCACTCAGGCAATCTGTGAGTAGAAAGGTGCACCTGACAACAGATGCATGGATCAGTAGGCATGGCCAAGGGCGTTACGTCTCCATCACGGCACACTGGGTTAATGTGGTGGATGCAGGATTCACAGGGGACAGCAATATTGGGACAGTTCTGCCTAGCCCACGGTCTAGGAAACAGTTGGCTGTAGGCGTTCGCCCCCCCTCCTCCTCCTCCTCCTCCTCCAGCAGAAGCGAGAGCTCGTCCACAGACCGCAGTCGCACGACCACTCCATCCGCAGCTGCCACTGTTGCACACGAGGTGTCCCATTATGGAACAGCTAGTGGCAAGCGTCAGCAGGCTGTATTGGCAATGAAGTGTTTGGGCGACAACAGACACACCGCGGAAGTTCTGTCCGAGTTCTTGCAGCAAGAAACTCAGTCATGGCTGGGCACTGTACATCTTGAGGCAGGCAAGGTAGTGAGTGATAACGGAAGGAATTTTATGGCTGCCATAGCCCTTTCACAACTGAAACACATTCCTTGCCTGGCTCACACCTTAAACCTGGTGGTGCAGTGCTTCCTGAAAAGTTATCCGGGGTTACCCGATCTGCTCCTCAAAGTGCCCAGACTTTGCTCGCACATCCGCCGTTCGCCCGTACACTCCAGCCGTATGCAGAACCATCAGCGGTCTTTGAACCTTCCCCAGCATCGCCTAATGATCAATGTTGCAACAAGGTGGAACTCATCACTGCACATGCTTCAGAGACTGTGCGAATAGAGGCGTGCTGTTATGTATTTGTGGGAGGATACACAAACACGGGCAGGCAGTTGGATGGCAGACATGGAGTTGTCAGGTGTGCAGTGGTCGAAGCTACACGACCTGTGTCAAGTCCTTCTGTGTTTTGAGGAATGCACACGGCTGGTTAGTGCAGACAACGCCATAATAAGCATGAGCATCCCCCTAATGCATCTGCTGATGCAAAGTTTGACGCACATAAAGGAGCAGGCGTCTGCAGCCGAGGATGAGGGAAGCCTTGATGACAGTCAGCCATTGTCTGGTCAGGGAAGTCTACAGGACAAGGTGGCGGGCGAAGAGGAGGAGGACGAGGAGGATGATGGGGATGAGTATTTTTTGGATGAGGAAGCTTCTCAGGGGGCAATAGAAACTGGTGGCATTGCAAGGCCGGGTTCAGGGTTTTTGAGGGAGAAAAGTGACGTTGATTTGCCCGAAAGTGCTCCTCAACCCAGCACAAGCACTGATTTGACAACTGAAACATTGGCCCACATGGCAGATTATGCCTTGCGTATCCTCAAAAGGGACCCACGCATTATAAAAATGATGACCGATGACTAGTGTTGAGCATTCCGATACCGCAAGTATCGGGTATCGGCCGATATTTGCGGTATCGGAATTCCGATACTGAATTCCGATACTTCCCGCGTATCGGATACCGGAATCGGAAGTTCCCAGAATTCAAACTGAACGCAGCAGCCAATGAGGAATGAATGGAAGTGTGGGCACATCCTGTTTAGCATGGTGGGCATGTAAGTACTGGCAAGGCTGTGATTGGCTGCTGAAATGATGTCACTCTGCACTATAAAAAACGCTGCCGCCATTTTGCGCTCACTCTGCTGTGATTTCAGTTAGGGACAGGACGCTGTGTTCTAACTGAGGGCCAGTTGAGCTAGCTATTTGCTTTATTTTCCTTTCCAAAGGCTAATTTAGCAAAACGCTGTGTGTTCTTCACTGTTCACCTTGCTCTTGCCTTGCAGTGCTGTTTTAACAGCGTTCTGCAAGGTCTCTGTGTGTGTGTGTGTGTGTGCAGCTCACTCTGTAGTCTGTGTGCAGCCATATACCCGGTTGTATTCAGCTCAGGGGGGGTTCACGCTGCCTCACACAGTTGTCCTTTTTTGCTCATAGTGCAGCCTGCTGCACATTTTTTCTCAATTTTCCTATTAGTGTTTTTCCACCCGTCTCCAGCTAAATTGTGGAAAAACACTACATAGGATAACCTAGAGGGGTTTTTTTGGGCCTTGCAGCGCCGTTTACGGCTGTCTGCACGGTCTCCGTGTGAGCCCAGCTCGCCCTGTAGTCTGTGTGCAGCCATAGCCGGTTGGATTCAGCTCAGGGTTCGTTACTGGCTCATACCTTGAGAAAAATTTTCCTTTCTTTCAAATAGTGCAGCCTGTTAAAAAATTTTAAAAAAAATTCCCTATTAGTGTTTTTCCACCCGTCTCCAGCTAAATTGTGGAAAAACACTACATAGGATAACCTAGAGGGGGTTTATTGGGCCTTGCAGCGCCGTTTACGGCTGTCTGCACGGTCTCTGTGTGAGCGCAGCTCGCCCTGTAGTCTGTGTGCAGCTATAGCCGGTTGTATTCAGCTCAGGGTGCGTTACTGCCTCATACCTTGAAAAACAATTTCCTTTTTTTCAAATAGTGCAGCCTGTTTAAAATTTAAAAAAAAAAATTCCTATTAGTGTCTTTCCACCCGTCTCCAGCTAAATAGTGGAAAAACACTAGATAGGATAACCTAGAGGAGGGTTTTTTGGCCTTGCAGCGCCGTTTACGGCTGTCTGCACGGTCTCCGTGTGATTTAAACTAGCTCTGTAGCCCGATCTGCACAAAAAAAAAGTAAAGTTCACCAAACACAACTTAACACTTGTGTAGGCCACATTTGAAAAATAATAAAGTTTAGTCCACACTTTACAACATTAGTGTTTCTTACACCTGTTAGGAGGAGCATTTCAGGAATAAGCACACTAAGGCCTTAGTACTTTTCTGCTTATCTTTATCTGTCAACCAAGATGAAGAGGGCAGGGAGTAAGGCACGTGGGCGTGGGCGCGGAGCAGGGAGAGGAGCAGGGAGAGGACGTGGTGATTCTGTGCCTGCTGCGGGCGCCGGTGACTCGTCGTCACTCAGTTTCAGCAGGGAACAGTCCTTCATGCGCAGCTTTGTCGGAGAGCGCCGTGCACCGCTGCTGCGTGAAGACCAAATTGAAGCCGTTGTCGGGTGGATGGCAGCTAACGCCTCGGCATCGACTTCAGTTAGTGCCACATCCTCTCAGGCACAGAGCACTGGAGAGCAGCCATCTGTCTCTTCACCACCTGCCAAATTGGCCAGGCAGTCAGAGAGCCCAGGACAGGAGCCGTCTCTACTTCTGTTCTCTGAATCTCTTGGCTTGGAAACAGGGGGCCAGCCAAGCAGCATTGGAGAAATGGAAGAAGAGGCAGTGTGCAGTGATGCCCAACAGCTTTTTCTCTCTGACTCTGAAGAGGCAGGTGGGCCAGTGCCTCCGGTGACCACAGCGCAGTACGCATCTGATGATGAAACTCAGGTGCCGCTTTCTGATGCGTACTGTGCTGCCGAGACTACCCAGGAGGAGCAGTTGGTGGCAGAGGGTAGTGGAGATGATGAGGTCCTTGACCCATCGTGGCGTGAGGAACAGGAAGGTGGTGGGAGCAGCTCTGAGGAAGAGCTTCCCCTTACGGGCCAAAGAGGGAGAGGGAGGGGGAAGACTGCGGAGCCTGTTGCCTCCACTTTGGCACCCGTTAGGAGCCTGTCTCTTTCCAAAGCCAAAAAGGGCGCTCCCAAGACTCACAGTGCCTGGTCCTTTTTTGACACAGTTGCAGATGACATTTGTTTTGTCAAATGCAAGCTGTGTCATCAGAAAGTAAAAAGAGGGAAAAATGTCAGCAACCTCAATACCACAAATATGTGGAAACATGTGCGGACCAGGCACGCGGTGGAGTTAAAGAAACAGACTGAAGATGTAGGCCAACCAACAGCGGCAGCTACCACCTCTTCAGCTCATGTTGCCTCTTCCTCCAGCTCACGCACAGCTGGTTTGGCTTCCTCCCAGGATCGCCATGGAAGAACCTCTGGCACTGTTGTCCAGAGACCTTGTGTAATTCCACCCACAGCACCACCTTCCCAGTCATCCTCAAACTCCCAGTCTACTCTACAGCCATCGGTAGTACAGGCATGGGAGAAAAGGTGGGCATTCTCGGCCAACCACCCCCGAGCACAGGCTCTGAATGCAGGCATTGCCAAACTGTTGTCCCTGGAAATGCTCTCGTTCAGGCTGGTGGAGACTGACAGCTTCCGTGACTTGATGGCATTGGCAGTCCCACAGTACAAGGTGCCCAGCCGCTTTTACTTCAGCAGGCAGGCTGTCCCTGCCCTGCACAGGCATGTTGAGGCAAACATAAAACATGCGCTACTGAACGCCGTCAGTAGCAAGGTCCACCTCACCACCGATGCGTGGACCAGTCAGCATGGACAGGGGCGATATGTTTCCCTCACTGCCCATTGGGTTAATGTTGTTGAGCCAGGTACAGATCGTGCGAGTGGCGCAGGACGTGTCCTGCCCACTCCAAGGATTGCAGGAATCCAGTCTGTACGCATCGACTCCTCCTCTTACACCAGTTCCTCAGATTCCTCTCTGCAGGATCCGTCACAGTCCACCTCCACATGGACCCGTGAACGTTTACCTATGACCGACATGAGCACAGCCGTGGCCAAACGTCAGCAGGCCGTCTTGAAACTAGTTTCATTGGGGCATCGAAGCCACACAGCGCAGGAGCTCTGGAATGCCATCAAGCAGGAGAGCGATGTGTGGTTACTGCCAGCGAATCTCTAGCCAGGCATGGTAGTGTGTGACAATGGCCGAAATCTGGTGGCAGCTTTGGCCCTTGGCAACCTCACTCACATCCCATGTCTGGCACATGTGCTCAATTTGGTTGTGCAGAGTTTTCTGAGGGACTATCCGGATCTTGATGCCCTGCTGCTCAAGGTCCGCCTAGAGTGTGCTCACTTGCGGCGTTCCAGCTTGGCCAGATCCCGCATTGCTGCTCTGCAGCGCCGATTCCGCCTTCCGGAACACCGCATCATATGTGACCTACCTACCCGGTGGAATTCCATGTTACATATGTTGGAGCGGTTGTGTGAGCAGCAGCAAGCAGTTAGGGAGTACCAGCTGCATCAGGCGCAAAGAAGTCGCAGTCAGCGCCGATCAGACTTCACAACCACAGAGTGGGCCACTATGAAGGACGTCTGCCAGGTTTTGCGTCCTTTTGTTTATTCCACGCGGATGGCAAGTGCAGATGATGCACTAGTCAGCATGACTGTCCCCCTTATCTGCCTGCTTCAGCAAACTTTGCAAGGGTTAAGGGATGATGTTGTGGAAGAGGTGGAGGATGAGGAGTCACCTTTTCCATCAGCTTCTGGAGAGTCAGCGCCACGTGGTTCCTCACAAAGGGGTACGCAGGGGCCAATTTGTGAGGAGGATGAGGAGGAGTCAATGGAGGAGGAAGAGCTCCGTCCAGAGGAGGGAGCGACACAATTGTCCAGTGGTCAGTGTGTACAGCGAGGGTGGGGTGATGACGAGCGGGCAGAGATCATGTCTCAAGCAGGGGACAGCGTTTCTGGGCCAGTTGGCACTCTGCAGCACATGGTGGATTTCATGCTGCAGTGCCTGAGAAACGACCGCCGCATCGACCACATTCTCAACATGCCTGATTATTGGGTGTTCACCCTCCTCGATCCTCGCTACCGGGACAACGTCCAAAACCTCATCCCTGCGTTGACCCGGGAGCGTAAATTGCGGGAGTACCACGACACACTGGTGAATTCCATCATCTTCTCCTGTCCAACTGAGAGGAGTGCTGCTAGTGCTTTACAAAGCAGCTCAGTGCGTCGAGGCAGTGGGGGAGGCTCTGCCCAAATAGGGAGCAGAAGCAGTGCCTCTGCCCAAGGCAAGCCCAGTATGGCACAACTCTGGCACACTTTTGTGTGCCCGCCCCAAATGTCTACACCATCACCGGCGGCTCCAGTCAGCAGGAGGCAACGGTTCCGTCAGATGGTGACAGACTACATGGCTTGCCCTCTTAGTGCACTCCCAGACGGCTCTTCCCCGTTCAAGTTTTGGGTCTCTAAGCTGGATACATGGCCAGAGCTAAGCCAGTATGCATTGGAGGTGCTGGCTTGCCCTGCGGCTAGTGTCTTATCGGAACGTGTCTTTAGTGCCGCAGGTGGTGTACTAACAGACCGTCGCATGCGACTATCCTCCGATAACGTTGACTGGCTTACTTTCCTGAAAATGAACCAGGCCTGGATCTTGCAGGAATTTGCCACTCCTCTGCCTGATTAAGTAATTGGGTGTCATCCAGGTCTCCTGCTGTGTTCATCTTTCTACCACCTGAACTGCTATTCCTGGGCTCCAACACCGCCAGTTGCGGCTCAGAAGTGCAGGCTGCACAGTCTAAACATACGACCCAGTGTTATTGGGTTTCAGTAACGTCAGCTGATCCCCAGCTGTGTAGCCGGCAATGTGTCCTGCGACCGCCACGCTGGCGCAACAACCTAAATGTAAGGGAACCTGTCCCCCCCCCCCCCCCCGTCGTTTGTTAATGAAAGAGCCATCTTGTGCAGCAGTAATGCTGCACAAGGAAAAGGTAGCTCTTTTTTTTTAGCTCCTTGCACACGCAGAACTTAACACTTATAAAATGTGTTCACTGATACCGTTATACTGTCCCGGAGCTGGGACTTTCCTTCGTAATGTGACGCAGCACAGCCGTCATTCCTACCCCCTTGGTGCCATGCGCTGCCTCCTCAGCGTTGTTTTAAGCTGTCACGGAGCCTGCGCTGTTCTGTTATCCCTTGGGCATGCCTTATTTGCGCTGCCTGTCTTCTGACATAATTTGGTGTCAGGCTGGCTGCGCCTGTGCGGCCGCGCTGCCCGAGATCCCGCCTCGCAGTGTCTTCTGATTGAGTCACACTGCGGGCCTGGGATCCATGGGCATGCGCAGTGCATATCTTCCCCTCGGGCTCTCGCTCATTTCCCTCCGCCTTCTTTAGACTGTGCGCCGTCAGCTGATCCCTAATAGCATGCCACGGCCGTGACACCGCACAGTCTGAAGAAGAGGGAAGGAGGGGAGTGAGAGTCGAGGATATGCACTGTGCATGCCCATGGTTCCAAGGCCCGCAGTGGGATTACGTTAGACGAGACTGCGAGGTGGGATCTGGAGCAGCGTGGACGCACAGGCACTGACAGCCTGACACCAAATTATGTCAGAAGACAGGCAGCGCTAATTGGGCATGGCCAAGGGCTAACAGAACAGCGCAGGCTCCGTGACAGCTTAAAACAACGCTGAGGAGGCAGCGCACGGCACCAAGGGGATAGGAATGACAGCTGTGCTGTGTCCCATTACGAAGGAAATTCGCACCTCCGGGACGGTTTAACGGTATAAGGGGACACATTTTTAGTGTTTACTTCGGTGTTAGCAAGGAGCATATTTAAAAGAACCACCTTTTCCTTTTGCATCGTTAGTGCTGCACAAGATGGCTCTTTCAGCTACAAACGTCTTGGGGGGGGGGGGTTTAAAGGTTCCCTTTCAACTTGCTCCAATCAGGCTTCGGCCTACACTCTGTTCCTCTGCTCCTCCTGCTGTCCCTGGGCTCTAACACCGCCAGTTGGTGCCTGGAAGTGCTGTGTGCACAGTCAACAGTCGCTCCTCTGTTATTGGGGTTCAGTAACGTCAGCTGATCCCCAGCTGTGTGTGCGGCAATACCTCCAATCTGCTCCTCCTGCTGTCCCTGGGCTCTAACACCGCCAGTTGGTGCCTGGAAGTGCTGTGTGCACAGTCAACAGTCGCTCCTCTGTTATTGGGGTTCAGTAACGTCAGCTGATCCCCAGCTGTGTATCTGGCAACGTGTCATGCGACCGCCACGCTGGCACAACTAAAATGTAAGGGGACCTGTCCCCCCCCCTAGGCGTTTGTTACTGAAAGAGCCACCATGTGCAGCACTAATACTGCACAAGGGAAAGGTCGCTCTTGAAATTATGCTCCTTGCAAACGCTGAACTACACACTCATGTAATGTGTCCCCTCACACCGTCCAACCGTCCCGTAGGTGGGACTTTCCTTTGTAATGTGACGCAGCACAGCCGTCATTGCTACCCCCTTGGCACCGTGCGCTGCCTCCTTAGCGTTGTTTGATTCCGTCATGGACCCGGCGCTGTTATGTTATCCCTTGGCCATGCACAGTTTGCGCTGCCCGTCCTCTGACATCATTTGTTGTCGTCCTGGCTGCGCCTGTGCGTCCACGCTGCCCGAAATCACACCTCGCACTGTCGTCTAATGTGATCCCACAGTGGGCCTGGTATCCATGGCCATGCGCAGTGCATATACTAGCCTCTCACTCCCCTTCTTCACGCTTCTTCAGACTAGGCGGCGTCAGCTGATCCCTAATAGCATGCCACGGCCGTGACGCCGCACAGTCTGAAGAAGCAGGAAGGAGGTGAGTGAGAGGCGATGATATGCACTGCGCATGCCCATGGATCCCTGGCCCGCAGTGGGACTACATTAGATTACACTGCAAGGTTGGATCTCGGGCAGCTTGGACGCACAGGCACTGCCAGCGTGACACCTACATGATGTCAGAAGACGGGCACCGCTAACTGTGCATGGCCAAGGGATAACATTACAGCGCGGGCTCCGTGACAGAACCAAACAACGTTGAGGAGGTGGCGCCCGGCACCAAGGGGGTTGGAATGACGGCTGTGCTGTGTCACATTACAAAGGAAAGTCCCACTTCCGGGATGGTTTGATGGTGTGAGGGGACACATTATATGAGTGTGTACTTCAGCGTTTGCAAGGAGCATAATTTTCGGAGCCACCATTTTCCATGTGCAGTATTACTGCTGTACAAGATGGCTCTTTCAGCAACAAATGCCTGGGGGGGGGGGGGTTAAAGGTTCCCTTTCAACTTGCTCCACTGCAGGCTTCGGCCTACACTCTGCTCCTCTTTGATTCCCTGGGTTTCAACACTGTCAGTTGCCACCTGGAAGTGTTGTCTACACAGAAAAAACACTAGCTGATGTGTCAGTGGGGTTCAGCACCGCCAGCTGTTCCCCTGCTGTGTAGTCGGCAACGTGTCCAGCACAAGCCACGCTGGCACAACAGAACAAAAGCTGCCACCAGTGCAGGCTTCGGCCTACACTCTGCTCCTCTCCTCCTCCTGCTGACCCTGGGCTCTAACACCGCCAGTTTTTGCCCGGATGTGCTAGCTGCACAGAGAAAAACACCAGCCAATGTGTTAGTGGGGTTCTGCACCGCCAGCTGTTCCCCAGCTGTGTAGCCGGCAACGTGACCTGCAAACGCAACGCAGGCACAACAGAACAAAAGCTGCCACCAGTGCAGGCTTCGGCCTACACTCTGCTCCTCTCCTCCTCCTGCTGACCCTGGGCTCTAACACCGCCAGTTTTTGCCCGGAAATGCGAGCTTCACAGAGAAAAACAACAGCCAATGTGTTAGTGGGGTTCAGCACCGCCAGCTGTTCCCCTGCTGTGTAGCCGGCATCGTGTCCTGCAAACGCCACGCAGGCACATGAACTGAAATTAAAGTGAGCCTGCCCCCCACCCCCAGGTGTTTCTATGTATAACAGCCACCTTGTACAGCAGTACTGCTGCATTTGTACAAGGTGGCTGACTTTTTCTCCTTGCCCACATGGAACTCAACACGTACAAAATGTGTCTCATTAGAGACCATTACAATGTCCCTGAGGTGTGACTTTCCTTTTTAATGACACGCAGCACCCCCATTGTTAGCGCTGCCCGTCTTCTGACATCATTGGTTGGCTGCCTGTGCCTGTGCGTCCACCCTGCCCAACACAACGCCCCTCGTTGTCTCATATATTTTGGCAGCGAGGGTGTTATTGATGGGCATGTGCAGTGCATATGTTCGCCTGTCTTAACTCATCTCCTTCCGCCTTCTTCAGACTGTGCGGCCTCATGGCCGCGGCATGCGATAAGGGATCAGATGAGGCCGCCCAGTCTGAAGTAGGTGTAAGGAGATGTGTGAGCGGCAAACATATTAACTGCACAAGGGCACGAATCCCAGCCACGCAGTGTGATTTTTTCGAAACACACTGTGGGTCTGGGATTCATGTCCACCGCTAACCGCATCGGCCAACATGAAATGAGGTCAGAAGACAGGAAGCGCTCACAGCGCATGGCCAAGGGATAACAAGAGCGCAGACTCCAGTACAGCAAATAACAACACTCAGGAAGCTGCGCCCATGCACCAAGGTGTTATTTTAGACACCTGTGCTGCTTTTCTTTAAAAAGACAAGTCACGCCTCCACTACTGTTTTACAGTAGAATGGGCTAAATAGTGTAGGTGTTTTATTCAGCGTGTGCAAGGAGCAAAATTAATAGAGCAACCTTTTACTTGTGCAGCATTAATGCTGCACGAGGTGTGGCTCTTGTACCTTGCAACACCTGAGGGGGGTTAAAGGTTACCTTTGAAATTGGTTCAACTAGGCTTCGGCCTACACTCTGCTCCTCTCCTCCTCCTGCTGACCCTGGGCTCTAACACCGCCAGTTTTTGCCCGGACGTGCTAGCTGCACAGAGAAAAACACCAGCCAATGTGTTAGTGGGGTTCAGCACCGCCAGCTGTTCCCCTGCTGTGTAGCCGGCAACATGACCTGCAAATGCCACGCAGGCACATGTACTGAAATTAAAGGGACCCTGCCACCCACCCCAAGGTGTTTCTATGTATAACAGCCACCTTGTACAGCAGTACTGCTGCATTTGTACAAGGTGGCTGACTTTGTCTACTTGCCCACGTTAAATTAAACAAGGAAAAAATGTGTCTCATTACAGACCATTACAATGTCCCTGAGGTGTGACTTTCCTTTTTAATGACACGCAGCACCCCCCTTGTTAGCGCTGCCCGTCTTCTGACATCTTTGGTTGGCTGGCTGCGGCTGTGCGTCCGCCCTGCCTGAAACCACGCTCCTCGTTGTCTTGCTTATTTTGACTGCGAGGGTGTGATTGATGGGCATGAGCAGTGGATATCTTCGCCTGTCTTTACTCCTCTCCTTCCGCCTTCTTCAGAAAGTGCGGCCTCATTACCGCGGCATGCGAGAAGGGATCAGATGAGGCCGCCCAGTCTGATGCCGGTGTAAGGACATGAGGGACAGGCGACAAAATTTACTGCGCAAGGTCACGAATCCCAGCTCTGCAGTGTGACTTTATGAAAAGACACTGCGGGTCTGGGTTTCATGGCCATCGCTAACCGCACCGGCCAACATGAAATGAGGTCATAAGACGGGCAGCGCTAACAGGGCATGGCCAAGGGATAACAAGAGCGCAGACTCCTGTACAGCAAATAACTACGCTCAGGAATCTTCGCCCACCACCTAGGTGTAAATTTTGACACCTGTGCTGCATCTCCTTAAAAAGACAAGTCACGCCTCCACTACTGTTTGACAGTATAATGGGCTAATAAGTGTACGTGTTTTATTCAGCGTGTGCAAGGAGCAAACTAAATAGAGCAACCTTTTACTTGTGCAGCATTAATGCTGCACAAGGTGTGGCTCTTGTACCTTGCAACACCTGAGGGGGGGTTAAAGGTTACCTTTGAAATTGGTTCAACTAGGCTTCGGCCTACACTCTGCTCCTCTCCTCCTCCTGCTGACCCTGGGCTCTAACACCGCCAGTTTGTGCCCGGACGTGCTAGCTGCACAGAGAAAAACACCAGCCAATGTGTTAGTGGGGTTCAGCACCGCCAGCTGTTCCCCAGCTGTGTAGCCGGCAACGTGACCTGCAAACGCAACGGAGGCACAACAGAACAAAAGCTGCCACCAGTGCAGGCTTCGGCCTACACTCTGCTCCTCTCCTCCTCCTGCTGACCCTGGGCTCATAACACCGCCAGTTTTAGCCTGGAAGTGCTAGCTGCACAGAGAAAAACACCAGCCAATGTGTCAGTGGGGTTCAGCACCGCCAGCTGTTCCCCAGCTGTGTAGCCGGCAACGTGCCCTGCAAACGCCATGCAGGCACATGAACTGAAATTGAAGGGAGCCTGCCCCCCACCCCCAGGTGTTTCTATGTATAACAGCCACCTTGTTCAGCAGTACTGCTGCATTTGTACAAGGTGGCTGACTTTTTCTCCTTGCCCACGTGGAACTCAGCACGTACAAAATGTATCTCATTGAGACCATTCCACTGTCCCTGAGGTGTGACTTTTCTTTGTAATTATACGCAGCACCCCCCTTGGTAGCGCTTCCCGTCTTTTGACATCATGGTTAGCTGGCTGCGCCTGTGCATCCGCCCTGCGTGAAACAACGCCCCTCGTTGTCTTATTTATTTTGTCAGCGAGGGTGTGGTTTATGGGCACGAGCAGTGCATATCTTCGCCTGTCGTCACTCATCTCCTTCCGCCTTCTTCAGACTGTGCGGCCTCCTGGCCGCGGCATGCGAAAAGGGATCAGCAGAGGCTGCCCAGTCTGAAGCAGGTGTAAGGACGTGTGTGAGCGTCGAAAATATTTACTGCTCAAGGCCACGAATCCCAGCACCGCAGTGTGACTTTATGAAAAGGCACTGTGGGTCTGGGATTTATGGCCATCGTTAACCGCAGCGGCCAACATGAAATGAGGTCATAAGACGGGCAGCGCTAACAGGGCATTGCCAAGGGATAACACAAGAGCGCAGACTCCTGTACAGCAAAAAACAACGCTCAGTAAGCAGCGCCAAGCACAAAGGCGTTATTTGGGACACCTATGCTGCGTCTCCTTAAAAATACAAGTCACGCCTCAACTACAGTTTGACTGTAGAATGGGCTAAATTGTGTACGTGTTGCATTCAGCGTGTGCAAGTAGACAAATTAATAGAGCAACCTTTTCTTGTGCAGCATTAATGCTGCACAAGGTGTGGCTCTTGTATTTTGTAACACCTGAGGGGGGGTTAAAGGTTACCTTTGAAATTGGTTCAACTAGGCTTCGGCCTACACTCTGCTCCTCTCCTCTTCCTGCTGACCCTGGGCTCTAACAACGCCAGTTTTTGCCCGGAAGTGCTAGCTGCACAGAGAAAAACACCAGCCAATGTGTTAGTGGGGTTCAGCACCGCCTGCTGTTCCACCACTGTGTGGCCGGCAAAGTGTCCTGCAAACGCAACGCAGACACAAAGCTGACTCCAGTGCAGGCTTCGGCCTACACTCTGCTCCCCCTGCTTACCCTTTGCTCCAACACCGCTAGTTGGGGCTGTAGGAAGACAATGTTTGATAGGCAAAGCATCCGGGTTCCAGCACCGCCAGCTGGTTCTCGGCAGTGTTTTTGTCACAGGTACTCCCTCGTGCCAAACCTGGTTTCAGCACCGTCAGCTGTTTCCGGGTTGTGTCAAACTCGCTGAGACGCCTATGCTTGCCCCGTCGTGGTGCGGTCGGGTTAGCCAACTCCAGGGTGCCTCCAGTTTAGGAGCTTCCTATGTGGGCTGCGTGAACTGGTAGTCAAGGCTGTTTCTGTAGTGCCAGTAGGCCCAGCTCCCCCTGTAGGACTGTTGGGGTTCGGTAACTGCGGCTGCCTCGCGGCCTAGCTGTTCTCTCCTCTCCTGTGGGCCTTCGGGTCCACCTCCTGGTTCCAGCACCGCCAGCTGGTTCCAGGCCGAGCCTTTGGCTTAGGTGCCTCCTCCTGGGTATCCGAGTTCCGCCAACGTCAGGCGGTCCTTGGTAGTGCTTTTAAGTGCGGGTACCTACAGCTTAGTAACCGGGTTCCAGCACCGTCAGCTGGTCCTCGGCCGTGCCATTGGCTCTTGCACACTGGGGCAACGCATCTGGGTTCCAGCAACGCCAGCTGGTTCTCGGCAGTGTTTTTGACACAGGTACTCCCTCGTGCCAAGCCTGGTTTCAGCACCGTCAGCTGTTTCCGGGTTGTGTCAAGCTCACTGAGACGCCTATGCTTGCCCCGTCGTGGTGCAGTCGGGTTAGCCAACTCCAGGGTGCCTCCAGTTTAGGAGCTTCCTATGTGGGCTGCGTGAACTGGTAGTCAAGGCTGGTTCTGTAGTGCCAGTAGGCCCAGCTCCCCCTGTAGGACTGTTGGGGTTCGGTAACTGCGGCTGCCTCGCGGCCTAGCTGTTCTCTCCTCTCCTGTGGGCCTTCGGGTCCACCTCCTGGTTCCAGCACCGCCAGCTGGTTCCAGGCCGAGCCTTTGGCTTAGGTGCCTCCTCCTGGGTATCCGAGTTCCGCCAACGTCAGGCGGTCCTTGGTAGTGCTTTTAAGCGCGGGTACCTACAGCTTAGTAACCGGGTTCCAGCACCGGCAGCTGGTCCTCGGTGCCATTGGCTCTTGCACACTGGGGCAACGCATCTGGGTTCCAGCAACGCCAGCTGGTTCTCGGCAGTGTTTTTGAAACCGGTACTCCTTCGTGCCAAGCCTGGTTTCAGCACCGTCAGCTGTTTCCGGGTTGTGTCAAGCTCACTGAGACGCCTATGCTTGCCCCGTCGTGGTGCGGTCGGGTTAGCCAACTCCAGGGTGCCTCCAGTTTAGGAGCTTCCTATGTGGGCTGCGTGAACTGGTAGTCAAGGCTGGTTCTGTAGTGCCAGTAGGCCCAGCTCCCCCTGTAGGACTGTTGGGGTTCGGTAACTGCGGCTGCCTCGCGGCCTAGCTGTTCTCTCCTCTCCTGTGGGCCTTCGGGTCCACCTCCTGGTTCCAGCACCGCCAGCTGGTTCCAGGCCGAGCCTTTGGCTTAGGTGCCTCCTCCTGGGTATCCGAGTTCCGCCAACGTCAGGCGGTCCTTGGTAGTGCTTTTAAGCGCGGGTACCTACAGCTTAGTAACCGGGTTCCAGCACCGTCAGCTGGTCCTCGGCCGTGCCATTGGCTCTTGCACACTGGGGTAACGCATCCGGGTTCCAGCAC
Source organism: Ranitomeya imitator (assembly GCF_032444005.1). Lineage (NCBI taxonomy): Eukaryota > Metazoa > Chordata > Amphibia > Anura > Dendrobatidae > Ranitomeya > Ranitomeya imitator. Next base: position 228,176,911 of record NC_091283.1, read on the forward strand.
CGCCAGCTGGTTCTCGGCAGTGTTCTTGTCACAGGTACTCCCTCGTGCCAAGCCTGGTTTCAGCACCGTCAGCTGTTTCCAGGTTGTGTCAAGTTCACTGAGACGCCTATGCTTGCCCCGTCGTGGTGCGGTCGGGTTAGCCAACTCCAGGGTGCCTCCAGTTTAGGAGCTTCCTATGTGGGCTGCGTGAACTGGTAGTCAAGGCTGGTTCTGTAGTGCCAGTAGGCCCAGCTCCCCCTGTAGGACTGTTGGGGTTCGGTAACTGCGGCTGCCTCGCGGCCAGCTGTTCTCTCCTCTCCTGTGGACCTTCGGGTCCACCACCTGGTTCCAGCACCGTCAGCTGGTTCCGGGCCGAGCCTTTGGCTTAGGTGCCTCCTCCTGGGTATCCGAGTTCCGCCAACGTCAGGCGGTCCTTGGTAGTGCTTTTAAGCGCGGGTACCTACAGCTTAGTAACCGGGTTCCAGCACCGGCAGCTGGTCCTCGGTGCCATTGGCTCTTGCACACTGGGGCAACGCATCTGGGTTCCAGCAACGCCAGCTGGTTCTCGGCAGTGTTTTTGAAACCGGTACTCCTTCGTGCCAAGCCTGGTTTCAGCACCGTCAGCTGTTTCCGGGTTGTGTCAAGCTCACTGAGACGCCTATGCTTGCCCCGTCGTGGTGCGGTCGGGTTAGCCAACTCCAGGGTGCCTCCAGTTTAGGAGCTTCCTATGTGGGCTGCGTGAACTGGTAGTCAAGGCTGGTTCTGTAGTGCCAGTAGGCCCAGCTCCCCCTGTAGGACTGTTGGGGTTCGGTAACTGCGGCTGCCTCGCGGCCTAGCTGTTCTCTCCTCTCCTGTGGGCCTTCGGGTCCACCTCCTGGTTCCAGCACCGCCAGCTGGTTCCAGGCCGAGCCTTTGGCTTAGGTGCCTCCTCCTGGGTATCCGAGTTCCGCCAACGTCAGGCGGTCCTTGGTAGTGCTTTTAAGCGCGGGTACCTACAGCTTAGTAACCGGGTTCCAGCACCGTCAGCTGGTCCTCGGCCGTGCCATTGGCTCTTGCACACTGGGGTAACGCATCCGGGTTCCAGCACCGCCAGCTGGTTCTCGGCAGTGTTCTTGTCACAGGTACTCCCTCGTGCCAAGCCTGGTTTCAGCACCGTCAGCTGTTTCCAGGTTGTGTCAAGTTCACTGAGACGCCTATGCTTGCCCCGTCGTGGTGCGGTCGGGTTAGCCAACTCCAGGGTGCCTCCAGTTTAGGAGCTTCCTATGTGGGCTGCGTGAACTGGTAGTCAAGGCTGGTTCTGTAGTGCCAGTAGGCCCAGCTCCCCCTGTAGGACTGTTGGGGTTCGGTAACTGCGGCTGCCTCGCGGCCAGCTGTTCTCTCCTCTCCTGTGGACCTTCGGGTCCACCACCTGGTTCCAGCACCGTCAGCTGGTTCCGGGCCGAGCCTTTGGCTTAGGTGCCTCCTCCTGGGTATCCGAGTTCCGCCAACGTCAGGCGGTCCTTGGTAGTGCTTTTAAGCGCGGGCACCTACAGCTTAGTAACCGGGTTCCAGCACCGTCAGCTGGTCCTCGGTCGTGCCATTGGCTCTTGCACACTGGGGCAACGCATCTGGGTTCCAGCAACGCCAGCTGGTTCTCGGCAGTGTTTTTGACACAGGTACTCCCTCGTGCCAAGCCTGGTTTCAGCACCGTCAGCTGTTTCCGGGTTGTGTCAAGCTCACTGAGACGCCTATGCTTGCCCCGTCGTGGTGCGGTCGGGTTAGCAAACTCCAGGGTGCCTCCAGTTTAGGAGCTTCCTATGTGGGCTGCGTGAACTGGTAGTCAAGGCTGGTTCTGTAGTGCCAGTAGGCCCAGCTCCCCCTGTAGGACTGTTGGGGTTCGGTAACTGCGGCTGCCTCGCGGCCTAGCTGTTCTCTCCTCTCCTGTGGACCTTCGGGTCCACCACCTGGTTCCAGCACCGTCAGCTGGTTCCGGGCCGAGCCTTTGGCTTAGGTGCCTCCTCCTGGGTATCCGAGTTCCGCCAACGTCAGGCAGTCCTTGGTAGTGCTTTTAAGCGCGGGTACCTACAGCTTAGTAACCGGGTTCCAGCACCGTCAGCTGGTCCTCGGTGCCATTGGCTCTTGCACACTGGGGCAACGCATCCGGGTTCCAGCACCGCCAGCTGGTTCTCGGCAGTGTTCTTGTCACAGGTACTCCCTCGTGCCAAACCTGGTTTCAGCACCGTCAGCTGTTTCCGGGTTGTGTCAAGTTCACTGAGACGCCTATGCTTGCCCCGTCGTGGTGCGGTCGGGTTAGCCAACTCCAGGGTGCCTCCAGTTTAGGAGCTTCCTATGTGGGCTGCGTGAACTGGTAGTCAAGGCTGGTTCTGTAGTGCCAGTAGGCCCAGCTCCCCCTGTAGGACTGTTGGGGTTCGGTAACTGCGGCTGCCTCGCGGCCTAGCTGTTCTCTCCTCTCCTGTGGGCCTTCGGGTCCACCTCCTGGTTCCAGCACCATCAGCTGGATCTCGGCAGTGTCTTTTGCTCTTGTACCTTCTGCTCCCCATCCTGGTTCCAGTACCGTCAGCTGGTTCCGGGCAGAGCCTTTGGCTTAGATGCCTCCTTCTGGGTATCCAAGTTCCACCAACGTCAGGTGGTCCTTGGTAGTGCTTTCAGGCACGGATACCTCCTGCTTAGTAACCGGGTTCCAGTAACGTCAGCTGGTCCTCGGTAGTTCCATTGGCTCTTGGACCTTCGGCTACCCATCCGGGTTCCAGTACCGTCAGCTGGTTCTCGGCAGTGTCTTTTGCTCTTGTACCTTCTGCTCCCCATCCTGGTTCCAGTAACGTCAGCTGGTTCCGGGCAGAGCCTTTGGCTTAGGTGCCTCCTTCTGGGTTTCCGAGTTCCGCCAACGTCAGGCGGTCCTTGGTAGTGCTTTTTAGCACGGGTACCTCCTGCTTAGTAACCGGGTTCCAGTAACGTCAGCTGGTCCTCGGTAGTTCCATAGGCTCTTGAACCTTCGGGTAGCCATCCGAGTTCCAGTTCCATCAGCTGGTTCTTGGCATTTTCTTGTAGCCTTCTTGTACCTTCTGCTACATTTCCAAGTTGAAGACCCTAAAGTCGACGACCCGGAAGACCACCCCGATGACGACGACCCGGAAGACCACCCCGATGACGACGACGACGGCGGAGACGACGACGGCGGAGATGACGACACTGGAGACGACGACCCTGGAGACGACGACATGGAAGACCGAGAAGCAGAAGAACAAGAGGCTGCAGAACAAAGAGCAGAAGAACATTAAGCATAATGGGGGTGAGTCCGTTCCTCCTCGTGGTGCCCCTGGATAAAGCCTGATGCTGCAAGCCAAACTGAACGCGGACAAATGTAACTTTTGTGACTGGCAGAACGGAAGGTGTAATCTTCAAACTTTTATAGATAACAACTACGGGAATGCCCGTCACAAATGAGAATATGATGAAGAAGTAGAATAGGAAAAATAATAACAGTGGAATAAAAAGAATATGTAGAATAGGAAGAATAATAATAGTTGAATAAAATGAATATGAAGAATGTAATAAAAAAAAAAAAAAGGTAAAGGATGAAGAAGAAGATGAATAAGGTGAAGAAGAAGTTGATGTCAAAGATGCTGATGATGATGAAGATGAAAGTGTGGGAAAAGAAAAAAAAAAGAAAAAAAAGAAGGGGAAGGGCGTGGAATAGTGAAACATCAATATCTGACAAAATAAAAAAAAAATTTACATAGTCAATATCTTTGTCACTCCGAACGTCTTAAAAAAAAACAAAAAACATGCTATTCTATTTGATTGGGATAAACCTCTATGACTATGACTTTAATGTCTCTGCCACCTCCCCAAATACATCCGGCATTATTCTTAGTTGTTTTCCTTCATGTAGAATGAACCTACAAGGCAAGAAAGGGTTTATTTTAATTCCGATATTTTGGTCCCATTGACTTGCATTGGGATCGGGTATCGGTATCGGCGATATCCGATATTTTTTGAATATCGGCCGATCCTATCCGATACCGATACTTTCCGATATCGGAAGGTATCGCTCAACACTACCGATGACTATTACTGGTTGGCCTGCCTCCTTGATCCTCGCTATAAAGGCTAATTGCAAAATATCATGCCACATGAGAACCTTGAACAAATATTGGCAACCAAACAAGCAACTCTTGTAGACCGTTTGATTCAGGCATTCCCAGCACACAGCGCCGGTGATGGTTCTCACACAAGCTACAGGGTGCAACAGGGCAGAGGTGTTAGAGGTACACAAATCAGAAGAGGTGTTGGACAGAGGGGTTTTCTGACCAGGTTGTGGAGTGATTTCGCAATGACCGCAGACAGGACAGGTACTGCAGCATCAATTCAAAGTGACAGGAGACAACATGTGTCCAGTATTGTTACTAACTATTTTTCCTCCCTTATCGATGTTCTCCCTCAACCTTCATTCCCATTTGATTACTGGGCATCCAAAATAGACACCTGGCCTCAATTGGCCGAATATGCATTGCAGGAGCTTGCTTGCCCAGCAGCTAGTGTGCTGTTAGGAGTTGAGTTTCCTCTGCTGCACAGGGGGAATCTCGATCCGTCTCCGCTGCGGTCTCCCATTCTCCTCCAGCCGCAGTGGAGTCTGCTCAGCAGGGACGTCGCTCCCAGTGTCTTGCTCGCTCTCACTCTGTACAGAGAATTACTGCTGCTTCTTCAGCTCCTACCATTAAAGTCAGTGCTGGTCAGCGGCGAGCAGACTTCCCTGGGACTAAGTCCTTGTTTGCGCACACTGAGCATGCCCAGAGCAAGATCTCCCATTGGAGATCGAGGGTCATGTGCTCTGGCTCTGCAGCTCATTCCATTGGTCCTCTTGGCAGGTTTTGGAAGGGCAAAGTTTCTGTGGCCACTTCCTGTCCTGCAATTATATAAACTGCGCATGACCGCACGGCCATGCGCTAGTGTACAATTGAAAACGTGTGTTTGTTGTGAGTGCAAGTCGTTCATTAAATACCCCTACCCTATTGTATGACTGTTCGCATATGGAGTATGGCTGCTATCTAGCGCCCGAAAAATCACTCAACGTGTCACACACGTATCAGCGTCTATTGCTGTGACCGCCAGTGCGGCGCCACGCGCCAGTAGTGCGCTTCCTGACCCACGTCTGGGTGCTTAGTGGTGCCTGCCAGCACGGCACAGTTTGCACTTCGGTGCTCTAATTATAAGAGTTGCCTAACACACCCTGTTGCGGTGTTGTGCCAGCAAGGGTCTAATCGGACTTCAATCCTAGTTGGGGTTAAGTTCGCTGACTGCTTGCTCGCCTTCTATGTGCGGTACCGCGACCCTGTGACGCAACAGGATCGCTTCCTTCACGTTGGGTGAAGTTTATCCCACGCGAGTATACTTATGAGTACCGCCATATAGTCCGTCATTACTCAGCAGCAGGTTCCATCTCTGCACGGTGGACCCCGGGCCACGAACGCACCGTACACTATCAGTCTTATTATTTGGTGCGTTCCGCTAGCCCTAACATGTGCTATCAGAGTATTCAGTGCTGCTGGTTCAATCCTGACCGAAAAAAGGACTCGTCTGGGTACCCGAAATGTTGATGATCTAACCTTCATTAAAATGAACCACTCATGGATTTCTAATTATTTTGCCCCACCTTTCCCGGCTGACACCTAGCTTTCCTGTAAAAAGGTCTTGCTTTTGGACTGGTCTTACTGACTGTTCCAATCTCTTAATTTGCAGCTGCTGTTTGTCCAGCATACGACATGTTTACACCTGCCTAAATGGGCTAACTCCCCCCACGGGGCCGTGGTCTTGCCACTTGGCGCAAGCACCCGTGAGAGTGCCGTTTGTCTGAAGAGGTGGGTGTGCCCACTTTTGGTCGACGGCACTGCCACTGGGTCCCTCATAGTACAATGAAGTGTCCCTGGCGGTAGTGGCGCGCACCCAACGTCAGACACACTGTTGTAACATGAGGGGCCCTGGGCCTGTACCGCCGGCCACGAGAGAGTGTCCCCCCAGCTCAAACAGTGCTCTACCACTTGCAAAATTATCTCTCACAGCTCCACCACTGTTTAGTCTATGCGCTGAAACCCTTTGTTGACATGTATGACGCTAGATAAAATATTTAGGGGCCCTGTCCTACATTTACACCAGTAAATACTTTGTGCCAAATTACAATGTCTGAAAGTCAGCAGAGGAGCCCACCCTTATACCTAAGTATGCCACCCTTTTTTTTTTGTTTTGATGTTTTGCGAGACATTAACATCTATTTATTTTTTGGGAGTACTAACTGTGTCAGACTCTCCTTCCAATTGTCCTCCGCTGACCACACCAATGCTGCCCGTGTACCCCTACCACATAATCGAAGCTGCATTGAGCCTATTTTGTTATTTTAGGCCTACTAAGTCTGTCTGCGGTCCATCCTACCAATTGTCCTCCGGTGACCACACCAATGCTGCCTGTGTACCCCTGCAACATAATTCTAACTGCATTGAGCCTAATTTTTTTATTTTAGGCCTATTAAGTCTGTCTGCCGTCCCTCCTTCCAATAGTCCTCCGCTGACCACACCAATGCTGTCTGTGTACCTCTGCAACATAATTCTAACTGCATTGAGCCTAATTTTTTTATTTGAGGCCTACTAAGTCTGTCTCCAGTCCCTCCTTCCAATAGTCCTCCGCTGACCACACCAATGCTGCCTGTGTACCCCTGCAAGATAATTGAAACTGCATTGAGCCTACTTTTTTTTATTTTAGGCCTACAAAGTCTGTCTGCGGTCCATCCTACCAATTGTCGTCTGCTGACCACACCAATGCTGCCTGTGTACCTCTGCAACATTATTCTAACTGCATTGAGCCTAATTTTTTTATTTTAGGCCTACTAATTCTGTCTGCGGTCCCTCCTTCCAATAGTCCTCCGCTGACCACACCAATGCTGCCTGTGTACCCCTGCAAGATAATTGAAACTGCATTGAGCCTACTTTTTTTTTAGGCCTACTAAGTCTGTCTGCGGTCCCTCCTTCCAATTGTCCTCCACTGACCACACCAATGCTGCCTGTGTACCCCTACCACAAAATCGAAGCTGCATTGAGCCTATTTTGTTATTTTAGGCCTATTAAGTCTGTCTGCGGTCCCTCCTACCAGTTATCCTCCGGTGATCACACCAATGCTGCCTGTGTACCCCTGCAACATAATTCTAACTGCATTGAGCCTAATTTTTTTTATTTTAGGCCTACTAAGTCTGTCTGCGGTCCTTCCTTCCAATAGTCCTCCGCTGACCACACCAATGCTGCCTGTGTACCCCTACCACATAATCGAAGCTGCATTGAGCCTATTTTGTTATTTTAGGCCTACTAAGTCTGTCTGCGGTCCCTCCTACCAGTTGTCCTCCGGTGATCACACCAATGCTGCCTGTGTACCCCTGCAACATAATTCTAACTGCATTGAGCCTAATTTTTTTATTTTAGGCCTACTAAGTCTGTCTGCGGTCCCTCCTTCCAATTGTCCTCCACTGACCACACCAATGCTGCCTGTGTACCCCTGCAACATAATTCTAACTGCATTGAGCCTAATTTTTTTTCTTTTAGGCCTATTAAGTCTGTCTGCGGTCCTTTCTTCCAATAGTCCTCCGCTGACCACACCAATGCTGTCTGTGTACCTCTGCAACATAATTCTAACTGCATTGAGCCTAATTTTTTTATTTTAGGCCTACTAAGTCTGTCTCCAGTCCCTCCTTCCAATAGTCCTCCGCTGACCACACCAATGCTGCCTGTGTACCCCTGCAAGATAATTGAAACTGCATTGAGCCTACTTTTTTTATTTTAGGCCTACAAAGTCTGTCTGTGGTCCATCCTACCAATTGTCGTCTGCTGACCACACCAATGCTGCCTGTGTACCTCTGCAACATTATTCTAACTGCATTGAGCCTAATTTTTTTTATTTTAGGCCTACTAATTCTGTCTGCGGTCCCTCCTTCCAATAGTCCTCCGCTGACCACACCAATGCTGCCTGTGTACCCCTGCAAGATAATTGAAACTGCATTGAGCCTACTTTTTTTTTAGGCCTACTAAGTCTGTCTGCGGTCCCTCCTTCCAATAGTCCTCCGCTGACCACACCAATGCTGCCTGTGTACCCCTGCAAGATAATTGAAACTGCATTGAGCCTACTTTTTATTTTAGGCCTACTAAGTCTGTCTGCGGTCCATCCTACCAATTGTCCTCCGGTGACCACACCAATGCTGCCTGTGTACCTCTGCAACATAATTCTCACTGCATTGAGCCTAATTTTTTTTATTTTAGGCCTACTAAGTCTGTCTGCGGTCCCTCCTTCAAATTGTCCTCCACTGACCACACCAATGCTGCCTGTGTACCCCTGCAACATAATTCTAACTGCATTGAGCCCAATTTTTTATTTTAGGCCTACTAAGTCTGTCTGCGGTCCCTTTTTCCAATAGTCCTCCGCTAACCACACCAAAGCTACCTGTGCACCCCTGCAAGATAATTGAAACTGCATTGAGCCTAATTTTTTTTATTTTAGGCCTACTAAGTCTGTCTGCGGTCCCTCCTTCCAATTGTCCTCCACTGACCACACCAATGCTGCCTGTGTACCCCTGCAACATAATTCTAACTGCATTGGGCCTAATTTTTTTTATTTTAGGCCTACTAAGTCTGTCTGCGGTCCTTCCTTCCAATAGTCCTCCGCTGACCACACCAATGCTGCCTGTGTACCCCTACCACATAATCGAAGCTGCATTGAGCCTATTTTGTTATTTTAGGCCTACTAAGTCTGTCTGCGGTCCCTCCTACCAGTTGTCCTCCGGTGATCACACCAATGCTGCCTGTGTACCCCTGCAACATAATTCTAACTGCATTGAGCCTAATTTTTTTATTTTAGGCCTACTAAGTCTGTCTGCGGTCCCTCCTTCCAATTGTCCTCCACTGACCACACCAATGCTGCCTGTGTACCCCTGCAACATAATTCTAACTGCATTGAGCCTAATTTTTTTTCTTTTAGGCCTATTAAGTCTGTCTGCGGTCCTTCCTTCCAATAGTCCTCCGCTGACCACACCAATGCTGTCTGTGTACCTCTGCAACATAATTCTAACTGCATTGAGCCTAATTTTTTTATTTTAGGCCTACTAAGTCTGTCTCCAGTCCCTCCTTCCAATAGTCCTCCGCTGACCACACCAATGCTGCCTGTGTACCCCTGCAAGATAATTGAAACTGCATTGAGCCTACTTTTTTTTATTTTAGGCCTACAAAGTCTGTCTGCGGTCCATCCTACCAATTGTCGTCTGCTGACCACACCAATGCTGCCTGTGTACCTCTGCAACATTATTCTAACTGCATTGAGCCTAATTTTTTTTATTTTAGGCCTACTAATTCTGTCTGCGGTCCCTCCTTCCAATAGTCCTCCGCTGACCACACCAATGCTGCCTGTGTACCCCTGCAAGATAATTGAAACTGCATTGAGCCTACTTTTTTTTTAGGCCTACTAAGTCTGTCTGCGGTCCCTCCTTCCAATAGTCCTCCGCTGACCACACCAATGCTGCCTGTGTACCCCTGCAAGATAATTGAAACTGCATTGAGCCTACTTTTTATTTTAGGCCTACTAAGTCTGTCTGCGGTCCATCCTACCAATTGTCCTCCGGTGACCACACCAATGCTGCCTGTGTACCTCTGCAACATAATTCTCACTGCATTGAGCCTAATTTTTTTTATTTTAGGCCTACTAAGTCTGTCTGCGGTCCCTCCTTCAAATTGTCCTCCACTGACCACACCAATGCTGCCTGTGTACCCCTGCAACATAATTCTAACTGCATTGAGCCCAATTTTTTATTTTAGGCCTACTAAGTCTGTCTGCGGTCCCTTTTTCCAATAGTCCTCCGCTAACCACACCAAAGCTACCTGTGCACCCCTGCAAGATAATTGAAACTGCATTGAGCCTACTTTTTTATTTTAGGCCTACTAAGTCTGTCTGCGGTCCATCCTACCAATTGTCGTCCACTGACCACACCAATGCTGCCTGTGTACCTCTGCAACATAATTCTAACTGCATTGAGCCTAATTTTTTTATTTTAGGCCTACTAAGTCTGTCTGCGGTCCCTCCTTCCAATAGTCCTCCGCTGACCACACCAATGCTGCCTGTGCACCCCTGCAAGATAATTGAAACTGCATTGAGCCTACTTTTTTTATTTTAGGCCTACTAAGTCTGTCTGTGGTCTCTCCTTCCAATAGTCCTCCGCTGACCACACCAATGCTGCCTGTGTACACCTGCAACATAATTCTAACTGCATTGAGCCTAATGTTTTTATTTTAGGCCTACTAAGTCTGTCTGTGGTCCCTCCTTCCAATAGTACTCCGCTGACCACACCAATGCTGCCTGTGCACCCCTGCAAGATAATTGAAACTGCATTGAGCCTACTTTTTTTTTATTTTAGGCCACTAAGTCTGTCTGCGGTCCCTCCTTCCAATAGTCCTCCACTGACCACACCAATGCTGACCGTGTACCCCTGGAATCTATTTAAAAGTGCATAGAGCCTACTTTTTTTATTTTAGGCCTACTAAGTCTGTCTGCGGTCCCTCCTTCCAATTGTCCTCCACTGACCACACCAATGCTGACCGTGTATCTATGTAACCTTTTTTAAACCTGCATCAAGCCAACTTTGTGGTGTAAGGCCTACTAGCAGTGTCTGTCTGTGCCACTCAATACAGCTGTCCTCTTAAAAAAAAATGTCCTGCAATTGTCAGGTTTTCAGCCTATCGGAATTTTAAAACTGCAGTGGGGCTACTAGTTTGGTTGGGGCTTACTAACAGTGTCTGCCGCTCCAAGGTAATCTCCAGGTTGCCTTTCCTGACCTTCTATCTTCAGGCTCTTGTTAAATAGTTGTTAAATGGAACAAATGCAGTGGGGCTCCAAGTTTGGTTGGGGCCTACTAACTGTGTCTGCCGCTCCTTGCTGTTCTCCTGCTATCTTGTCCCGAATTTCCATTTTCAGGCTTTCGTTAAGTAGTTATTATTATTATTATTATTTTTTATTTATATAGCACCATTGATTCCATGGTGCTGTACATGAGAAGGGGTTACATACAAGTTACAAATATCACATACAGTAAACAAACTAACAATGACGGACTGATACAGAGGGGCGAGGACCCTGCCCTTGCGGGCTTACATTCTACAGGATTGTGGGGAAGGAGACAGTAGGTTGAGGGTTGCAGGAGCTCCGGTGTTGGTGAGGCGGTAGCTCCGGTGTTGGTGAGGCGGTAGCTCCGGTGTTGGTGAGGCGATAGCTTCGATAGTGATGAGGCAGCAGCGGTGTCAGTGTAGGCTTTCCTGAAGAGATGAGTTTTCAGGTTCCGTCTGAAGGATCCGACTGTGGTTGATAGTCGGACGTGTTGGGGCAGAGAGTTCCAGAGGATGGGGGATATTCGGGAGAAGTCTTGGAGGCGATTGGATGAGGAGCGAATAAGTGTGGAGGAGAGAAGGAGGTCTTGGGAGGACCGGAGGTCACGTGAGGGAAGATATCGAGAGATTAGTTCAGAAGTAGTTGTTAATATTACACTGCATTTGGCCTACTAGTTGGGTTGGGGCATTCTAACGGTGTCTGCCGCTCCTTGCTTTTCTCCTCCACTGAACAAAGCAGTGCCGCCTGTTTACTACTGTTACCAATTTTGAACTGCATTTAGACTACTTACTGATTTGGGCCTACTCACTGTGTCAGCCTCTCATTACAGTTGTCCTCCACTGAACAAAGCAATGCCGCCTGGTTAGTCCTGTTACCAATTTTGAAATGCATTTAGCCCACTTTATTATTTGGGCCTATATCTGTGTTTCCTCCTCATCCTGCCCATTGCCCAGCCAGTGCTAGATGACTCTGCTGGTACATTGACCCAGACCGCTACATTCCCCTTGCACGCTACACAGCCAGAATGTGACCCTGCTGAAAGTGAGGTTCCCCTTCCCGCATACTATACCACCTTACAAGGGGACAAAGAGGAAGGTGCAGATGAAAGTGCAGGTTCCTTCATCAGGTGGGGGGGAATACTCGTTGGCGACGTCACTGGCACAGGGCCCCTCATAGTACGCAAAAGTGTCGCTGCCAGTGGGAGGCGCCCCGGCCATGCAAACACACCGCCGTACTTTGAGGTGCCCTGTGCCAGTACCAATGCGAACAAGTGGGCCCCCCCTGCTTGCTCAGGATCACAGCACTTGCAAAATTGAAATACCTACCTCTCCCTGCTCCACTGCCATGACGTGGTCCACGTTTCCTGGGCCCACTAAATACTTGAACCAGCCATACCCCCCACAACTTTAGCCAAATAACCCCCAATGTCCAATGCCTAACTATTATTATAAGGTAAATTAAGATTGACAAGCTTCAGTACCAAGAATAGATGCTTTTGCCATTAAAATGGGCACTGTAGGTGTTTTCCTGGCCTCCACTCACTGCCGACTATGCTTCCCCATTGACTTGCATTGGGTTTCGTGTTTCGGTCGATCCCCGACTTTTCGCGATAATTGGCCGATTTCACTCGACTCGACTTTTGAGATAGTCAGGTTTCACGAAACCCGACTCAACCCTAAAAAACTAAAAGTCGCTCAACCCTAGTTCTCAGTAGTGCTTGTGTCTCAAGTTACTTTATTTGTACTCAGTTATGCTGGTGGAGGGGCCAGGGTGTGGAAAATAACATGTGAGGATGTCATGTGATATTTGGAGGGAGTGATAAGGCCATGACATCACTTCAGGTCCTTCGGAACACAGTAATGAGCTGTGTATAGAGTACTGAGGACAGTATACACTGTGAGCTAATTGCTGAAGGACCTGTGATAAGATAAGCTGTTGAGAGGAAATCCGATTCATTTTCAGTTTCTGTTTTTAAGAAGCTTGCAAAGGCTAGAGCTTGTGAGCCACAAAAATCCAGAGAATTGTGCACCACCTAAAAGTATAAAAGGTAAGGCTACGTTCAGATTAGCGTTGCGCGCCGCTGCGTCGGTGACGCAACGCACGACGCACGAAAAAACGCGTGCAAACACACACAAAAATGCTGCGTTTTGCGACGCGTGCGTCGTTTTTTGACGAAAATCGGACGCAATAAAAATGCAACTTGTGCTAGCGTCAAAAACGACGCACGTGTCGGAAAACGCAACAAGAAAAACGCATGCGTCCCCCATGTTAAACATAGGGGCGCATGACGCGTGCGTCGCCGCTGCGTTTCCTGACGCAGCGTCGGGAAACGCTAATCTGAACGTAGCCTAAGAGCTGCTGAGGGTGAGAGGAAAAAGGGGGACATTACACTTACAGTGTGTCACACACAAGCAAAGAGTGGACAACCCTGATTCTGTTCATTGTTTTTTCTTTTAGTTTGCTAACATCTAGTCAGCAATGGCACACTCTTCCTCCAAGTGTCTGACTGACCAAGAGATTGAAGCGATTATGTTTCAAAGCGATAATGAAAGTGAACTATCTTTGTCTGATGAAGAATATCTGCCACCAGCTAATCAAACATCCTCATCCAGTGATTCTTCTGATGATGAAGAAGTGAATCTAGTGGATCCTCAAGATGTGATAAGCAGAACATCCAAAACGAATGTTTTATGGGACAGTAATCCCACATTAGTCGGACGTACTCCAACACACAATATTGTGAGACAGGCTCAAGGAGCTGTGGGAAGTCCCAGTTACTTTACCCCTAAAGATGTATTCTGTACTTATTTTTCTGACAATATTGCAGAAGAGGTCCTATTATGTTCAAACCTAGAAGGAAGACGTATCGCTTCTGCAAAAAATAAGTCCTGGAAAAATATCTCAAAAGAGGAACTTTATGCATATATTGGACTTTTACTGCTAGCAGGGAGTCAAAATCGTATGATGTCCCAATACGAGAATTATTTCTGGACCCACTTTCTGATCTACACTATAAGGCAACAATGTCAGTGGGCAGATATGAGGAAATTAGAAGAATTATTCGCTTTGATGATAAGTGAACTCGTGCAGCGAGGTTTGAAACAGACAAATTAGCCCCTATCAGTTATATCTGGAACATATTTATCAAAAATTGCACAAAACTTCTGAAAAAATAACATATCAGAATTAGTGTTGAGCATTCCGATATCGCAAGTATCGGGTATCGGCCGATACTTGCGGTATCGGAATTCCGATACCGAATTCCGATACTTCCCGCGTATCGGATACCGGAATCGGAAGTTCCCAGAATTCAAACTGAACGCAGCAGCCAATGAGGAATGAATGGAAGTGTGGGCAGATCTTGTTTAGCATGGTGGGCATGTAAGTACTGGCAAGGCTGTGATTGGCTGCTGAAATGATGTCACTCTGCACTATAAAAAACGCTGCCGCCATTTTTCGCTCACTCTGCTGTGATTTCAGTTAGGGACAGGACGCTGTGTTCTAACTGAGGGCCAGCTAATTGCTTTATTTTGCTTTTCCAAGGCTAATTTAGCAAACGCTGTGTTCACTGTTCAGTTCACCTTGCTCTTGCCTTGCAGCGCTGTTTTAACAGCGTTCTGCAAGGTCTCAGTGTGTGTGTGTGTGTGTGTGTGCAGCTCACTCTGTAGTCTGTGTGCAGCCATATACCAGGTTGTATTCAGCTCAGGGGGGGGGGTTCACACTGCCTCACACAGTTCTATCCATTGTCCTTTTTTGCTCGTAGTGCAGCCTGCTGCACAATTTTTCTAAAATTTCCTATTAGTGTCTTTCCACCCGTCTTCAGCCAAATAGTGGAAAAACACTAGATAGGATAACCTAGAGGGGGGTTTTTGGGCCTTGCAGCGCCGTTTACGGCTGTCTGCACGGTCTCAGTGTGAGCGCAGCTCGCCCTGTAGTCTGTGTGCAGCCACAGCTGGTTGTATTCAGCTCAGGGTTTTGTCACTGCCTCATACTGTAAAATAAATTTTCCTTTTTTCAAATAGTGCAGCCTGTTGAAAATTTTTTTAAAAATTTCCTATTAGTGTCTTTCCACCCGTCTCCAGCAAAATAGTGGAAAAACACTAGATAGGATAACCTAGAGGAGGGTTTTTGGGCCTTGCAGCGCCGTTTACGGCTGTCTGCACGGTCTCTGTGTGATTTAAACTAGCTCTGTAGCCCGATCTGCACAAAAAAAAAAAGTAAAGTTCACCAAACACCACTTAACACTTGTGTAGGCCACATTTTATCAATAATAAAGTCTAGTCCACACTTTACAACATTAGTGTTTCTTACACCTGTTAGGAGGAGCATTTCAGGAATAAGCACACTAAGGCCTTAGTACTTTTCTGCTTATCTTTATCTGTCAACCAAGATGAAGAGGGCAGGGAGTAAGGGTCGTGGCCGTGGGTGTGGAGCAGGGAGAGGAGCAGGGAGAGGACTTGGTGATTCTGTGCCTGCTGCTGGCACCGGTGACTCACCATCACCCAGTCTCAGCAGGGAACAGTCCTTCATGCGCAGCTTTGTCGGAGAGCGCCGTGCACCGCTGCTGCGTGAAGATCAAATTGAAGCCGTTGTCGGATGGATGGCAGCTAACGCATTGACTTCAATTAGTGCCACATCCTCTCAGGCACAGACCACTGGAGAGCAGCCATCTGTCTCTTCACCACCTGCCAAATTGGCCAGGCAGTCAGAGAGCCCAGGACAGGAGCAGTCTCTACTTCTGTTCTCTGAAACTCTTGGCTTGGAAACAGGGGGCCAGCCAAGCAGTATTGGAGAAATGGAAGAAGAGGCAGTGCGCAGTGATGCCCAACAGCTTTGTCTCTCTGACTCTGAAGAGGCGGGTGGGTCAGTGCCTGCGGTGACCACAGCGCAGTACGCATCTGATGATGAAACTCAGGTGCCGCTTTCTGGTGCGTACTGTGCTGCCGAGACTACCCAGGAGGAGCAGTTGGTGGCAGAGGGTAGTGGAGATGATGAGGTCCTTGACCCATCGTGGCGTGAGGAACATGAAGGTGGTGGGAGCAGCTCAGAGGAAGAGATTCCCCTAACGGGCCAAAGAGGGAGAGGGAGGGGGAAGACTGCAGAGCCTGTAGCCTCCACTTTGGCACCAGTTAGGAGCCTGTCTCTTTCAAAAGCCAAAAAGGGCGCTCCCAAGACTTGCAGTGCCTGGTCCTTTTTTGACACAGTTGCAGATGACATTTGTTTTGTCAAATGCAAGCTGTGTCATCAGAAAGTAAAAAGAGGTAAAAGTGTCAGCAACCTCAATACCACAAATATGTGGAAACATGTGCGGACCAGGCACGCGGTGGAGTTCCAAAAACACACTGAAGACCTAGGCCAACCAACAGCGGCAGCTACCACCTCTTCAGCTCGTGTTGCTTCTTCCTCCAGCTCACGCACAGCTGGTTCGGCTTCCTCCTTGGATCGCCATGGAAGAACCTCTGGCACTGTTGTCCAGAGACCTAGTGTAATTCCACCCACAGCACCACGTTCCCAGTCATCCTCACACTCCCAGCCTAGTCTACAGCCATCGGTAGTACAGGCATGGGAGAAAAGGCGGGCATTCTCGGCAAACCACCCCCGAGCACAGGCTCTGAATGCAGGCATTGCCAAACTTCTGTCGCTGGAAATGCTCTCATTCAGGCTGGTGGAGACTGACAGCTTCCGTGACTTGATGGCATTGGCAGTCCCACAGTACAAGGTGCCCAGCCGCTTTTACTTCAGCAGGCAAGCTGTCCCTGCCCTGCACAAGCATGTGGAGGGACAAATAAAACACGCGCTACTGAACACCGTCAGTAGCAAGGTCCACCTCACCACCGATGCGTGGACCAGTCAACATGGACAGGGGCGATACCTTTCCGTCACTGCCCATTGGGTTAATGTTGTTGAGCCGGGTACAGACCGTGCGAGTGGCGCAGGACGTGTCCTGCCCACTCCAAGGATAGCAGGAATCCAGTCTGTACGCATTGACTCCTCCTCTTACACCAGTTCCTCAGATTCATCGCTGCAGGATCCGTCACAGTCCACCTCCACATGGACCCGTGAACGTTTACCTATGACCGACATGAGCACAGCCGTGGCCAAACGTCAGCAGGTCGTCTTGAAACTAGTTTCTTTGGGGAATCGAAGCCACACAGCGCAGGAGCTCTGGAATGCCCTAAAGCAGGAGAGCGATGTGTGGTTTGTGCCAGCGAATCTCCAGCCAGGCATGGTAGTGTGTGACAATGGCCGAAATCTGGTGGCAGTTTTAGGCCTTGGCAACCTCACTCACATCCCATGTCTGGCACATGTGCTCAATTTGGTTGTGCAGAGTTTTCTGAGGGACTATCCGGATCTTGATGCACTTCTGCACAAGGCCCGCCTAGAGTGTGCTCACTTGCGGCGTTCCAGCTTGGCAAGATCCCGCATTGCTGCTCTGCAGCGTCGGTTTCGCCTTCCTGAACATCGCATCATATGTGACCTACCTACCAGCTGGAATTCCACATTACATATGTTGGAGCGGTTGTGTGAGCAGCAGCAAGCAGTAATGGAGTACCAGCTGCATCAGGCGCAAAAAAGTCGCAGTCAGCGCCGCTCAGACTTCACAACCACAGAGTGGGCCACTATGAAGGACGTCTGCCAGGTTTTGTGTCCTTTTGATTATTCCACGCGGATGGCAAGTGCAGGTGATGCACTAGTCAGCATGACTGTCCCCCTTATCTGCTTGCTTCAAGAAACCCTGCAAGGGATAAGGGATGACGTGGAAGAGGTGGAGGATGAGGAGTCACCTTTTCCATCAGGTTCTGGACAGTCAGCGCCACGTGGTTCCTCACAAAGGGGTCGGCAGGGGACCCTTTGTGAGGAGGATGAGGAGGAGTCAATGGACGAGGAAGAGCTACGTCCAGAGGAGGGAGTTCCACCATTGTCCAGTGGTCAGTGTGTACAGCGAGGGTGGGGTGATGAAGAGCGGGCAGAGATCATGTCTCAAGCAGGGGACAGCGTTTCTGGGCCAGTTGGCAGTCTGCAGCACATGGTTGAGTTCATGTTGCAGTGCCTGAGAGACGACCGCCGCATCGACCACATTCTCAACGTGCCTGATTATTGGGTGTACGCCCTCCTCGATCCTCGCTACCGTGACAATGTCCAAAACCTCATCCCGGCGTTGACACGGGAGCGTAAATTGCGGGAGTACCACGACACACTGGTGAATTCCATCATCTTCTCCAGTCCAACTGAGAGGAGTGCTGCTAGTGCTTTACAAAGCAGCTCAGTGCGTCGAGGCAGTGGAGGAGGAGGCTCTGCACAAAGAGGGAGCAGAAGCAGTGCCTCTGCCCAAGGCAAGCCAAGTATGGCACAACTGTGGAAAACTTTTGTGTGCCCGCCCCAAATGTCTACACCATCACCGGCGGCTCCAGTCAGCAGGAGGCAACGGTTCCGTCAGATGGTGACAGACTACATGGCTTGCCCTCTTAGTGCACTCCCAGACGGCTCTTCCCCGTTCAAGTTTTGGGTCTCTAAGCTGGATACATGGCCAGAGCTAAGCCAGTATGCATTGGAGGTGCTGGCTTGCCCTGCGGCTAGTGTCTTATCGGAACGTGTCTTTAGTGCCGCAGGTGGTGTACTAACAGACCGTCGCATGCGACTATCCTCCGATAACGTTGACCGGCTTACTTTCCTGAAAATGAACCAGGCCTGGATCTCGCAGGAATTTGCTACTCCTCTGCCTGATTAAGTAATTGGGTGTCATCCAGGTCTCCTGATGTGTTCATCTTTCTACCACCTGAACTGCTATTCCTGGGCTCCAACACCGCCAGTTGCGGCTCAGAAGTGCAGGCTGCACAGTCTAAACATACGACCCAGTGTTATTGGGTTTCAGTAACGTCAGCTGATCCCCAGCTGTGTAGCCGGCAATGTGTCCTGCGACCGCCACGCTGGCACAACAACCTAAATGTAAGGGAACCTGTCCCCCCCCCCTCGGCGTTTGTTACTGAAAGAGCCATCTTGTGCAGCAGTAATGTTGCACAAGGAAAAGGTAGCTCTTTTATTTTAGCTCCTTGCACACGCAGAACTTAACACTTATAAAATGTGTTCACTGATACCGTTATACTGTCCCGGAGCTGGGACTTTCCTTCATAATGTGATGCAGCACAGCCGTCATTCCTACCCCCTTGGTGCCATGCGCTGCCTCCTCAGCGTTGTTTTAAGCTGTCACGGAGCCTGCGCTGTTCTGTTATCCCTTTGCCCTGGCCAGTTTGCGCTGCCTGTCTTCTGACATAATTTGGTGTCAGGATGGCTGCGCCTGTGCGCCCGCGCTGCCCGAGAACCCACCTCGCAGTGTCTTCTGATTGAATCACACTGCGAGCCTGGGATCCATGGGCATGCGCAGTGCATATCTTCACCTCGGGCTCTCGCCCATCTCCCTCCGCCTTCTTTAGACTGTGCGCCGTCAGCTGATCCCTAATAGCATGCCACGGCCGTGACGCCGCACAGTCTGAAGAAGAGGGAAGGAGGGGAGTGAGAGTCGAGGATATGCACTGTGCATGTCCATGGATCCAAGGCCCGCAGTGGGATTACAATAGACGACACAGCGAGGTGAGATCTGGAGCAGCGTGGACGCACAGGCACTGACAGCCTGACACCAAATTATGTCAGAAGACAGGCAGCGCAAATTGGGCATGGCCAAGGGATAACAGACAGCGCAGGCTCAGTGACAGCTTAAAACAACGCTGAGGAGGCAGCGCACGGCACCAAGGGTATAGGAATGACAGCTGTGCTGCGTCCCATTACGAAGGAAATTCCCACCTCCGGGACTGTTTTACGGTATAAGGGGACACATTTTTAGTGTTTACTTCTGTGTTTGCAAGGAGCATAATTAAAAGAGCAACCTTTTCCTTTTGCATCCTTAGTGCTGCACAAGATGGCTCTTTCAGCTACAAACGTCTTGGGGGGGTTAAAGGTTCCCTTTCAACTTGCTCCAATCAGGCTTCGGCCTACACTCTGTTCCTCTGCTCCTCCTGCTGTCCCTGGGCTCTAACACCACCAGTTGGTGCCTGGAAGTGCTGTCTGCACAGTCAACAGTCGCTCCTCTGTTATTGGGGTTCAGTAACGTCAGCTGATCCCCAGCAGTGTGTGCAGCAATACCTCCAATCTGCTCCTCCTGCTGTCCCTGGGCTCTAACACCGCCAGTTGATGCCTGGAAGTGCTGTCTGCACAGTCAACAGTCGCTCCTCTGTTATTGGGGTTCAGTAACGTCAGCTGTTCCCCTGCTGTGTAGCCGGCAACGTGACCTGCAAACGCCACGCAGGCACAACTAAAATGTAAGGGGACCTGTCCCCCCCCCTAGGCGTTTGTTACTGAAAGAGCCACCTTGTGCAGCACTAATACTGCACAAGGAAAAGGTCGCTCTTGAAATTATGCTCCTTGCAAACGCTGAACTACACACTCATGTAATGTGTCCCCTCACACCGTCCAACCGTCCCGGAGGTGGGACTTTCCTTTGTAATGTGACGCAGCACAGCCGTCATTGCTACCCCCTTGGCACCGTGCGCTGCCTCCTTAGCGTTGTTTGATTCCGTCATGGACCCTGCGCTGTTATGTTATCCCTTGGCCATGCACAGTTTGCGCTGCCCGTCCTCTGACATCATTTGTTGTCGTCCTGGCTGCGCCTGTGCGTCCACGCTGCCCGAAATCCCGCCTCGCAGTGTCGTCTAATGTAATCCCACAGTGTGCCTGGTATCCATGGCCATGCGCAGTGCATATACTAGCCTCTCACTCCCCTTCTTCACGCTTCTTCAGACTAGGCGGCGTCAGCTGATCCCTAATAGCATGCCACGGCCGTGACGCCGCACAGTCTGAAGAAGCAGGAAGGAGGGGAGTGAGAGGCGATGATATGCACTGCGCATGCCCATGGATCCCAGGCCCGCAGTGGGATTACATTAGATGACACTGCGAGGTTGGATCTCGGGCAGCTTGGACGCACAGGCACTGCCAGCCTGACACCTAAATGATGTCAGAAGACGGGCAACGCTAACTGTGCATGGCCAAGGGATAACATTACAGCGCGGGCTCCGTGACAGAACCAAACAACGTTGAGGAGGTGGCGCACGGCACCAAGGGGGTTGGAATGACGGCTGTGCTGTGTCACATTACAAAGGAAAGTCCCACTTCCGGGACGCTTTGACGGTGTGAGGGGACACATTATATGAGTGTGTACTTCAGCGTTTGCAAGGAGCATAATTTTAGGAGCCACCATTTTCCATGTGCAGTATTACTGCTGTACAAGATGGCTCTTTCAGCAACAAATGCCTGGGGGGGGGGGGAAAGGGGGTTAAATGTTCCCTTTCAACTTGCTCCACTGCAGGCTTCGGCCTACACTCTGCTCCTCTTTGATTCCCTGGGTTTCAACACTGTCAGTTGCCACCTGGAAGTGTTGTCTACACAGAAAAAACACTAGCTGATGTGTCAGTGGGGTTCAGCACCGCCAGCTGTTCCCCTGCTGTGTAGTCGGCAACGTGTCCAGCACAAGCCACGCTCGCACAACCGACCAAAAGCTGCCACCAGTGCAGGCTTCGGCCTACACTCTGCTCCTCTCCTCCTCCTGCTGCCCCTGGGCTCTAACACCGCTAGTTTTTGCCCGGAAATGCAAGCTGCACAGAGAAAAACACCAGCCAATGTGTTAGTGGGGTTCAGCACCGCCAGCTGTTCCCCTGCTGTGTAGTCGGCAACGTGTCCAGCACAAGCCACGCTGGCACAACCGACCAAAAGCTGCCAACAGTGCAGGCCTCGGCCTACACTCTGCTCCTCTCCTCCTCCTGCTGCCCCTGGGCTCAAACACCGCTAGTTTTTGCCCGGAAGTGCTAGCTGCACAGAGAAAAACAACAGCCAATGTGTTAGTGGGGTTCAGCACCGCCAGCTGTTCCCCTGCTGTGTAGCTGGCAACGTGACCTGCAAACGCCACGCAGGCACATGAACTGAAATTGAAGGAAGCCTGCCCCCAGGTGTTTCTATGTATAACAGCCACCTTGTACAGCAGTACTGCTGCATTTGTACAAGGTGGCTGACTTTTTCTACTTGCCCACGTGGAACTCAGCACGTACAAAATGTGTCTCATTGAGACCATTCCACTGTCCCTGAGGTGTGACTTTCCTTTCTAATGATACGCAGCACCACCCTTGGTAGCGCTTCACGTTTTTTGACATCATTGGTTAGCTAGCTGCGCCTGTGCGTCCGCCCTGCTCGAAACAACGCCCCTCGGTTTCTGATTTATTTTGTCAGCGAGGGTGTGGTTTATGGGCACGAGCAGTGCATATGTTCGCCTGTCGTCACTCATCTCCTTCCGCCTTCTTCAGACTGTGCAGCCTCATGGCCGCGGCATGCGAGAAGGGATCAGCAGAGGCCGCCCAGTCTGAAGCAGGTGTAAGGACGTGTGTGAGCAGCGAAAATATTTACTGCTCAAGGCCACGAATCCCAGCACCGCAGTGTGACTTTATGAAAAGGCACTGTGGGTCTGGGATTTATGGCCATCGTTAACCGCACCGGCCAACATTAAATGAGGTCATAAGACGGGCAGCGCTAACAGGGCATTGCCAAGGGATAACACAAGAGCGCAGACTCCTGTACAGCAAATAACAACGCTCAGGAAGCTGCGCCAAGCACCAAGGCGTTATTTGGGACACCTGTGCTGCGTCTCCTTAAAAAGACAACTCACGCCTCCACTACAGTTTGACTGTAGAATGGGCTGAATTGTGTACGTGTTTTATTCAGCATGTGCAAGGAGCAAAATTAAGAGAGCAACCTTTTACTTGTGCAGCATTAATGCTGCACAAGGTGTGGCTCTTGTACCTTGCAACACCTGAGGGGGGTTAAAGGTAACTTTTGAAATTGGTTCAACTAGGCTTCGGCCTACACTCTGCTCCTCTCCTCCTCCTGCTGCCCCTGGGCTCTAACACCGCTAGTTTTTGCCCGGAAGTGCTAGCTGCACAGAGACAAAACACCCGCCATTGTGTCAGTGGGGTTCAACAACGCCAGCTGTTCCCCCGCTGTGTAGCCGGCAAAGTGTCCTGCAAACGCAACGCAGACACAAAGCTGCCTCCAGTGCAGGCTTCGGCCTACACTCTGCTCCCCCTGCTTACCCTTTGCTGCAACACCGCTAGTTTGGGCTCTAGGAAGACAATCTTTAATAGGCAACGCATCCGGGTTCCAGCACCGCCAGCTGGTTCTCGGCAGTGTTTTTGTCACAGGTACTCCCTCGTGCCAAGCCTGGTTTCAGCACCGTCAGCTGTTTCCGGGTTGTGTCAAGCTCGCTGAGACGCCTATGCGTTGCCCCGTCGTGTTGCGGTCGAGTTAGCCAACTCCAGGGTGCCTCCAGTTTAGGAGCTTCCTATGTGGGCTACGTGAATTGGTAGTCAAGGCTGGTTCTGTAGTGCCAGTAGGCCCAGCTCCCCCTGTAGGACTGTTGGGGTTCGGTAACTGCGGCTGCCTCGCGGCCTAGCTGTTCTCTCCTCTCCTGTGGGCCTTCGGGTCCACCACCTGGTTCCAGCACCGCCAGCTGGTTCCGGGCCGAGCCTTTGGCTTAGGTGCCTCCTCCTGGGTATCCGAGTTCCGCCAACGCCAGGCGGTCCTTGGTAGTGCTTTTAAGCGCGGGCACCTACAGCTTAGTAACCGGGTTCCAGCACCGTCAGCTGGTCCTCGGTCGTGCCATTGGCTCTTGCACACTGGGGCAACGCATCCGGGTTCCAGCACCGCCAGCTGGTTCTCGGCAGTGTTTTTGTCACAGGTACTCCCTCGTGCCAAGCCTGGTTTCAGCACCGTCAGCTGTTTCCGGGTTGTGTCAAGCTTGCTGAGACGCCTATGCGTTGCCCCGTCGTGTTGCGGTCGAGTTAGCCAACTCCAGGGTGCCTCCAGTTTAGGAGCTTCCTATGTGGGCTACGTGAATTGGTAGTCAAGGCTCGTTCTGTAGTGCCAGTAGGCCCAGCTCCCCCTGTAGGACTGTTGGGGTTCGGTAACTGCGGCTGCCTCGCGGCCTAGCTGTTCTCTCCTCTCCTGTGGGCCTTCGGGTCCACCACCTGGTTCCAGCACCGCCAGCTGGTTCCGGGCCGAGCCTTTGGCTTAGGTGCCTCCTCCTGGGTATCCGAGTTCCGCCAACGCCAGGCGGTCCTTGGTAGTGCTTTTAAGCGCGGGCACCTACAGCTTAGTAACCGGGTTCCAGCACCGTCAGCTGGTCCTCGGTCGTGCCATTGGCTCTTGCACACTGGGGCAACGCATCCGGGTTCCAGCACCGCCAGCTGGTTCTCGGCAGTGTTTTTGTCACAGGTACTCCCTCGTGCCAAGCCTGGTTTCAGCACCGTCAGCTGTTTCCGGGTTGTGTCAAGCTCGCTGAGACGCCTATGCGTTGCCCCGTCGTGTTGCGATCGAGTTAGCCAACTCCAGGGTGCCTCCAGTTTAGGAGCTTCCTATGTGGGCTACGTGAATTGGTAGTCAAGGCTGGTTCTGTAGTGCCAGTAGGCCCAGCTCCCCCTGTAGGACTGTTGGGGTTCGGTAACTGCGGCTGCCTCGCGGCCTAGCTGTTCTCTCCTCTCCTGTGGGCCTTCGGGTCCACCACCTGGTTCCAGCACCGCCAGCTGGTTTGGGCCGAGCCTTTGGCTTAGGTGCCTCCTCCTGGGTATCCGAGTTCCGCCAACGCCAGGCGGTCCTTGGTAGTGCTTTTAAGCGCGGGCACCTACAGCTTAGTAACCGGGTTCCAGCACCGTCAGCTGGTCCTCGGTCGTGCCATTGGCTCTTGCACACTGGGGCAACGCATCCGGGTTCCAGCACCGCCAGCTGGTTCTCGGCAGTGTTTTTGTCACAGGTACTCCCTCGTGCCAAGCCTGGTTTCAGCACCGTCAGCTGTTTCCGGGTTGTGTCAAGCTCGCTGAGACGCCTATGCGTTGCCCCGTCGCGTTGCGGTCGAGTTAGCCAACTCCAGGGTGCCTCCAGTTTAGGAGCTTCCTATGTGGGCTGCATGAATTGGTTGTCAAGGCTGGTTCTGTAGTGCCAGTAGGCCCAGCTCCCCCTGTAGGACTGTTGGGGTTCGGTAACTGCGGCTGCCTCGCGGCCTAGCTGTTCTCTCCTCTCCTGTGGGCCTTCGGGTCCACCACCTGGTTCCAGCACCGCCAGCTGGTTTGGACCGAGCCTTTGGCTTAGGTGCCTCCTCCTGGGTATCCGAGTTCCGCCAACGCCAGGCGGTCCTTGGTAGTGCTTTTAAGCGCGGGCACCTACAGCTTAGTAACCGGGTTCCAGCACCGTCAGCTGGTCCTCGGTCGTGCCATTGGCTCTTGCACACTGGGGCAACGCATCCGGGTTCCAGCACCGCCAGCTGGTTCTCGGCAGTGTTTTTGTCACAGGTACTCCCTCGTGCCAAGCCTGGTTTCAGCACCGTCAGCTGTTTCCGGGTTGTGTCAAGCTCGCTGAGACGCCTATGCGTTGCCCCGTCGTGTTGCGGTCGAGTTAGCCAACTCCAGGGTGCCTCCAGTTTAGGAGCTTCCTATGTGGGCTACGTGAATTGGTAGTCAAGGCTGGTTCTGTAGTGCCAGTAGGCCCAGCTCCCCCTGTAGGACTGTTGGGGTTTGGTAACTGCGGCTGCCTCGCGGCCTAGCTGTTCTCTCCTCTCCTGTGGACCTTCGGGTCCACCACCTGGTTCCAGCACTGTCAGCTGGTTCTCGGCAGTGTCTTTTGCTCTTGTACCTTCTGCTCCCCATCCTGGTTCCAGTACCGTCAGCTGGTTCCGGGCAGAGCCTTTGGCTTAGGTGCCTCCTTCTGGGTATCCAAATTCCACCAACGTCAGGTGGTCCTTGGTAGTGCTTTCAGGCACAGGTACCTCCTGCTTAGTAACCGGGTTCCAGTAACGTCAGCTGGTCCTCGGTAGTTCCATTGGCTCTTGGACCTTCGGCTTCCCATCCGGGTTCCAGTACAGTCAGCTGGTTCTCGGCAGTGTCTTTTGCTCTTGTACCTTCTGCTCCCCATTCTGGTTCCAGTAACGTCAGCTGGTTCCGTGCAGAGCCTTTGGCTTAGGTGCCTCCTTCTGGGTATCCGAGTTCCGCCAACGTCAGGCGGTCCTTGGTAGTGCTTTTTAGCACGGGTACCTCCTGCTTAGTAACCGGGTTCCAGTAACGTCAGCTGGTCCTCGGTAGTTCCATAGGCTCTTGAACCTTCGGGTAGCCATCCGAGTTCCAGTTCCATCAGCTGGTTCTTGGCATTTTCTCAGCCTTCTTGTACCTTCTGCTACATTTCCAAGTTGAAGACCCTAAAGTCGACGACCCGGAAGACCACCACGATGACGACGACGACGACGGCGGAGACGACGACGGCGGAGACGACGACGGCGGAGACGACGACGGCAGAGACGACGACGGCAGAGACGACGACACTGGAGACGACGACCCTGGAGACGACGACATGGAAGACCGAGAAGCAGAAGAACAAGAGGCTGCAGAACAAAGAGCAGAAGAACATTAAGCATAACACTTAATATCAGAGCAAAAGATATTATCTAAATTATATGCAGAAGAAGACTAAGCAGTGTATGGGGGTGAGTCCGTTCCTCCTCGTGGTGCCCCTGGATAAAGCCTGATGCTGCAGGCCAAACTGAACGCGGACAAATGTAACTTTTGTGACTGGCAGAACGGAAGGTGTAATCTTCCAACTTTTATAGATAACAACTACGGGAATGCCTGTCACAAATGAGAATATGATGAAGAAGTAGAATAGGAAGAATAATAACAGTTGAATAAAATGAATATGTAGAATAGGAAGAATAATAATAGTTGAATAAAATGAATATGAAGAATGTAATAAAAAAAAAAAAGGTAAAGGATGAAGAAGATGATGAATAAGGTGAAGAAGAAGTTGATGTCAAAGATGCTGATGATGATGAAGATGAAAGTGTGGGAAAAGTAAAAAAAAAAGAAGGGGAAGGGCGTGGAATAGTGAAACATCAATATCTGACAAAATAAAAAAAAATATTTACATAGTCAATATCTTTGTCACTCCGAACGTCTTTAAAAACAAAACAAAAACATGCTATTCTATTTGATTGCGCTAAACCTCTATGACTTTAATGTCTCCGCCACCTCCCCAAATACATCCTGCATTATTCTTAGTTGTTTTCCTTCATGTAGAATGAACCTACAAGGAAAGAAAGGGTTTATTTTAATTCCGATATTTTGGTCCCATTGACTTGCATTGGGATCGGGTATCGGTATCGGCGATATCCGATATTTTTTGAATATCGGCCGATCCTATCCGATACCGATACTTTCCGATATCGGAAGGTATCGCTCAACACTAGTCAGAATTATTTGGAAGACTAATATAATAGAAAGTAAAGTTAGAATAAAAATGTAGCTGCAGCTAGTTTGCTATAGATTTCTATGCGTTTTTGTGTGTTTTCATGTCTTTGTGTGAAATTTGGGAAAAAAAAGATTTTTGGGTGTTTTTTGTGGAAAATTATAATTAAAATTTTGTCCACTATTCATATTTTATTGAGCAATTTTGAAATAAACTTCTGAAAGTTATTTAAGTGTGTTTTTCTACATTATGTGCATGGGAGCCTAAAAGGCCCTCAATACGTTAATATGTATATTTTTAACGTCATGCGTTCTAGGGTTAAATATTTACATATTTATTCCACACGGTAAACGCCATAAAAAATTTAAAAAAAGCCATCATTTCAATTTTTTCTCTGTTTGAGTCACAAAAAAGTCATAAAACGCGATAAAAAAATCGGATATACCCAAAATGGTCCAAATAAAAACTACAACTCTTCCCATAAAAAATGAGGCATCCAACCAGCTCCGTAGTCAGACTAATAAAAGCGCTACAGGGCTGCGCATGCGGCGAGGCAAAATCCTCTCTCATTATTTAAAAAAATGGTTTTACTTTTTAAAAGTAGTAAAAAAAAAAAAATTACATAAATTTGGTATCGGTGTGTCCGACCTGACCCGAAGAATAAAGTAATTCTTTTATTTTTAACGCACGGGAAATTAACTAAAAATGAAACTCAAAAAACATTAGTGTAATTATTTTTTTTTATTTTCCCTCTCCTAAAAAATAAATAAAAGTTATGCAAAACATTATATGCACCCCAAAGTGGTGCCAAGGAAAAATACAACTTGCTACGCACAAAACAAGCCCCCCTACTTTGAAATTTGCCTTTTTTATTGATTCTGATAGAAATTCATTAGAACCGGTTTGATCAGCAAAAATTAACGTTAGATCTCCTTCTTCCGTTCTTGAGATATTATGGGTGTCGAGTGGGGGGTTAGCTACGGGTTAGCCCCCTACTTTGACATTTGCTGTTTTTTGTATGGATTCTGATAAATATTCGTTAGATCTGTTTGAGCAGCGGCGACTTTGGCGGGGGACAGTTGTGGGCAGCATCAGGACTTCACTGGCGATGTGTCGCGGTGGAGAAGGGGGGCAGTGTGCTGCGATGATTGTGAAGAGGCGGGCCTATAGGCATTACGGGGGATGAGAATGACTCACTTCACTCTCTCTCTGTTGATCTCCCCCAATGCTCTGTCCTTGGACCCCTCCTCTTCTCCATCTACATCTCAGGACCGCTGCTCAAATGGATCTAACGATTATCTATTAGAATCCATCCAAAAAATGGCAAATTTCAAAGTAGGGGGGCTAACCCGTTGCTAATCCCCCAATTGACACCCCCAATATCTCGGGAACAAAAGGAGATCTAACGTTAATTTTTGCTGATCAAACCGGATCTAACGAATATCTATTAGAATCCATCCAAAAAATGGCAAATTTCAAAGTAGGGGGGCTAACCCGTAGCTAACCCCCCACTTGACACCCCCAATATCTCGGGAACGAAAGGAGATCTAACGTTAATTTTTGCTGATCAAACCGGATCTAACGATTATCTATTAGAATCCATCCAAAAAAATGGCAAATTTCAAGTAGGGGGGGCTAACCCGTTGCTAATCCCCCAATTGACACCCCCAATATCTCGGGAACAAAAGGAGATCTAACGTTAATTTTTGCTGATCAAACCGGATCTAACGAATATCTATTAGAATCCATCCAAAAAATGGCAAATTTCAAAGTAGGGGGGGCTAACCCGTAGCTAACCCCCCACTTGACACCCCCAATATCTCGGGAACGAAAGGAGATCTAACGTTAATTTTTGCTGATCAATCCGGATCTAACAAATATCTATCAGAATCGATCCAAAAAACGGCAAAAACGGGGGGTTAGCTACGGGTTAGCCCCCCCTGAAATAGATCATTAATATCTAATTTTGTAGGGGAGATCTAGCGTTAGTTTTGGTTGATCATACCGGATCTAACAAAGATCTAATGAATGGAATCATTTTTTACCCAAATTCTCAATAAGGGGGGGGGGGGCTAACCTGGGGGTGGTGAGTAGGGTTGAGCGAAACGGATCGGTCATTTTCATAAGTCGCCGACTTTTGGCAAAGTCGGGTTTCATGAAACCCGACCCGATCCCTGTGTGGAGTCGGCCACGCGGTCGGCGACCTTCGCGCCAAAGTCGCGTTTCCTATGATGCGTTCAGCGCCATCTGTCAGCCAATGAACCACTCCTGCAGAGTGTGGGCAGCGTGATGACATAGGTCCTGGTCCCCACCATCTTAGAGAAGGGCATGGCAGTGATTGGCTTGCTTTCTGTGGCATCACAGGGGCCATAAAGGGGCGTTCCCGCCGACCGCCATCTTACTGCTGCTGATCTGAGCATAGGGAGAGGTTGCTGCAGCTTCGTCAGAAGCAGGGATAGCGTTAGGCAGGGTACATTAACCCCCAAACCGCTTGTGCTGTAGCGATTTTCACTGTCCAACACCACCTTTTCTTTGCAGGGACAGTGGAGGCTAGATTTTTCTTCATCAGCTCTGTAGCTTATTGAAGGCCCTAGAAGGCTCCCTGATAGCTGCATTGCTGTTTGTACGCTGCTGTGCAAACCAACTGCTTTTTTCAAAGCACAAATCCTGTTACTCCTTCCTTTCTGCACAGCTATCTTGTTTGTTTGTCCACACTTTTGACTTTTGTGTGCAGCAGTCCTCTTTAATGCTGCCTGCCATACTTTTCTGAGATTACTGTAGGGAGATAGTAATTGTAGTACAGTCCCTTTTTTTTTTGTGATATATCTTCTAGCCACTTTCTGCCACAGAAAATATACTCTAATACAGTGGCCCTGATTTATTCACTAGTCTCCCTGAAAAAATAAGAAAGGGGCAGATTAAAATTGGCAAATCTGCATCTGTGCCATTCCTGTCTGTGGTATCTGTCACTCATTTTCTGCCACAGAAAATATACTGTATTACAGTAGGCCTGATTTATTCACTATTCTCCCAGAAAAAATAAAAAGGGGGAGATTTTTATTGGTAGTGTGTGCATCTGCGTCAGTCCTGTTAGTGGCATATCTGTCTGCCACTTAAGCTGTGTACTGTTATACAGTGGGCTTGATTTTCCCTGCAGTCTCACCCACCTATAAAGGGAGATTTAAATTCACCACAAGTTTGCGTACACCTTGTAATTGTTTTTACAGTACCAAATACCGTTTGTTTGTTTGGTTACATTTTTCTAAGAATGAGGAAGTCTGGTGGAAGAGGTCATGGCTGTGGGCAGTCATTGCCAGCTGGTAATGATGGTAGTGGTGGTGGAGCATCAGGTGGTCATGGGAAAAGCAATATAGCACCTAAGTCTCGAGTTGTTGAGCCAGTGTCATCGTCTGGCTACACAATGCCTCGAACGCTCCCTTTTCTGGGAGTAGGAAAACCGCTTTTAAAGCTGGAGCAGCAAGAACAAGTTTTGGCTTTCCTTGCTGACTCTGCCTCTAGCTCTTTCGCCTCCTCTTCGGAAAGTGCAAAATGTAAAAGCAGCGCGTCGTCAGTGGATGTTCCCGGTCAGGGACAAGTCGCTTCCTTGTCTTCTTAACCCAGAACAACAGAGAAGGATGCGTCAGGCGACACAACGGGTTACTCCATGGAGCTCTTTACACATACCGTTCCTGGGTTAGAAAGGGAAATTGTTAACAGGCCATGCCCATTACAAGATGAATCGGACATGGAGTGCACAGATGCACAGCCACAGCCAGATTATTATGCTGTTCCTTTGACTCAGATCAGAACATTGCCCTCGCAGTGTACTGATCCAGAATCTGACCCTGATGAGACTATGGAGCCACGTCACGAACGCTATAGCACCGGCTTACACGGTGACACAGAAGAAGGTGCACAGGACATAGAAGAGGAGGTCATAGATGACCCAGTTGTTGACCCCGATTGGCAGCCATTGGGGGAACAGGGTGCAGGCGGCAGTAGCTCTGAAGCGGAGGAGGAGGAGCCGCAGCAGGCGTCAACATCGCAACAGGTTCCATCTGACAAATACGTATCTGGCCAAAAACGTGTGGCAAAACCAAAACCAGTTGTAGGACTGTTAAATATTAATTATTCTTATTTTTATTCTGTACTGAGCACATTGCTTCTTGCTGACACTATGAAAAGCTATTTCTGTGTATGTAGCTCAGACTATAAGTTAACTCCATATACAGAAGACATGTGATCTGTAGAAATCATATAAATAACGTCTCTAAGGAGGGTGGGGGGCTTTTTGTCACGTGGGACGGTCACCTCCCTTCCTTCACCATCATTCTCCATGGACATGGGACAAGACACGAGGAACAACAGCTGTTAGCTACTCCATGCCATGATGACTTCAGACTTTCACACAGACAGATGACTTCTACCATTCAGGACCCTGGAAAGATGAGTAACAGGAGAAGCGCTGATATCTACACATGGACACTCTGTTTGTAATTGTTTCATCTACCTTTTATGTTTTTGCTGCGATGGTGGATAACTCAATAAACCACTATACTTTCGTCAGAATATCATGACATTTTTCTTTTAAGAATAACGCACCTGGTTAAGTCTTGATTAGATATTTTTGCGCAATAACGATTTTTAACATTTGGCTCAGCCAGCCAGTTTTGATTTTTTGTGCTATTTTTGCGTGAATTTCCTTCTTCTTGCACACGGGGGAAGACAGAAGAGTTCTGCTAGATTGTGCAAGTATTCAGGAATTCCACTTCAAAATTTCAAGTCACAAAGATCTCACAAGAACCTACGAATGACGGAGACTAACAGGTGTTGTACGGATTGACAGCAAGCACTGGTAGTGCTGAAGAACAGACGTGCTAAAAATAGCCGTGCTGAAGTCCGGAGCCCAGCGTTGTAAAAGCAAAGGGATTACAAGCTGAGATTTCAAGGTAAGACAAATGGATTTGATAAATTCATATGCTAAATCAAGTCAGATAGAATTTGTAAGTTTGTACGGATCTAGCTTAGAAATATTTTGGTCTAATTTATTTGCAGAATGCAGAATAGCGAATTCGAATTTGAATTTAGATTGTAAGCTAATGTCTAAGAAAAAAGAAAAAGAGCAACTTAAAAATATCTTACATATGGTTTATGTATTTAATGAGTTTGTGACAGAGAAGTTCAAAAAAGACAGTGTAGAAAGAATTTCTAAGGAAACGAATGATGTTCCCAAGATTGACTGTAATGAGAAGAGTGAGAAAGATGTGACACACGTATCTGTAATGACGATGACCACCCAAAGTGACATTGACTTTGTGACACAAGATGAAAAACAAGATGGAGGAAGTGAAGGAGACATGACAATTGACAAAGATGATCTACGAGGGACAGATGTACCATTGCCCTTAAAAATAGACGACTCAGAGGCCCAACTCCAACTTAAATCTAGGAAAATCCTGCTAAAATTATGCAAAATCATTCCTGCATATGATGACAAAATCCATGTGTGCAGAAATTCAGAGATATTTGAGAGTTTTGCTGATAAGTTTGATTTGACTAATGTGCAGAGAAATAATTTGTTTAAAATTTGGCTTCCGGTAATCTTCTCCAGAAGACTCTCACTAAAAATGCAGACTGATGAGTTCCACGAAAAGATGACTGATGTAGAAAGATTAAGAATTTTGATTTTCTGTGGATTGAAAGAAAATTATCCAGATCTTGATATTCTTCTAAAATTGAAGATTGGCCGGGAAGAATGTACATTTACTTTTATGGCCATTTTTGAAAGGGTTTATAAATTGGTCTGTACGAATTTGAATCAACAATCCATGATAAATTGTTTTGTAAACAAGTTTAAATTCTTAAATCCTGTATCTCGTATAATTGCTACACAGAAAAATTCTTTATACGAATGCGCCCAATCCCTTGATTTTTCTAGAAAACACGAGAATCTTGAAAGGAAAACACATTTTACTAAGTTTTTGAAACCAGTCAGAATTCAATCTTATCAAAAGCCAAAATCAAAATCTTCAAATCTGATCCAAAATCAAATCTATGAAGTACGAAGAAAATTACATATTTGCTACAAACCCTATGAAACGATTCAGGAATCAATTAAAGAAATTCCTTTGAAAGGGTTAAAATCTGAAGGCTCAGATCTGTCTCTAAAGATGGCGGAGACTGACAGACGGAAGCAGGTGAGTATCCCAGGGGGAGCTCAGCTGAACACTCCATCATCACAGCAGCTCTTCAAAGAGTCCATAGGGTTAAATCTGACCTTACTAAATACAGCATTTCAGATAATCGACAGAGAGTTACATTTTGGGATAGGAATTGGCTAAATATGTAATTATATTATATGATGAGTTATACAATGTATTATTTATTAATGTAATTATTCTATTTCAATATAATTCTGAAGTTACATATATTAATATAATATACAGTAAATACTGTAGCATATTTGTATAAGTAGAGATTATATTAACTGCATTTTTATATATATAGCGAAATAATTAAAATATACTCCAGTAAAAAATATTTAGAATTACAATTAAATACATTTATTAAATATAAACATATGTATAAGATATTTAAATTATTTTGTTTTGAAATAAATATGAAAATAACCTTTATCTTTCATTTCCCTTAGAATTTTACTTTCAAAGCGAGGATTGAACAAAAAATACCTGTTTCATGAATTTATGTCTTATTCACACAGGAAGCTATATTAACTGCATGATTTTTATATATTTAACACTTAAAAATAAATAATATATCTAACAACCTAAAAATGTGTGTACTACATGTAAATTTTCTTTCTGTAATAATCTAAAACGTGTTTTTTTTTCCTCCCACTGCATGGTGCATGACGTGACAGCTGTGAGTTAAGGAATATCATATAGCCTTGATTTTTAACTTTAGGAATTTTCCTCAGCCTTTACTTGCATTCAACCGGATTCAGTTACAGGCTTGTTTCAGGATTAGCTGTGAAACATTCAACTCGGGTTTCTTGTAAATGGAGGAGTCCTTTCTATAGGTTACAACATAGTGTTAAATAATATTTGGGGAATATTCAAAGGAATATTAGAATACTAAATTTAATAGATTACAATGCGCATTGATTGATAATTCGGATACAATATTTTGGGTTAATATACATGTCTTTTATTCTTTGTATGTGAAATGTATTGTGAACGTCTATGTGTGTCACAGTTTGAGTGACAGATAACAGAGAATATGGGCAGCTGCTAATGGTGAATCCAATGCAAGAGTGACCAGAGCGTGGTATGTGGAATGTGGAATGTGTATGCACAGTTTGACTGAGGCCTCATGATTTATGGTATGTTTGAGAGAAAAAAAAAACAACAACTTTGTGTTTAATAAATAATAAGATTCAGTCAAATTATTAGAATATTAAGATATATTTAAATATTATTATTCAACATATATTCCTTTACTGATTATTATTTAATAAGTACAATAATACATCAATATGATTTTTCTAGAAAACCTACATTTAGAATAATTTTTCCAAATTATAATTTTATGATATTCAGTGTTTTTTTTTATATTTACATAGATGAGTATACATCTTCAAACAAATATATGGCACAAGTTGATATGACAGTTATAAAAATAATTATTTTTCACTTGGGTTTTTACAAATTAATTTTTTCATAAAATAATATTTTTTGATATTAAGGAGGAAATGTGTTTTTGATCCTGATCACATCATCACATTTCATCAATACCTCTTTTTCACACATTTTAATAAAGAAGAAATATTAATAAGGTATTATTGGGTACAATAACAATAAATATTATAAATATCATTTTTTCTCTTATGAAGGGTATTATATGCAAAGCTGCATAATTTCAATATTTTGGTGATCCAAGGTTATGACAACATCTACATGAGGAAGTATTAAGGGAATGTGTTACTGAAACATAATCTCAGCATTTGTCATCAACATATAAAGGCCTTATTTTTATTTTTTATTCTCATTTTTATTTTTCATTTTTTTTCCACTTTTCTTCAATTTTTATTTTTCATTCTTATTTTTCATCAAGGAAAAATCAATATTTAATAGAGTAATGTCTACAAGCATATTGCTTTATCAAATATAGTGATCATATGGTTTCATTATATAAGAAAATTTCAATTCTGAGTTAAATACAACAATTCTTTCACTCATTCATTCATTTATTCATATATATACTTATTTTGGTTCATGGCTATACATGCTTACATATTATTGGTCTACTGAACATAAATTAATAAAGTTTTAATACTAAATATCAGCACTTGTTACATAAAAGACATACTGACATCTATGGGTTCAAAAAGAAATTACACCTATGACATAAAAATGTCCAATCACATGAAGAATATGGTTAATAATATACTATCATTTATCATTTATTATTATTTTATTTTCCAAATATAAATTCCATTTTAATATCATTTAATAATTATATGGATATTATTGATTGCTATGGTACGCTGTGATATTATAAGTTAGGGAAATTACCAGATTTGGTATAGAATAGGGAATGAAGACTTCAATCAAGATACTAAAGACGTTAATAAAGATTTTATATTTTTCTAAATTCAATTGATTTTTAAAAGTTGCAAGAAGAAAAGCCGTTATCCAGAAGTTCCACAAGGTAACAATGCTATGATTTCTGAGTAATAGACTGTGTCAAATGCAATTCATGTCACCATTCACAACTACAGCATCCATCACTGACTATGAGTACAGTATCAAAGATGAACTGTGTTATTACGTTCTTATCACGATCCAGTGGTTTCCTATCACCTATAAGACTTCCATGAAAGCTGGTGAACACTCAGGTAATAACCCTGACATGTGTCCTGTGCACTAAGGACTGGTTATGGTGCTATATTTGGCAAGGAAGAGTCAATGTAACCCTTGCTGTGCTGACCAAAGACGTCACACCTGTCCCAAGACCAGTGCGGACGATATGAGGATTCCAGATGATTTCCAAGGCGAGCCAATGTAAGTCCAGGTCTCTAAAGGTGACACTGCACAGATATTAAAGCTTCATTTCATCTATGAACTTTGTTTTCTTATCAACATTTGATTTTATGAACTTTGATTGACACATGACACACAGTCTCTACATATCTACATATTATCATCTATTTCAAAAGAAATAATAAAGATTGTTTTAAAAGAACCAAGAAGAAGACATCAATATGAAGACCAGATGACATCAGACCTGAGGTGCTTCAAGTAGATATAGGGAAGTATAATATATATATATTTTATATGAATATTAGTCACGGCCTACCATAATATGAATTTACATATCATTATATTATTGAGAACATATAACGATATTATTATTAATAATATTATTTATTACATCATTTTGCCAAAGAAGAAAGTAGATTTTATTAATATTTTAATTTGAGGGTTCCAATCAATGTCTGTCACCCTCAAAAGGGGGAATTGTTAAATATTAATTATTCTTATTTTTATTCTGTACTGAGCACATTGCTTCTTGCTGACACTATGAAAAGCTATTTCTGTGTATGTAGCTCAGACTATAAGTTAACTCCATATACAGAAGACATGTGATCTGTAGAAATCATATAAATAACGTCTCTAAGGAGGGTGGGGGCTTTTTGTCACGTGGGACGGTCACCTCCCTTCCTTCACCATCATTCTCCATGGACATGGGACAAGACACGAGGAACAACAGCTGTTAGCTACTCCATGCCATGATGACTTCAGACTTTCACACAGACAGATGACTTCTACCATTCAGGACCCTGGAAAGATGA
Organism: Ranitomeya imitator; assembly: GCF_032444005.1. Taxonomy (NCBI): domain Eukaryota; kingdom Metazoa; phylum Chordata; class Amphibia; order Anura; family Dendrobatidae; genus Ranitomeya; species Ranitomeya imitator. The sequence goes on from NC_091283.1 coordinate 228,213,926, forward strand.
GTAACAGGAGAAGCGCTGATATCTACACATGGACACTCTGTTTGTAATTGTTTCATCTACCTTTTATGTTTTTGCTGCGATGGTGGATAACTCAATAAACCACTATACTTTCGTCAGAATATCATGACATTTTTCTTTTAAGAATAACGCACCTGGTTAAGTCTTGATTAGATATTTTTGCGCAATAACGATTTTTAACAAGGACAGCGTGGCCATCCGGTTAAAGTAGCTCAGTGTGCAATGCCTGAAAAGGTATCCAATAGTAGGAAGAGTGCAGCCTGGCATTTTTTTAACCCCATCATGACCCAGCCTATTTTGACCTTAAAGACCTGGCCATTTTTTGCAATTCTGACCAGTGTCCCTTTATGAGGTAATAACTCAGGAACGCTTCAATGGATCCTAGCGATTCTGAGACTGTTTTCTCGTGACATATTGGGCTTCATGTTAGTGGTAAATTTAGGTCGATAATTTTTGCGTTTATGTGTGAAAAAATTGGAAATTTGGCGAAAAATTCGAAAATTTCGCAATTTTCAAATTTTTTATTTTTATTCTGTTAAACCAGAGAGATATGTGACACAAAATAGTTAATAAATAACATTTCCCACATGTCTACTTTACATCAGCACAATTTTGGAAACAAATTTTTTTTGTTACTAGGAAGTTATAAGTTATATTTTACAACAAAATTTACAAAACCATTTTTTTTAGGGACCACCTCACATTTGAAGTCAGTTTGAGGGGTCTATATGGCTGAATATACCCAAAAGTGACACCATTCTAAAAACTGCACCCCTCAAGGTGCTCAAAACCACATTCAAGAAGTTTATTAACCCTTCAGGTGTTTCACAGCAGCAGAAGCAACATAGAAGAAAAAAATGAACATTTCACTTTTTAGTCACAAAAATAATCTTTTAGCAACATTTTTTTTATTTTCCCAAGGGTAAAAGGAGAAACTAGACCACAAAACTTGTTGTCAAATTTGTCCTGAGTACGCTGATACCCCATATATGGGGGCGAACCACTGTTTGGGCGCATGGCAGGGCTCGGAAGGGAAGGAGTGCCATTTGACTTTTTGAATGAAAAATTAGCTCCAATCTTTAGTGGACACCATGTCGCGTCTGGAGAGCCTCTGTGTGCCTAAACATTAGAGCACTCCCACAAGTAACCCCATTTTGGAAACTAGACCCCCAAGGAACTTATCTAGATGAAGAGTGAGCATTTTGTACCCCCAGGTGCTTCACAAATTGATCCGTAAAAATGAAAAAGTACTTTTTTTCACAAAAATTTTCTTTTAGCCTCAATTTTTTTTCATTTTCACATGGGCAGCAGGATAAAGTGGATCCTAAAATGTGTTGAGCAATTTCTCCTGAGTACACTGATACCTCATATGTGGGGGTAAACCACTGTTTGGGCGCACGGCAGAGCTCAGAAGGGACGGAGCGCCATTTGACTTTTTGAATGAAAAATTAGCTCCAATCTTTAGTGGACACCATGTCGCGTTTGGAGAGCCTCTGAGTGCCTAAACATTGGAGCACCCCCACAAGTGACCCCATTTTGGAAACTAGACCCCCCAAGGTTTTATCTAGATGCATAGTGAGCATTTTGTACCCCCAAGTGCTTCACAAATTGACCCGTTAAAATGAAAAAGTACTTTTTTTTCACAAAAAATTTCTTTTAGCCTCAATTTTTTCATTTTTACATGGGCAACAGGATAAAGTGGATCCTAAAATGTGTTGAGCAATTTCTCCTGAGTACACTTATACCTCATATGTGGGGGTAAACCACTGTTTGGGCGCACGGCAGAGCTCAGAAGGGAAGGAGCGCCATTTGACTTTTTGACATACATAGTGTACATCAGGTTGGTGTGTGTGTGTTGTAGTGTACATCAGGTTGGTGTGTGTGTGTTGTAGTGTACGTCAGGTTGGTGTGTGTGGTGTATACTACACCACACACACCAACCTGATGTACACCACACCACACACCAACCTGATGTACACTACAACACACACACCAACCTGACGTAGGGTCAGGTTGGCGAGTGTGGAGTAGTGTACATCAGGTTGGTGTGTAGTGTACGTCAGGTTGGTGTGTGTGTGTGGTGTATACTACACCACACACACCATTCTGACGTACACCACACCACGCACTAACCTGACATACATTATAACACACACACCAACCTGACGTAGGGTCAGGTTGGCGAGTGTGGTGCAGTGTACATCAGGTTGGTGTGTAGTGTACATGTGGTGTAGTGTACGTCAGGTTGGTGTGTGTGGTGTATACTACACCACACACACCAACCTGATGTACACCACACACCAACCTGACATACACTACAACACACACACACCAACCTGACGTAGGGTCAGGTTGGCGAGTGTGGAGTAGTGTACATCAGGTTGGTGGGTAGTGTACATGTGGTGTAGTGTGTGTCTGGTTGGTGTGTGTGTGGTGTATACTACACCACACACCAACCTGACGTACACCACACCACACACAAACCTGACATACATTACAACACACACCAGCCTGACGTAGGGTCAGGTTGGTGAGTGTGGAGTAGTGTACATCAGGTTGGTGTGTAGTGTACATGTGGTGTAGTGTACGTCAGGTTGGTGTGTGTGGTGTAATTTACACCATACACACCAACCTGACGTACACCACACCACACACCAACCTGACATACACTACTACAACACACACACACCAACCTGACGTAGGGTCAGGTTGGTGAGTGTGGAGTAGTGTACTTCAGGTTGGTCGGTAGTGTACATGTGGTGTAGTGTACGACTGGTTGGTGTGTGTGTGGTGTACACTACACCACACACACACCAACCTGACGTACACCACACCACACACCAACCTGACATACATTACAACACACACACCAACCTGACGTAGGGTCAGGTTGGCGAGTGTGGAGTAGTGTACATCAGGTTGGTGGGTAGTGTACATGTGGTGTAGTGTACGTCAGGTTGGTGTGTGTGTGGTGTATACTACACCACACACACCAACCTGACGTACACTACACCACACCACACACCAACCTGACATACACTATACCACATATACCAACCTGATGTAGGGTCAGGTTGGTGTGGGTGGTGCAGTGTACGTCAGGTTGGTGTGTGTGGTGTATTGTGTATATCAGGCTGGTGTGGGTGAGTGCTGTAGTGGAATATCAGGATGTGGCTAGTCCACGGACGTGTGATGAATTCTGAAGCATTCATTCAAACACAGTCCAGGTTTGTCCGGACACGTTTCACATTGGAAATGAGTTTCCCTTCTTATCCCCCTTTTATAACATACCCGACACCATTTTCTTTTTCGCCCCTCACCGGGAAAATGTTGCCCTGGTACCATATGGGAACCTTGAGTTCCAGCAGTGCTGGGGCCCGCTCCTTCCTCGTCTCCAAACATCAGGGCCTTTATCACTGCCTCCTGGAACTGAAGGAAGGTGTTGTTGGTCTGACCTGCACATCGTGATAGCACATATGCGTTATTCAATGCCATTTGTACGACGTGCACAGCCAGTTTTTTTATACCACACCTTCGTCTTCCGCATGGCACTATAGGGCTGGAGGACTTGATCAGAAAGATCAACTCCCCCCATGTGTTTGTTGTACCCCAGCACACAGTCCGGTTTGCGGACCTGTGCTGTGGTACCTCAAACAGTGGTGGCCGTGGTGCCGGGACCATGGATTGTTGTCACGAAAAAGACGTCCCTTTTGTCTTTGAACTTGACCACAAGCATGTTGCCACTACATTGGGCCCGGCTCTCACCCTTTGGGAGAACCTGCTCAATTAGTGACAAAGGGAGACCCCTCTGGTTTCCGCAAGCAACGGTAGCTCTGGCAGAGAGGGATTGAAAGAGTGGTATGCTTGTATAAAAGTTATCAACATACAGATGGTAACCTTTATCAAGCAGTGGGTGGACCAAATTCCACACTATTTTGCCACTCACCCCCAGAGCAGGTGGACATTCTGGGGGCTGGATCCTGGTGTCCTTTCCTTGATAAACTCTAAAACTGAGAGTGTACCCTGAGGTACTCTCGCAGATCTTATAGAGCTTAATCCCTTACCTTGCCCTCTTGCTGGGCAGGTACTGATGGAACTGAAGCCTCCCTTTGAAGTGGATGAGGGATTCATCCACACAAATTTCCCTTTGGGGAATGTACACTTCAGCAAACTTGTTGCTGAAGTGTTCGATGACCGGCCGAATTTTGAACAGTCTGTCAAAATTCGGGTCATCGCGGGGAAGGATGTCCGTATTGTCCCTAAAGTGGAGAAATTTATGAATCGCCTCAAAACTTTTGCGAATCATAGCCATGCCAAATATAGGAGTTTGATATAAAATATCAGTACTCCAGTATTGGAGAAGTTCTGGTTTCTTCACAATCCCCATGTGAAGGACCAGTCCCCAATATTTCAACATTTCTGCAGAGTCAACGGGACTCCAAGCAGAAAATGATGACACTGGGTTTTGGGCAAAAAATTGCAGGGCATATAAGTTTGTTTGCTCCACCATGAGACTGACGATTGACTCCGAGAAATAGACTTTGAAAAGGTCTATTTCCCTGAGGTTGACAGTCTCGATTTGGATTCCTGATTGGGGAATGAAATCAGGAATCCGTGGAGCAAAATTTTAAGGGACGGGGGTCCAGGTGGGGGTACTAGTGCTAGGTTGGGCGTGACTAGCACTAGGTTGGGGGTTACTCACACTTGGTTGTGGGTCTTCTCCCCCGGCCTCCGACTCTTCTTCCCTGGGCTCCGGCTCTTCCTCCCTGGGCTCCGGACGATTTCTCGTCCTGCGACTTCTTGGTGGTGGCGAGTCCGTGTCACTGGAGGATGAAGAGTGGGAGGAATAGAGAAATGTAGGGTCCTCTCCCTCACTATCAGCTTTGGAGGCAATAAAAGAATATGCCTCCTCTGCCGAGTACAGCCTTTGTGACTGGGATGAGTGGGACGAGCGGGACATTGTGTGTGTGTGTAAAAAAACTAAGCTTTATTATAGTGTGTGTATATGTGAGTGTTTAGTGAAACTTTCTACTGCAGAAGGGGGCTTTCAGGCGTGGGGGGCTGAGGAGATGCAGGAGCTGGCAGCAGCAGTAAGGGGAGCAATCAGCGGGGCACGGGAGCGATCAGCAGGGTGCCGGAGCGATCAGCAGGGCGCGGGAGCGATCACGCGGGTGCGATCAGCAGGGCGCGGGAGCGATCACGCGGGTGCGATCAGCAGGGCGCGGGAGCGATCAGCAGGGCGTGGGAGCGATCAGCAGGACGCGGGAGCGATCAGCAGGGCGTGGGAGTGATCAGCAGGACGCGGGAGTGATCACGTGGGAGCGATCAGCAGAACGCGGGAGTGATCACGTGGGAGCGATCAGCAGAACGCGGGAGCGATCAGCAGAACGCGGGAGCGATCAGCAGAACGCGGGAGCGATCACGCGGGAGCGATCAGCAGGGCGCGGGAGCGATCACGCGGGAGTGATCAGCAGGGCGCGGGAGCGATCAGCAGGACGCGGGAGCGATCAGCAGGGCGCGGGAGCGATTACGCGGGAGCGATCAGCAGGACGCGGGAGCGATCACGCGGGAGCAATAAGTGGGGCGCGGGATCGATCACGTAGGAGCGATCAGCGGGGTGCGGGAGCGATCATGCGAAAGCGAACAGCGGGGCACAGGGGAGCTCTCAGGCGAAGGGGCCTGAGGAGATGCAGGAGCCGGCAGCAGCAGCGTGGGGGGGGGGGGTGTGTGATCAGGGGGGAGATCAGGGTGATCACTGGGGCGGGTGATCACTGGGGGGCAGGTGGTGGCTGTCAGATGCGGAGGAAATGTGGGGGCAGGGGAGATGTAGGAGCCTGCAGCAGGGAAGGGTGATCACTGGGCAGGGGGGCGATTTCCGGGGCGTGGGAGGGAGTGGAGGTTGGGAGGGGGGATCGGACGGCGGGGGGAGCGGGAGGCAGAGGGGGGGGAGTACCGGAAGGCGGACAGGCGGCGATCAGCGGGGCACGGGGGAGCTGTCAGGCGAAGGGGCCTGAGGAAATGCAGGAGCCAGCAGCAGCAGTTGTGGGGGGTGATCAGGGGGGCAGGGGGTGATCAGAGTGATCACTGGGGGGGGTGATCATGGGGGAGGGGCAGAAGGTTGATGTCAGGAGCGGGGGGAAGGAGGGGGCAGGGGAGATGTAGGAGCCTGCAGCAAGGAAGGGTGATCACTGGGCAGGGGGCTGATTTCTGGGGCATGGGAGGGAGTGGAGGGGTTAACGGATGGCAGGGGGGGATCGGACGGTTGGGGGGAGCGGGAGGCAGAGGGGGGAGTACCAGAAGGCGGACAGGCGGCGATCAGCGGACGGCAAGGCGGACAGGTGGCGATCAGTGGGGCACGGGGGAGCTGTAAAGCGAAGGGGCCTGAGGTAATGCAGGAGCCAGCAGCAGCAGGGGGGGTGATAAGGGGGGCAGGGGGTGATCAGAGTGATCACTGGGGTGGGTGATCACCGGGGCGGGCAGAAGGTGGCTGTCAGGAGCGGGGGGGGGAAGGAGGGGGCAGGGAAGATGTAGGAGCCTGGGTGATCACTGGGCAGGGGCCTGATTTCTGGGGCGTGGGAGGGAGTGGAGGGGTTAACGGACGGCGGGGGGGAACGGACAGTGGGGGGAGCGGGAGGCAGAGGGGGGGGGGGGTACCAGAAGGCGGCAGCAGCGGCGATCAGGCAGCGGTGGCGGTCTGGAGTCAGCAGCAGAGGCGATCAAGCGGCGGCAGCGGCGGCGATCAGGCAGCGGCGGGTGCAGCACGCAGGGACCTCACTCTCCAGCTTCCACGGAAGGGATGAAGCTGGAGAGTGATGTCAGACATGTTTCACTCTGCCCCTCCACATCTGATTGGAGGGAAAGCGTCACATGGACGCTTTCTCCAATCAGAGCTGGAGGGGGGTGAAACAGAGGGCACAGGAGCGATAGTGGCCACGGGGGGCAAAGCCACCCCCCTGGGGTCAACTAGAGGTCCTCACGTACCTGCGGGTCAGGTGACATTTCATTGACCCCGGTCACCCGACCTGCAGGAACGCGATCAAACCATGACGCATATGCTGCGTCATGGGTCGGAATGGCACCGACTTTCATGATGCAGCGTAAGGTCGGGAAGGGGTTAAACAAGATCCAAATGATCAGTGCAAAGTCATTTGTAAAAAATGCTCAAGGACCTTCAGCAGAGGTCAGAATATTAAAAATCTAAATACAAGTTGCATGCGTAGACATTTAACCACCATGCACTTGCAAGCCTGGACTAACTACCTAACGTCCCTTAACGTTGTAGCACTCTCTCACAATGAAGCTAGACAGCAACGCTACATCCCTTCCTTCACTGTAAGCCCACCGTTTACCACACCACCTGCAGTAAATGTGGAGGTTTCGTCGCAAGGCCAAAGCAGTCAGGGAATCAACAGGTTTGTGGTAGGAAAGACTGTATGTAGGGCAACAGCAAGAATACAATCACCAACCCTCTCTCAGTCTGCCATGTCCACCGGCACCCCCGCTAGTTCCACCATATGCAGCTCTCCAGTCTAGCTCACCCTTCATGAGACTCTCGTTAGGAAAAGGAAGTACTCATCCTCGCATCCGCGTACACAGGGTTTGAACGCCCACATTGCTAGACTAATCTCGTTAAAGATGATGCCCTACCGGTTAGTTGAACGCGAAGCTTTCAAAGCCCTGATGGACTACGCTGTACCACGCTACGAGCTACCCAGTCGACACTTCTTTTCGAGAAAAGCCATCCCAGCCCTCCACCAGCATGTAAAAGACCGCATTGTCCATTGACTCAGGCAATCTGTGAGTAGAAAGGTGCACCTGACAACAGATGCATGGACCAGTAGGCATGGCCAGGGGCTTTACGTCTCCATCACGGCACACTGGGTTAATGTGGTGGATGCAGGGTCCACAGGGGACAGCAATATTGGGACAGTTCTGCCTAGCCCACGGTCTAGGAAACAGTTGGCTGTAGGCGTTCGCCCCCCCCTCCTCCTCCTCCTCCTCCTCGTCAGGGGCAGGCAGTTGGATGGCAGACATGGAGTTGTCAGGTGTGCAGTGGTCGAAGCTACAAGACCTGTGTCAAGTCCTTCTGTGGCGGGCGAAGAGGAGGAGGACGAGGAGGATGATGGGGATGAGTATTTTTTGGATGAGGAAGCTTCTCAGGGGGCAATAGAAACTGGTGGCGTTGCAAGGCCGGGTTCAGAGTTTTTGAGGGAGACAAGTGACGTTGATTTACCCGAAAGTGCTCCTCAACCCAGCACAAGCACTGATTTGACAACTGGAACATTGGCCCACATGGCGGATTATGCCTTGCGTATTCTCAAAAGGGACCCACGCATTATTAAAATGATGACCGATGACGATTACTGGTTGGCCTGCCTCCTTGATCCTCGCTATAAAGGCAAATTGCAAAATATCATGCCACATGAGAACCTTGAACAAATATTGGCAACCAAACAAAGTAACTCTTGTAGACCGTTTGATTCAGGCATTCCCAGCACATAGCGCCGGTGATGGTTCTCACACGAGCTGCTGGGGGCAACAGGGCAGAGGTGTTAGAGGTGCACAAATCAGAAGTAGCGTTGGACAGAGGGGTTTTCTGACCAGGTTGTGGAGGGATTTTGCAATGACCGCAGACAGGACAGGTACTGCAGCATCAATTCAAGGTGACAGGAGACAACATTTGTCCAGTATGGTTACTAACTATTTTTCATCCCTTATCGATGTTCTCCCTCAACCGTCATTCCCATTTGATTACTGGGCATCCAAAATAGACACCTGGCCTGAATTGGCCAAATATGCATTGCAGGAGCTTGCTTGCCCAGCAGCTAGTGTTCTATCAGAAAGAGTATTCAGTGCTGCTGGTTCAATACTGACCGAAAAAAGGACTCGTCTAGCTACCCAAAATGTAGATGATCTAACCTTCATTAAAATGAACCACTCATGGATTTCTAATTATTTTGCCCCACCTTTCCCGGCTGACACCTAGCTTTCCTGTAAAAAGGTTTTGCTTTCGGACAGGTCTTACTCACTGTTCCAATCTCATATTTGCAGCTGCTGTATGTCCAGCATACGACATGTTTACACCTCCCTAAATGGGCTGACTCCCCCCACGCGGCCGTGTTCGCCACTTGGCGCAAGCACCCGTGAGAGTGCCGTTTGTCTGAAGAGGTGGGTGTGCCCACTTTTGGGCGATGGCACTGGCACTGGGTCCCTCATAGTACAATGAAGTGTCTCTGGCGGTGGTGGCGGGCACCCAACGTCAGACACACCGTTGTAACATGAGGGGCCCTGTACCAGTACCGCCGGCCACGAGAGAGTGTCCCCCCCCCCAGCTCAAACAGTGCTCTACCACTTTCAAAATTATCTCTCACTGCTCCACCACTGTTTAGTCTATGCTGTGAAATCCTTCAATGCCTGGCACGGACAATACCAAATTGTTGACATGTATGATGCTAGTTGAAATATTCAGGGGCCCTGTCCTACATTTACACCAGTAAATCCTTTGCGCCAAATAACAGTGTCTGAAAGTCAACAGAGGAGTCCACCCCTGTACCTAAGTATGCCACCTGTTTTTTGTTTTTTTTGTTTGAGAGACATTAACATCTATTTATTATTATGGAGTACTAACTGTGTCAGACACTCCTTTCAATTGTCCTCCGCTGACCACACCAATGCTGCCTGTGTACCCCTGCTACATAATCGAACCTGCATTGAGCCTTTTTTTTTATTTTAGGCCTACTAAGTCTGTCTGCGGTCCATCCTTCAAATTGTCCTCCGCTGACCACACCAATGCTGCCTGTGCAGCCCTGCAAGATAATTGAACCTGCATTGAGCCTATTTTTTTTATTTTAGGCCTACTAAGTCTGTCTGCGGTCCATCCTTCAAATTGTCCTCCGCTGACCACACCAATGCTGCCTGTGCACCCCTACAAGATAATTGAACCTGCATTGAGCCAATTTTTTATTTTAGGCCTACTAAGTCTGTCTGCGGTCCATCCTTCAAATTGTCCTCCGCTGACCACACCAATGCTGCCTGTGCACCCCTGCAACATAATTGAACCTGCATTGAGCCTATTTTTTTTATTTTAGGCCTACTAAGTCTGTCTGCGGTCCATCCTTCAAATTGTCCTCCGCTGACCACACCAATGCTGCCTGTGCACCCCTGCAACATAATTGAACCTGCATTGAGCCTATTTTTTTTTTATTTTAGGCCTACTAAGTCTGACTGCGATCCATCCTTCAAATTGTCCTCTGCTGACTACACCAATGCTGCCTGTGTACCCCTGCAACATAATTGAACCTGCATTGAGCCTATTTTTTTATTTTAGGCCTACTAAGTCTGTCTGCGGTCCATCCTTCAAATTGTCCTCCGCTGACCACAACAATGCTGCCCGTGTACCCATGAAACCTTTTTTAAACCTGCAGCAAGCAAACTTTGTGGTGTAAGGTCTACTAGCAGTGTCTGCCTGCGCCACTCAATACAGCTGTCCTCCTCTTAAAAAAAGTGAGCTGCAATTCTCAGGTTTTCAGCCTGTCGGAATTGCATTGGAGCCACAAGTTTGGTTGGGGTCTACAAACTGTGTCTGCAGCTCCAAGGTGTTCTCCAGGTTGCCTTTCCTTTACTTCAATCTTGAGGCTCTCGTTAAGTAGTTGGTAATATAACACTGCATTAGGCCTACAAGTTGGGTTTGGGTTCTAGAAACGGTGTCTGCCGCTCCAAGGTGTTCTCCAGGTTGCCTTTCCTTACTTTCCTTAACTTCAATTTTGAGGCTCTCGTTAAGTAGTTGTTAATATAACACTGCATTAGGCCTACAAGTTGGGTTTGGGTTCTAGAAACGGTGTCTGCGGCTCCAAGGTGTTCTCCAGGTTGCCTTTCCTGAGCTTTAATTTTGAGACTCTCGTTAAGTAGTTGTTCATATAACACTGCATTAGGCCTTCAAGTTGGGTTTGGGTTCTAGAAACGGTGTCTGCCGCTACAAGGTGTTCTCCAGGTTGCCTTTCCTTACTTTCCTTAATTTCAACTTTGAGGCTCTCGTTAAGTAGTTGGTAATATAACACTGCATTAGGCCTACAAGTTGGGTTTGGGTTCTAGAATCGGTGTCTGCCGCTCCAAGGTGTTCTCCAGGTTACCTTTCCTTAGCTTTAATCTTGAGGCTCTCGTTAAATTGTTTTTAAAATAACACTGCATTTGGCCTACTTGTTTTGTTGGCCCTACTAACGGTGTCTGCCGCTCCTTGCTGTTCTCCTCCACTGAACAAACCAGTGCTGCCTGTTTACTTCTGTTTCCAATTTTGAACTGCATTTAGCCTACTTACTGATTTGGGCCTACTCACTGTGTCAGCCTCTCATTACAGTTGTCGTCCACTGAACAAAGCAATGCCGCCTGGTTAGTCCTGTTACCAATTTTGAACTGCATTTAGCCCACTTTATTATTTGGGCCTATATCTGTGTTTCCTCCTCATCCTGCCCATTGCCCAGTCAGTGATAGATGAGTCTGCTGGTACATTGACCCAGAACGCTACATTCCCCGTGCACGCTACACAGCCAGAATGTGACCCTGCTGAAAGTCAGGTTCCCCTTGCCGCACACTATACCACCTTACACGGGGACAAAGAGGAAGGTGCAGATGAAAGTGCAGGTTCCTTCATCAGGTAGGGGGGAATAATCGTTGGTGACGTCACTGGCACAGGGCCCCTCATAGTACGCAAAAGTGTCGCTGCCGGTGGGAGGCGCCCCTGCCGTGCAAACACACCGCCGTACTTTGAGGGGCCCTGTGCCAGTGGCAATGCCAACGAGTGGGCCCCCCCTTCTTGCTCAGGATCACAGCACTTGCAAAGTTGAAATACTTACCTCTCCCTGCTCCACTGCTGTGACGTGGTCCACATTTCCTTGGCCCACTAAATACTTGAACCAGCCCTACCCCCAACAACTTTAGCCAAATGACCCCCAATTTCCAATGCATAACTATTATTATAAGGTAAATTAAGATTTACAAGCTCCAGTAACAAGCATAGATGTTTTTGCCATTAAAATGGGCACTGTAGGTGTTTTCCTGGAACCCACTCACTGCCGACTATGCTTCCCCATTGACTTGCATTGGGTTTCGTGTTTCGGTCGATCCCCGACTTTTCAAGATAATCGGCCGATTGCACTCTACTCGACTTTTGAGATAGTCGGGTTTTGCGAAACCCGACTCGACCCTAAAAAAGTAAAAGTCACTCAATTTCCACTTTGTGAGAATTTGAATCTAACTTTTTTTTGGGAAGACTGAACCAAAACTCCGGCCCAGTGTATAAAACAACACAATGTAAGTGGCAGAAAGTGGCTGGAAGATATATGAAAAAATACAAGGACTGTAGTACATTTTCAATCTCCCTACAAAAATATTTAGAATTGAGAGTCCTCAGTGGTTGATACCTTTTAATGGCTAACTGAAAAGATGGTATCTACTGGCTAACACGGTACCAAGATATATTTCTTTCCTTTAATCTCCCTACAATGATCTCAGGAAAAGTATGGCAGCAATAAAAAGGACTGCTCCACACAAAAGTGTGAACAAATAAACTAGATAACTATGCAGAAAGGAGCAACAGGATTTTTGATTTTAACCCCTTCCCGACCCATGACGCCACGTAGGCGTCATGAAAGTCGGTGGCAATCCGACCCATGACGCCTATGTGGCGTCATGGAAAGATCGCGTCCCTGCAGATCCGGTGAAAGGGTTAACTCCAATTTCACCCGATCTGCAGGGACAGGGGAAGTGGTACTTTAGTCCAGGGGGGTGGCTTCACGCCGCCGTGGCTACGATCGCTCTGATTGGCTGTTGAAAGTGAAACTGCCAATCAGAGCGAATTGTAATATTTCACCTAAAAAACTGGTGAAATATTACAATCCAGCCATGTCCGATGCTGCAATATCATCGGCCATGGCTGGAAACACTGATGTGCCCCCCACCCCACCGATCGCCCCCCCAAGCCACCGATCTGTGGTCCGCTCCCCTCCGTCATGTGCTCCGCTCCCCCGTCCTCCTGTCCTCTCCCCCCGTGCTCATATGCCACCCCCCCGTGCTCCGAGGCCCCCCCGTGCCCCGATTTCCCCCCCTTATACTTACCGAGGCTCCTGGGGTCCGTCCGTCTTCTTCATGGGCGCCGCCATCTTCCAAAATGGCGGGCGCATGCGCAGTGCGCCTGCTGAATCTGCCGGCCGGCAGATTCGCTCCATGTACATTTTGATCACTGTCATAAAACATCACAGTGATCAAAATAAAAAAAGTAAATGACCCCCCCTTTATCACCCTCATAGGTGGGACAATAATAAAATAAAGACATTTTTTTTTTCCACTACAGTTAGAACTAGGGTTAGCGTTAGGGTTAGGGTTAGGTAATGTGCACACGTATTCTGGTCCTCTGCGGATTTTTCCGCAGCTGTTTTTATAAATCCGCAGTGCAAAACCGCTGCGGATTTATTGCAGATTTACCTCAGTTTTTCTGTGGATTTCACTGCGGTTTTCTATTGGAGCAGTTGTAAAACCGCTGCGCAATCCGCAGAAAGAAGTGAAATGTGCGGAATGTAAACTGCTGCGTTTCCGCACAGTTTTTTCCACGGCATGTGCGCAGCGTTTTTTGTAAACTCATGGGAAACTGCTGTGGACCCGCAGCGGCAGAAACGCTGTGGATCCGCAGTGTTTTCCGCATCGTGTGCACATACCCTTAGAATTAGGCTATGTGCACACGGTGCTGATTTGGCTGCGGATCCGCAGCGGATTTAGCTGCGGATCCGCAGGGGATTGGCCGCTGTGGATTCGTAGCAGTTTTCCATCAGCTTTACAGTTCCACGTAAACCTATGGAAAACCAAATCCGCTGTGCCCATGGTGCGGAAAATACTGCGCGGGAACGCTGTGTTGTATTTTCTGCAGCATGTCAATTCTTTGTGCGGATTCCGCAGCGTTTTACACCTGTTCCTCAATAGGAATCCGCAGGTGAAATCTGCACAAAAAACACTGGAAATCCGCGGTAAATCCGCAGGTAAAACGCAGTGCCTTTTACCCGCGGATTTTTCAAAAATGGTGCGGAAAAATCTTACTCGAATCCACAACGTGGGCACATAGCCTTAGGGTTAGGGTTGGAATTAGGGCTAAGGTTGGAAATAGGGTTAAGATTAGGCTTGTGATTAGGGTTATGGATAGGCGTGTGTTGGGGTTAGGGTTGTGGTTAGGGGTGTGTTGGGGTTAGGGTTTGGATTAGGGTTAGGATTATGTTTAGGGTTGGGATTAGGGTTAGGGGTGTGTTGGGGTTAGGGCTGTGGTTAGGGGTGTGTTGGGGTTAGGGATGTGATTAGGGTTATGGCTAGAGTTGAGATTAGATTTAGGGGTGTGTTGGGGTTAGTGTTGGAGTTAGAATTGAGGGGTTTCCACTGTTTAGGCACATCAGGGGTCTCCAAACGCAACATGGCGCCACCATTGATTCCAGCCAATCTTACGTTCAAAAACTCAAATGGTGCTCCCTCCCTTCCGAGCCCCGACATGCGCCAAAACAGTGGTTTACCCCCACATATGGTGTACTAGCATACTCGGGACAAACTGGGCAACAACTGTTGGGGTCCAATTTCTCCTGCTACCCTTGTGAAAATAAAAAACTGCTTGCTAAAACATCATTTTTGAGGAAAGAAAAATTATTTTTTTATTTTCACGGCTCTGCGTTATAAACTTCTGTGAAGCACTTGGGGGTTCAAAGTGCTCACCACATATCTAGATAAGTTCCTTTGGGGGTCTAGTTTCCAAAATAGGGTTACTTGTGGGGGTTTCTACTGTGTAGGCACATCAGTGGCTCTGCAAACGTAACATGATACCCGCCGACCATTCCATCAAAGTCTGCATTCCAAAACGTCACTACTTCCCTTCTGAGCCCCGACGTGTGCCCAAACAGTGGTTCCCCCCACAAATGGGGTATCAGCGTACTCAGGACAAACTGGACAACAACTTTTGGGGTCCAATTTCTCCTGTTACTCTTGTGAAAATAAAAAATTGCTGGCTAAAAAATAATTTTTGAGGAAAGAAAAATTATTTTTTATTTTCACGGCTCTGCGTTATAAACTTCTGTGAAGCACTTGGGGGTTTAAAGTGGTCACCGCACATCTAGGTTAGTTCCATGGGAGGTCTAGTTTCCAAAATGGGGTTGTGAAGGAACAAATTATGACAGATTCTCCATTTTGTGCTTTGACTCCATTTTGTTGTTGGTTAAAGATAAATTCTGTTATTTACAGCTGCTATGAAATAACTGTCCTGTTTCTCACGAAGATAACATTTTGTTATTCAGCTAGTCTATGGTTCATAATTGGTATAAAGACCTTGAGTATTCTAACTCGAGTGAGCCAGATAAGAGACTCGTGGGGGTATCGCTATACAAGACTGAGGCATCTGTTAATATGTTTTTCTATGCCAAAAAGACATGACTATATCTGTAGTTTCCATTTTTCCTGTATCCTCATGGGTTAAGTTTTTCCTGTATTCTTATAGGTTAAGAACTGTGAACGTATTCTTATGCTGATTGGTTGAAGTATAATTTCTATGACTATGAAAAGTCAGACAATAAACAGGGGCCCAGAGATCTGCTCAATCCCCCACACAGAGGCACGAGTCTCCGTCTGGTCATTTTCAGTTGCCGGCAACGCCCTGTAGATTAATCTGGAAATCACTGAGTCAACCGTGAAGGATCACTTTAGATCCTCCCTCAACAGATTGGCGCCCGAAACGTGGGGCCCCAACCAGGAACGCCTCTGCCCCCCGGAGGACAACCAGACAAAGGACCCTCAGAGCGGACACCGGCACTGGAAAATTGGGACTGATCATCCCCCACAACAACCACGGTAAGTTGGCAGTTATACTGTCCAGACTGACCGTTTGGTGTGGTTTTCCTGTGTTTGTTGCTGCAAAGAGGATCTGAGGTTTGTCCCTGATGGTGGGTGATTTTTGGGTGGAATCATATAGAGGTGTAGTTCCGTTTGGAGCCCAGTGCTCGAACCGTACCTCATAAGGGACGGACACCCCGGATTGACCAGTGATGTAATTCTCTTTATAGTCAAAATATCCTGAATTCCTGATCATTGTTAGAATCAGGCGCGGTGAGGTGATCGAAGATTGGGTAGGATACGTAACTCAGGAATATATAGAAGTATACAGTATATATATATCCAGAGGTATTCGGAGGGAAGTTTAAGACTCCCTCCTCCTTTCACTGAGTACTGCGTTTTTGGGTTGTCCCAGTGGGGGACAGAGAGACCCAGTGGAACAAACCGTAAAGGCCTCTCGGTATTGTGCACAACTAGGTAAGGATATTTAGCACTAAAGGAGAATCATGTTTCCATGGAAGTAAGAGAAGACTTTGAATTTGTGTGTTGAATCTGATACTGTTAGCCCAAAGATGAGGAAAATATTCTCAATCATTGGTTTTTCTAAGGTGTTCTGGCATATGAATTGTGTGATTAAGGTTTTGTAGAAATTAATTAAGTCTGAGAACTGCTGTATTCTGTTTCTGTGTAGATTTCCCGATGGGAGGGGTCAAACAACTGCGCTGTGTCTTTCTGCTTTCTGTGCTGAGGAATGCTGTGATGTTCTTATCAGTTCTGTGTTTCTGGTATGGAGGGGGCGAGTCGCTGCATCCTCTCCTTGTGTAGTAAGAATTATTGTAAGTTTAACCCCTTAAGCCCCGAGGGTGGTTTGCACGTTAATGACCGGGCCAATTTTTACAATTCTGACCACTGTCCCTTTATGAGGTTATAACTCTGGAACGCTTCAACGGATCTTGGCGATTCTGACATTGTTTTCTCGTGACATATTGTACTTCATTTTAGTAGTAACATTTATTCGATATAACTTGCGTTTATTTGTGAAAAAAACGGAAATTTGGCGAAAATTTTGAAAATTTCGCAATTTTCCAACTTTAAATTTTTATGCCCTTAAATCACAGAGATATGTCACGCAAAATACTTAATAAGTAACATTTCCCACATGTCTCCTTTACATCAGCACAATTTTGGAACCAAAATTTTTTTTTGTTAGGGAGTTATAAGGGTTCAAAGTTGACCAGCAATTTCTCATTTTTACAACACCATTTTTTTTTAGGGACCACATCTCATTTGATGTCATTTTGAGGGGTCTATATGATAGAAAATACCCAAGTGTGACACCATTCTAAAAACTGCACCCCTCAAGGTGCTCAAAACCACATTCAAGAAGTTTATTAACCCTTCAGGGGTTTCACAGGAATTTTTGGAATGTTTAAATAAAAATGAATATTTAACTTTTTTTCACACAAAATTTATTTCAGCTCCAATTTGTTTTATTTTACCAAGGGTAACAGGATAAAATGGATGCCAAACATTGTTGTACAATCTGTACTGAGTACGCTGATACCCCATATGTGGGGGTAAACCACTGTTTGGGCGCATGGCAGAGCTCGGAAGGGAAGGAGCGCCATTTGACTTTTAAATGCAAAATTGACAGGAATTGAGATGGGACACCATGTTGCGTTTGGAGAGCCACTGATGTGCCTAAACATTGAAACCCCCCACAAGTGACACCATTTTGGAAAGTAGACACCCTAAGGAACTTATCTAGATGTGTGGTGACCACTTTGACCCACCAATTGCTTCACAGAAGTTTATAATGCAGAGCCGTAAAAATAAAAAATCATATTTTTTCACAAAAATGATCTTTTCGCCCCCAATTTTTTATTTTCCCAAGAGTAAGAGAAGAAATTGAACCTCAAAAATTGTTGGCCAATTTGTCCTGAGTACGCTGATACCCCGTATATGGGTGTAAACCATTGTTTGGGCGTATGGCAGAGCTCGGAAGGGAAGGAGCGCCATTTTACTTTTCAATGCAAAATTGACTGGAATTGAGATGGGATGCCATGTTGCGTTTGGAGAGCCCCTGATGTGCCTAAACATTGAAATCCCCACAAGTGACACCATTTTGGAAAGTAGACCCCTTAAGGAACTTATCTAGAGGTGTGGTGAGCACTTTGACCCAACAAGTGCTTCACAGAAGTTTATAATGCAGAGCCGTAAAAATAAAAAATCATATTTTTTCACAAAAATAATCTTTTCGCCACCAATTTTTTATTTTCCCAAGGGTAAGAGAAGAAATTAGACCACAAAAGTTGTTGTGCAATTTGTCCTGAGTGCGACGATACCCCATATGTGGGGGTAAACCACTGTTTGGGCGCATGGCAGAGCTCGGAAGGAAAGGAGCGCCATTTGACTTTTCAATGCAAAATTGACTGGAATTGAGATGGGACGCCATGTTGCGTTTGGAGAGCCCCTGATGTGCCTAAACATTGGAACCCCTCACAAGTGACACCATTTTGAAAAGTAGACCCCTTAAGGAACTTATCTAGATGTGTGGTGAGCACTTTGACCCAACAAGTGCTTCACAGAAGTTTATAATGCAGAGCCGTAAAAATAAAAAATCTTATTTTTTCACAAAAATGATCTTTTCGCCCCCAATTTTTTATTTTCCCAAGGGTAAGAGAAGAAATTAGACCACAAAAATTGTTGTGCAATTTGTCCTGAGTGCGACGATACCCCATATGTGGGGGTAAACCACTTTTTGGGTGCATAGCAGAGCTCGGAAGGGAAGGAGCGCCATTTGACTTTTCAATGCAAAATTGACTGGAATTAAGATGGGACGCCATGTTGGTTTGGAGAGCCCCTGATGTGCCTAAACATTAAAAACCCCCACAAGTGACACCATTTTGGAAACTAGACCCTCTAAGGAACTTATCTAGATGTGTTTTGAGAGCTTTGAACCCCCAAGTGTTTCACTACAGTTTATAACGCAGAGCTGTTAAAATAAATTTATTTTTTTTTCGCAAAAAATTTTTAGCCCCCAGTTTTGTATTTTCACAAGGGTAACATAATAAATTGGACCCCAAAAGTTGTTGTCCAATTTGTCCTGAGTACGCTGATACCCCATATGTGGGGGGGAACCACTGTTTGGGCGCATGGCAGAGCTCGGAAGGGAAGGAGCGCCATTTGGAATGCAGACTTAGATGGATTGGTCTGCAGGAGTCACGTTGCATTTGCAGAGCCCCTGATGTACCCAAACAGTACAAACCCCCCACAAGTGACCCCATATTAGAAACTAGACCTCCCATGGAACTTATCTAGATGTGTTGTGAGAACTTTGAACCCCTAAGTGTTTCACTACAGTTTATAACGCAGACCCGTGAAAATAAAAATTCTTTTTTTTTTCACAAAAATGATTTTTTAGCCCCCAGCTTTGTATTTTTACAAGGGTAACAGAATAAATTGGACCCCAAAAGTTGTTGTTCAATTTGTCCTGAGTACGCTGATACCCCATATGTGGGGGGGAACCACTGTTTGGGCTCATGGCAGAGCTCGGAAGGGAAGGAGCGCCATTTGGAATGCAGACTTAGATGGATTGGTCTGCAGGCGTCACGTTGCATTTGCAGAGCCCCTGATGTACCCAAACAGTAGAAACCACCCACAAGTGACCCCATATTGGAAACTAGACCTCCCATGGAACTTATCTAGATGTGTTGTGAAAACTTTGAACCCCCAAGTGTTTCACTACAGTTTACAACGCAGAGCCGTGAAAATAAAAATCCTTTTTTTTCCCACAAAAATGATTTTTAGCCCCCCAAATTTTTATTTTCCCAAGGATAACAAGAGAACTTGGACCCAAAAAGTTGTTGTCCAATTTGTCTCGAGTACGCTGATACCCCATATGTTGGGGTAAACCCCTGTTTGGGCGCACGGGAGAGCTCGGAAGTGAAGGAGCACTGTTTTACTTTTTCAATGCAGAATTGGCTGGAATTGAGATCGGACGCCATGTCGCGTTTGGAGAGCCCCTGATGTGTCTAAACAGTGGAAACCCCCCAATTATAAATGAAACCCTAATCCAAACGCACCACTAACCCTAATCCCAACTGTAACCCTAACCACACACCTAACCCAGACACACCCCTAATTCTAATCCCAACCCTAATCCCAACCGTAAATGTAATCCAAACCCTAACCCTAGCCCCAACCCTAGCCCTAACCCTAACCCTAACCCTAACCGGAAAATGGAAATAAATACATTTTTTTTAATTTTATTATTTTTCCCTAAGGCTAGGTTCACATTGCGTTAGGGAAATCCGTTTAGCACTAGCGGATTGCGCTAACACAATGTCTTTTTAGGTGTCGTGTTTAGTGGTCGCGTTAACGTCCCCGCTCTGGAAGATCGGGGATCGGACCTCGGGCGCGCCGCGGACGCTGCAAGCAGCGTCTGAGGCGCGCCACAAAAGAATGGCACCTTGCTAGCGCGAGCCGAAAATGGCACGCTCTAGCGATGCGCTACACCTGAAAATCACATTGCTGTCAATGGTTGTGCTAACGGACCCGTTGCACGGCGTTAATTGTGACATTTTCGCCGTGCAACGCTGTCCGTTAGCGTTAACCCATTAACGCAATGTGAACCTAGCCTAACTAAGGGGGTGATGAAGGGGGGTTTGATTTACTTTTATAGCGAGTTTTTTAGCGGATTTTTATGATTGGCAGCCGTCACACACTAAAAGACGCTTTTTATAGCAAAAAAGTTTTTGCGTCTCCACATTTTGAGAGCTATAATTTTTCCATATTTTGGTCCACAGAGTCATGTGAGGTCTTGTTTTTTGCGGGACGAGTTGACGTTTTTATCGGTTACATTTTCGGACACGTGACAGTTTTTGATCGCTTTTTATTCCGATTTTTTTGTGAGGCAGAATGACCAAAAACCAGCTATTCATGAATTTCTTTTGGGGGAGGCGTTTATACCGTTCCGCGTTTGGTAAAATTGATGAAGCAGTTTTATTCTTCGGGTCAGTACGATTACAGCGACACCTCATTTATATCATTTTTTTTATGTTTTGGCGCTTTTATACGATAAAAGCTATTTTATAGAAAAAATAATTATTTTGGCATCGCTTTATTCAGAGGACTATAACTTTTTTATTTTTTTGGTTATGATGCTATATGGCGGCTCGTTTTTTGCGGGACAAGATGACGTTTTCAGAGGTAACATGGTTATTTATATCCGTCTTTTTGATCGCGTGTTATTCCACTCTTTGTTCAGCGTTATGATAATAAAGCGTTGTTTTTTGGCTCGTTTTTTTTTTTTTTTTCTTACGGTGTTCACTGAAGGGGTTAACTAGTGGGCCAGTTTTATAGGTCGGGTCGTTACGGACGCGGCGATACTAAATATGTGTACTTTTATTGTTTTTTTGTTTTTTTTTATGTAAAGAAATGTATTTATGGGAATAATATTTTTTTTTTTCTGCTTTATTTAGGAATTTTTTTTTTATTTCTTTTTTTACAAGTGTGGAAATTTTTTTTTTTACTTTTTCACTTTGTCCCAGGGGGGGACATCACAGATCACCGATCTGACAGTGTGCACAGCACTCTGTTAGATCGGTGATCTAACATACAGCCGGGCAGGATTAGAGCTGCAGCTGCAGCCTGATCCTGACCCGGAAGTGCTCCCTGCAGGACCCGGATGCAGCCCGGCGGCCATTTTGGATCCGGGGACTGCAGGGAGAAGACGCTCGGTACACGGTGAGCACATCACCGTGTACCGATCGTCTCAGGGAAGCCCGCAGGGAGCCCCCTCCCTGCGCGGTGCTTCCCTGCACCGCCGGCACACCGCGATCATCTTTGATCGCGGTGTGCCGGGGGTTAATGTGCCGGGAGCGGTCCGTGACCGCTCCTGGCACATAGTGCCGGATGTCAGCTGCGATAGGCAGCTGACACCCGGCCGCGATCGGCCGCGCTCCCCCCGTGAGCGCGGCCGATCGCATATGACGTACTATCCCGTCCATGGGAATTAAGTCCCAGGTCACCTGGACGGGATAGTACGTCATATGGGATTAAGGGGTTAAAGTAAAATATGGTGTCTTGTTTTAGAAGGAACTTGTATGATAGTTTGGTTATCAGTGTAATTAAAAGATTGGTAAAAGATTTATCTGCTTCAAGTTGAGTGGTTGATATATAGCACATTAAGGATTAACAGAGAAAGTGAATTCGGATTTGTTTTTGTTACGTTGAAAAAGGGAAGCTGTCTACTACTATGACGAAGACTGAGAAAGTGGCTGAATGTTTTGTGGTGCAGGAAGGAATTGAGAAAGTGATTGAGGGTAATGTGTTAGAAAGCCAAATAATTAAAAAATAATAATCTGAAACAGGGGGGCTCCCTGTTAGATGATATGGTCCCTCCCCAGGAAATCAAGCCTCTCCTCCCGACTGTAAGCTCCGTGCCCCTCAATCCCAAAGCACCAATATATTCTGGGTTGTCAAAAATTAGTGCACCCCCACCCTATAATCCTGCCGGGTGGATTTGTGATGTATGCGGAGTTACTAATTCTCAGTGAAGAGAGTTCTGTTACAATTGTGGAGCAAAAAGACCCGGAGTTGTAGCCTCCACCTTTCCCTTGCTAAACGCTGACGGCACTTATTATCAGCCACCGCCAGCACCAGTCCCTGGTATGCTTAATATTGCTAGTGGTTATGAGTATCCACCCCCTCCTACTTTAGTTACCCGATTCAGAAATATCCCCCATGGTTTTCTATACACAAATAGCAGCGAATCGAGAAATTTATTCCACTCCCTGGAGAGAACTGTTACACTTACTCCATGTGAAGGCTGGGGAGGGGTATTTTCCAATTATTGAGGGGGAACCTATGAGAGTGATGTTGATTTCTGTAATGCTTTAAAGGTTTGGGCACAAGATAGATGAGCGGACCACGCTACCTCCCTCACAGATGTCACACAGGACAAGGGGGAGACTGCCGAGAAGTTCTATGGGCGTCTTATGGTAGTACTTAAAGATTTGGGGTTTTCACTGTATAATAAAGCCCATTCACACCTTTTTGCAGTAGCTTTGATGTCCGGCCTTAAATCTGAATTGAAAGAGGCAATAATGTCAATGAGACCCGATACTGAGACTTCCATTCTGGACGATGCATTGAAAAAAAAAA
The DNA here is from genome assembly GCF_032444005.1 of Ranitomeya imitator. NCBI lineage: Eukaryota > Metazoa > Chordata > Amphibia > Anura > Dendrobatidae > Ranitomeya > Ranitomeya imitator. Next base: position 228,236,957 of record NC_091283.1, read on the forward strand.
AAAGTAGTACAAAGTTTCCAGAAGGACTTAACCCATTCTGTATCAGCAGCTGCGCTCACAAGCCCCCCCGCTCTCAGCCCCCCCCCCCTCCCCCCCCCCCCCTCCCCGCTGCTGCAAGGACACAGCTCCCAGCTCGTTCCTTATCAGTGGCCCAAGCAGAAGACTTTCAGCTCCAGCCCCCCTCCCTTACACAAATCCAGTCTTACGCTCCAATATCTATTTTAACCCTATGTCTGGGAATCTCGCTCCCCAGCCCCACCACACCAGTTCTCGCTTGCAGTGCTGGCGCTGTGGCCGACTTGGTCACTTTCAGAGAGATTGTCACACCCCTGCTGACAGATGCTACCCTCAAGTTCCCCCTTCCAGTTGCAATCTGAATACTGGAAACCCTAGGGGATACTCTAGTTACGGACAACCTCAAAATCCTGATAATCGCCCATACTGAAGGGGTGGCCAACCAGGGTCTGCCATCACAATGTCCTCCACCAAACCTGGGGCATGCTCATCTGTCACGCTTCCTATCGGGGACACTCTTGTTAAGTTTATGGTAGACACTGGGGCGGCCAACTCTATAATCAATTCATCAGATGTACCTACGGATATCCCTATTCAATTCTCGGATCAAGAGCTTGTTTTAATTGGAGTAGATGGCAGACCCAATAAACATACTCTTACAAAACCTATCCCTGTGGGACCTTTCCCTGAAGTTACTGCTCAGTTTGTAATCTCTCCCTCATGTCCGGTAAATTTACTGGGGACAGATTTATTATCACAGTTCCGCTCCAGAATATAATTTCAAGATGATGGTCAAATGGTATTTATGTTATATAACCCCTATGCAGATGAGTATAATGAGATGTGTATCTTACACGCCCTTTCCCAATCAGTTTGTAAAAAAAAAAAAAAAAAAAAGGGGGGGGAAGGGAATAGTGTCTCTAACCCTGGCAGTTAGAATATCCTTATGTCACGCTGCTTCAGTATGTGGGTAATTTTTTGTTTTTTGTTGTGTGCACAGACAGAGCAGGAAGCCATTGTTGCCACTGTTAGTTTTCGCAAGTATCTGGCAGATCTGAACTGTCGGGTTTCGGCCTCGAAACTTCGGTTCTGCCTTGGTCAAGTGATATTTTTGGGTCACTATCTCCTTCAGGGTGCCAGACACCTCACAGAAGAAAGAAAAATAGCCGTCAGTTATAAAGGATGAGACTGAGCTCCAGCGTTTTTTTGGACTATGTACTTATTGTTGTTAGTGGATACCGGACGCATCCCGCATAATGCTACCTCTCTACAATGCCCTGAATGACTGTTCAAGATATGGTGATGATTTTGGCAGATTCCACACTGGATAAGCTGTTACTACGGAAGACACTGTAGTGCACGGAGCTGCACTCCCTCCCTCCCTGTCAGGACAAGAAGCAGAACTTCAGGATCTGTCTACTGCATGTGTTCTGGCCAAAGACAGGCGGGATAATATATACACGGACTCACAGTATGCATTTGGTATTGCTCATGATTTCGGAGCCCTATGGGCCAATCGAGGGTTTGTTACTACTGCCAGGACTCCAGTGAAGAATGCTGAAGCTGTTAAAACCCTTATGGACTCAATCAAATTACCTACCCAGGTGGCCATTATCAAAGTTAAGGAGCACGGTCCTAGGAACAGTCCACAGACTGTTGGTAACGCCTTTGCGGATATGCAAGCAAAAGCTGCTGCTCTTCTACCCGTTGAACCGCCCATACCAGCTATGGTGACCACACGCTCTCAGCGTAAACAGTTACAAGAAACACTGACTCTACAGGAACCTGATGATCTATGCCAGACTGAGGTTTTCTGCCGGACCCTGCGAGACCGCTTAATGACGATGCAGAGAATGTTTCCAAAGGAAGAAGTGAAGCAGTGGAAGCTGATGGAGCACGTATGGACAATGGTCTCTGGAAAAAGGACCAACTTGTGTGTCTCCCTAAGCGGATGTACCCTGCTATTGCCACGTGGGCGCATGGGCCCACACATCGAGGTATCTGTCAGACCTGCAATCCCAGTCAACTTCAACGTGTACCCCCAAAGCATCTTGCTAAGCCCGACTATCCTTTCCAAAGGCTCCAGGTGGACCACATCACGTTGCCTAAGTCTGAAGGTATGAATATTGTCTGGTGGTTGTCGATATGTTCTCCAATTGGCCAGAAGCATTCCCCGTTACCAACGTGACTGCAAAGACCACAGCAAAGAAACTGGTGATGGAAGTTATATGCAGATATGGTGTTCCAGAAGTTGTTGAAAGTGACCAAGGCTCATGTGTATCAGGAGGTTCTGACAATGCTTGGATCCACTGTAGCTGTCCATATTCCGTACCATCCACAATCTAGTGGGAAAGTTAAGAGGCTGAACGGCACACTGAAGGGACAATTGACCAAAATGATGCAGGAGACTACGACTCCAGGGCTCTTATATATTCGTACTACCCCTATTGCAAAACATGGCCTGTCCCCATATGAGATATTGTTTGGTGCTAGGTTCTCAGTTGTAAATTTTCAGTCTCAGTAGTTGTCAGCAGAAACTGACCGTGCTGTTCAAAATGTTATTCAGCTTAGTAAAAATGTTGCTAACACCTATGTTAATCTAACCTTAATCTGGTAGACTGGGACAATATCCTCAGAAATGAGAATACAGATAATAAATGGGAAATGTTTAAGAACATCCTAAATAGGCAGTGTAAGCGGTTTATACCTTGTGGGAATAAAAGGACTAGAAATAGGAAAAACCCAATGTGGCTAAACAAAGAAGTAAGACAGGCAATTAACAGTAAAAAGAAAGCATTTGCACTACTAAAGCAGGATGGCACCATTGAAGCTCTAAAAAACTATAGGGAGAAAAATACTTTATCTAAAAAACTAATTAAAGCTGCCAAAAAGGAAACAGAGAAGCACATTGCTAAGGAGAGTAAAACTAATCCCAAACTGTTCTTCAACTATATCAATAGTAAAAGAATAAAAACTGAAAATGTAGGCCCCTTAAAAAATAGTGAGGAAAGAATGGTTGTAGATGACGAGGAAAAAGCTAACATATTAAACACCTTCTTCTCCACGGTATTCACGGTGGAAAATGAAATGCTAGGTGAAATCCCAAGAAACAATGAAAACCCTATATTAAGGGTCACCAATCTAACCCAAGAAGAGGTGCGAAACCGGCTAAATAAGATTAAAATAGATAAATCTCCGGGTCCGGATGGCATACACCCACGAGTACTAAGAGAACTAAGTAATGTAATAGATAAACCATTATTTCTTATTTTTAGTGACTCTATAGCGACAGGGTCTGTTCCGCAGGACTGGCGCATAGCAAATGTGGTGCCAATATTCAAAAAGGGCTCTAAAAGTGAACCTGGAAATTATAGGCCAGTAAGTCTAACCTCTATTGTTGGTAAAATATTTGAAGGGTTTCTGAGGGATGTTATTCTGGATTATCTCAATGAGAATAACTGTTTAACTCCATATCAGCATGGGTTTATGAGAAATCGCTCCTGTCAAACCAATCTAATCAGTTTTTATGAAGAGGTAAGCTATAGACTGGACCACGGTGAGTCATTGGACGTGGTATATCTCGATTTTTCCAAAGCGTTTGATACCGTGCCGCACAAGAGGTTGGTACACAAAATGAGAATGCTTGGTCTGGGGGAAAATGTGTGTAAATGGGTTAGTAACTGGCTTAGTGATAGAAAGCAGAGGGTGGTTATAAATGGTATAGTCTCTAACTGGGTCGCTGTGACCAGTGGGGTACCGCAGGGGTCAGTATTGGGACCTGTTCTCTTCAACATATTCATTAATGATCTGGTAGAAGGTTTACACAGTAAAATATCGATATTTGCAGATGATACAAAACTATGTAAAGCAGTTAATACAAGAGAAGATAGTATTCTGCTACAGATGGATCTGGATAAGTTGGAAACTTGGGCTGAAAGGTGGCAGATGAGGTTTAACAATGATAAATGTAAGGTTATACACATGGGAAGAGGGAATCAATATCACCATTACACACTGAACGGGAAACCACTGGGTAAATCTGACAGGGAGAAGGACTTGGGGATCCTAGTTAATGATAAACTTACCTGGAGCAGCCAGTGCCAGGCAGCAGCTGCCAAGGCAAACAGGATCATGGGGTGCATTAAAAGAGGTCTGGATACACATGATGAGAGCATTATACTGCCTCTGTACAAATCCCTAGTTAGACCGCACATGGAGTACTGTGTCCAGTTTTGGGCACCGGTGCTCAGGAAGGATATAATGGAACTAGAGAGAGTACAAAGGAGGGCAACAAAATTAATAAAGGGGATGGGAGAACTACAATACCCAGATAGATTAGCGAAATTAGGATTATTTAGTCTAGAAAAAAGACGACTGAGGGGCGATCTAATAACCATGTATAAGTATATAAGGGGACAATACAAATATCTCGCTGAGGATCTGTTTATACCAAGGAAGGTGACGGGCACAAGGGGGCATTCTTTGCGTCTGGAGGAGAGAAGGTTTTTCCACCAACATAGAAGAGGATTCTTTACTGTTAGGGCAGTGAGAATCTGGAATTGCTTGCCTGAGGAGGTGGTGATGGCGAACTCAGTCGAGGGGTTCAAGAGAGGCCTGGATGTCTTCCTGGAGCAGAACAATATTGTATCATACAATTATTAGGTTCTGTAGAAGGACGTAGATCTGGGTATTTATTATGATGGAATATAGGCTGAACTGGATGGACAAATGTCTTTTTTCGGCCTTACTAACTATGTTACTTACTTACTAACTATGTTACTATGTTTTAGTTTCTTCTTTCCTTCCAGATTCAGCAGAAACCGATATTGGTTATAATTTGAAGCCTGGTGGTTTTATGGTCGTGAAAAGCTATGTCAGAAAACACGGACTAGAACCCTTGTATGACGGTCCCTACCAAGTCCTCCTCATTACTCCTATGTCAGTAAAGCTGGAAGGAAGGCCTTCGTGGATCCACGTATTGCAGTGCAAGCTGGTCAAACAGACTAGTGGCAAATAAGGGGACATGATGTTTTGGTTTTTCGTATTTCCATTTAATAATATTGATAATTATTGACTGGATGGACAAATGTCTTTTTTCGCCTTACTATGTTACTATGTTACTATGTTACTATGATAACCGAATGGGACAGCCTAAATTCCACAACATCCTTGAATAATAAGTTTGTACAATATCATGAAAGATTAATAGTACAGATGGGTATAGCCAATAAAATTGTCAGTTCTATTTTCATTTACCCTATGATTACACAAATGTGGGATAAATTGCTTAGGGCCACAGATTATCCAGATGATCAAATTTGGGGATATATTGGATATACTTAATACCACTGCCTGTGTTATGAATCTGTTGAAGGGTTTAAAGCCCACTGATTGCTCAGATTATGTCCCACTAATTCATGAAGCACCTAAACTAAAGGTCCCAGGGGGGATAACCGTATTAGCTGATAATTATACCTGCTATAATACCCACGACACTACAGGTACACCAGTAGGGGTCTTCGAGACAGGTTTCTGCAAAGAGAACAGTTCCCTGGATACTAACTTGCTAGCTAATCATACACAGTATATGGAAACAGGAACACATGGGCTACTTGCACAGTGAACAAGTCTGTATGATCATGTTCACACACCACCAAGAAACCTGAAGACACAAAAGAGAATAGTAAAACCAAAATCACTCAGTTTGAAAAAATGTTGCAGTAATCCGCAAGTGCTAGTAAAAGATGCAAAAAACAGGGTATTTGGTTGATACGTTTTTTGCAAAAAATGTATACTAAGCTGCTCTACCAAACTTCACGGTATACCCTTATCAGAGCAGTCCTAACTAATGTATGCAATCCCTATCTGATGTATTTAAAAACCTGATCATCTGTATATTACCTGTGTGAACAGGGTTCAGAGAGGAAAAATCCATGTGTGCATACAGGGTAGAACAGCTTTTGTGCAGATAGCCCAAGAGGAGTGGTGGAACTCCCCAGTCTTGTAGACACAAGAGAACAATTATGGAAACAGGAACACATGGGCTACTTGCACAGTGAACAAGTCTGTATGATCATGTTCACACACCACCAAGAAACCTGAAGACACAAAAGAGAATAGTAAAACCAAAAACACTCAGTTTGAAAAAATGTTGCAGTAATCCGCAAGTGCTAGTAAAAGATGTAAAAAACAGGGTATTTGGTTGATACGTTTTTTGCAAAAAATGTATACTAAGCTGCTCTACCAAACTTCACGGTATACCCTTACCCTTAGGTTTTTAAATACATCAGATAGGGATTGCATACATTAGTTAGGACTGCTCTGATAAGGGTATACCGTGAAGTTTGGTAGAGCAGCTTAGTATACATTTTTTGCAAAAAAGTATCAACCAAATACCCTGTTTTTTACATCTTTTACTAGCACTTGCGGATTACTGCAACATTTTTTCAAACTGAGTGTTTTTGGTTTTACTATTCTCTTTTGTGTCTTCAGGTTTCTTGGTGGTGTGTGAACATGATCATACAGACTTGTTCACTGTGCAAGTAGCCCATGTGTTCCTGTTTCCATAATTGTTCTCTTGTGTCTACAAGACTGGGGAGTTCCACCACTCCTCTTGGGCTATCTGCACAAAAGCTGTTCTACCCTGTATGCACACATGGATTTTTCCTCTCTGAACCCTGTTCACACAGGTAATATACAGATGATCAGGTTTTTAAATACATCAGATAGGGATTGCATACATTAGTTAGGACTGCTCTGATAAGGGTATACCGTGAAGTTTGGTAGAGCAGCTTAGTATACATTTTTTGCAAAAAACGTATCAACCAAATACCCTGTTTTTTACATCTTTTACTAGCACTTGCGGATTACTGCAACATTTTTTCAAACTGAGTGTTTTTGGTTTTACTATTCTCTTTTGTGTCTTCATACACAGTATATGTACGACATTTATTGGTTATGTGGAGATGGTAAGCTCCGTCCTAGGTTGCCTAATGCCTGGACAGGTCAATGTACCCTTGTTAAACTAGCTATGCAGTTCAAGATTTTACCATGGGATCCGGAGACACCTGATGAATATACCAGAAAGAGGAGAAGTCTCGATCAGCTCCATATGAGTTATGAAGAAAATCCATTGATATATGTCGATGGCATTGGAGTGCCAAGGGGGGTGCCTGACCAATTTAAAGCCCAGAACTAGATCTATGCTAGCTTTGCTTCTATAATCCCACAGGTGCAGATTAATAAAAATGTTGATTGGATCAATTACATATATTACAGTGAACAAAGGTTTGTCAATTTTACCTGTGATGCTTTCCAAGGTATAGTTGAGGAGTTGAGCCCTAACACTAGAATGACCCTCCAAAACCGACTAGCCCTTGATATGATTTTGGCTGAGAAAGGAGGAGTCTGTGGGATGGTGGGAGAGGAATGTTATACCTATATCCCTCAGAACTCTGGGGTAAATGGAAAGACCATGATAGCCCTTAAAAAGATAAATGGGTTAGCAGCAGAATTAAAAACTAATGTTGGAGTAGACACATCTTTCTTTTCCGGCTGGTTGGGTGGGCTCAAAGGATTCTTTCAACAAGCTTGTCTGGTACTGATTGCCCTTCTTGTAGTTGGATCGATAATCCTCTGTTGTGTTATTCCCCTGTATAAAAAGGTTATCACTGAGGCAACTCCGACTGGCACCTTCCTCAACCAAGAAGTAGACTCACCAGAGTATGATGGCACTGATCCAGGGGAGATCCCCAAGAAATTCTGCACTAAGACAACTAATGATGAAACCAAAAGCGTTGCCACCCCTGCTCTTCTCTACACCGATTTTACAAAGTTACCTGATGAAGATGTTGAAGCCAAGCGCATGGCTATCTTCAAAAGATCCCAACCACTGTTATCAATAATTGTTATTCATAAATTCTAGTATACAGGGGGGACGGGTACGCCGCAACAGCCATGGCTGGTAACATGGCACCAGTCATGTGAAGACCAGTACCCCTCGAGCTTATAGCTTGGGATAGTACCTCTGATGCTGGACATTAGTTAACAAAATTTATCTAGGGGGGAATGTGAAGGAACAAATTATGAAAGATTCTCCATTTTGTGCTTTGACTCCATTTTGTTGTTGGTTAAAGATAAATTCTGTTATTTACTTAGGTAGAAGGTTACAGCTGCTATGAAATAACTGTCCTGTTTCTCACGAAGATAACATTTTGTTATTCAGCTAGTCTATGGTTCATAATTGGTATAAAGACCTTGAGTATTCTAACTCGAGTGAGCCAGATAAAAGACTCGTGGGGGTATCGCTATACAAGACTGAGGCATCTGTTAATATGTTTTTCTATGCCAAAAAGACATGACTATATCTGTAGTTTCCATTTTTCCTGTATCCTCATGGGTTAAGTTTTTCCTGTATTCTTATAGGTTAAGAACTGTGAACGTGTTCTTATGCTGATTGGTTGAAGTATAATTTCTATGACTATGAAAAGTCAGACAATAAACAGGGGCCCAGAGATCTGCTCGATCCCCCACACAGAGGCACGAGTCTCCATCTGGTCATTTTCAGTTGCCGGCAAAGCCCTGTAGATTAATCTGGAAATCACTGAGTCAACCGTGAAGGATCACTTTAGATCCTCCCTCAACAGGGTCACATGTGGGGGAGCACAAATGTTTAGGCACACAGGGGCTCTCCAAACGCGACATGGTGTCAGCTAACGATTGGAGCTAATTTTTCATTCAAAAAGTCAAATGGTGCTCCTTCCCTTCCAAGCCCGGCCGTGTGCCCAAACAGTGGTTTACCCCCACATGTGAGGTATCACTGTACTCAGGAGAAATTGCCTAATAAATTTTAGGATCAATTTTATCCTGTTGCCCATGTGGAAATGAACAAATTGAGGCCAAAATATTTTTTTTGTGAAAAAAAAGTACTTTTTCATTGTTAAGGATCAATTTGTGAAGCACCTGGGGGTTCAATGTGCTCACTATGCATCTAGATAAGTTCCTTGGGGGTCTAGTTTCCAAAATGGGGTCACTTGTGGGGGTGCTCCAATGTTTAGGCACACAGAGGCTCTCCAAACGCGACATGGTGTCCACTAAAGATTGGAGCTAATTTTTCATTCAAAAAGTCAAATGACGCTCCTTCCCTTTTGAGCTCTGCCGTGCGCCCAAACAGTGGTTTACCCCCACATATGAGGTATCAGTGTACTCAGGAGAAATTTCTCAACACATTTTAGGATCCACTTTATCCTGTTGCCCATGTGAAAATGAAAAAATTGAGGCTAACAGAAATTTTTTGTGAAAAAAAGTACTTTTTCATTTTTACGGATCAATTTGTGAAGCACCTGGGGGTTCAAAGTGCTCACTATGCATCTAGATAAGTTACTTGAGGGGTCTAGTTTCCAAAATGGGGTCACATGTGGGGGAGCTTTAATATTTAGGCATACAGGGGCTCTCCAAACGCGACATGGTGTCCGCTAACGATTGGAGCTAATTTTTAATTCAAAAGTCAAATGGCGCTCCTTCCCTTCCGAGCCTTGCCGTGTGCACAAACAGTGGTTTGTGACCACATATGAGGTATTGATGTACTCAGGAGAAATGGCCCAACACATTTAAGGATCCATTTTATCCTGTTGCCCATGTGGAAATGAACAAATTGAGGCTAAAAGAATTTTTTTGTGAAAAAAAAAGTACTTTTTCATTTTTACTGATCAATTTGTGAAGCACCTGGGGGTTAAAAGTGCTCACTATGCATCTAGATAAGTTCCTTGGGGGGGTCTAGTTTCCAAAATGGGGTCACTTTTGGGGGAGCTCCAATGTTTAGGCACACAGGGGCTCTCCAAATGCGACATGGTGTCCGCTAAAGATTGCAGCCAATTTTTCATTGAAAAAGTCAAATGGCGCTCCTTCCCTTCCGAGCCCTGTCGTGCACCCAAACAGTAGTTCCCCCCCACATACAGGGTATCAGCGTACTCAGGACAAATTGGACAATAACTTTTGGGGTCCAGTTTCTCTCTTTACCCTTGGGAAAATAAAAAAATTGTTGCTAAAAGATAATTCTTGTGACTAAAACGTTAAATGTTCATTTTTTCCTTCCATGTTGCTTCTGCTGCTGTGAAGCATCTGAAGGGTTAATAAACTTCTTGAATGTGGTTTTGAGCACCTTGAGGGGTGCCGTTTTCAGAATGGTGTCACTTTTGGGTATTTTCAGCCTTATAGACCCCTTAAAGTGACTTCAAATGTGAGGTGGTCCCTAAAAAAATGGTTTTGTAAATTTTGTGGTAAAAATGAGAAATCGCTGGTCAAATTTTAACCCTTATAACTTCCTAGCAAAAAAAAATGTTGTTTCCAAAATTGTGCTGATGTAAAGTAGACATGTGGGAAATGTTTTTTATTAACTATTTTGTGTCACATAACTCTCTGGCTTAACAGAATAAAAATTCAAAATTTGAAAATTGCAAAATGTTCAAAATTTTAGCCAAATTTCCATTTTTTTTCACAAAAAAACGCAAAAATTATTGACCTAAATTTACCAGTAACATGAACCCCAATATGTCACGAAAAAACAAACTCAGAACCATTAGGATCCATTGAAGCGTTCCCGAGTTATTACCTCATAAAGGGACACTGGTCAGAATTGCAAAAAACGGCCAGGTCATTAAGGTCAAATAAGGCTGGGTCATGAAGGGGTTAAAAAAGCAGTTGGTTTGCACAGTAGCGTGCAAACAGCAATGCAGCTATCAGGGAGCCTTATAAGGCAGCCTAATAAGCTACAGAGCTGATGCACAAAAATCTAGCCTCCACTGTCCCTGCAAACAAATGGTGGTGTTGGACAGTGGAAATCGCTACAGCACAAGCAGTTTGGGGGTTAATCTTTCCTCCCTAACAATATCCCTGCTTCTGATGAAGCTGCAGCAACCTCTCCCTATGCTAAGATCGGCAGAAGTAAGATGGCGGTCGGCGTGCACACCCCTTTATAGCCCCTGTGACGCCACAGAAAGCAAGCCAATCACTGTCATGCCCTTCTCTAAGATGGTGGGGACATAGACCTATGTCATCACGCTGCCAACACTCTGCGTCCTCCTTCATTGGCTAAAAAATGGCGCTGAAAGCGTCATACGAAACGCGACTTTGGCACGAAGATCGCTGACCTTATGGCCGATCCCACACTAAACCACGAAACCGGACTTTGCCGAAAGTCGGCGATTTTTTAATTTGTCCGATCCGTTTCGCTCAACCCTAATTATTACAGCAAGATTAACAGCAGTGTCTGTTAAGAGGCAGTCTCTGTAAAAGCCTCCTTTTGTAAAACCAGAAGGAAGCACCTTTAAGAAGGTGCAAACTATATACAAGCTGTTCAGGAATCATTCACCATCCATGATCCTGCAGTCTTTAAAGCAACGATGAACTTTGGCAAAACTGATACAAACTGGTACAAACAAACATAGGATCCCTTTAAACAGGGGATCCCTTTAAGGCATAACCCTGGACGGGTTTAAACTTGAAAAGCAGCAAGGAAAATGTTTTAAGAACTATTTACATTCCTTCTTCAGGGTTTCGAGGTTTATTTGAATAACTCTGGAGGTAGTACCGGCGGAGGTAGTCCTGCTGGGTACTGGTGGCTACCAGGTGCTATGTAGGGAGCTCCTTCGCTCCAGGTGGGGGTCTGAGTACCCGCAGTGTTCTGTTCAGAGGTAGCCTTAGCACAGGCTACCATTTGAGTTTGCTCAGTAGCCACTACAGTTTCGGTAGTGTTGACAGTTCATGTAGTGGTCAAGTCATTAGTGGTTTGGGTACGGATGTCAGCATTGGTTGTAGTAATGATGCACACAGTAGTGGTGGTGTTGGGACCCACTAGTTCAGGGACTAGGGGGTAATGTCGTTTGTCTTATTTGTGGCAGCAGGTGGCGCTACTACGGGGCCTATCAGCGAGTCTTCGGTCACTGGGGCAGGGTCAGCGTTCTTACCTGCAACAGCGGGGTCTTCGGTGTCGGTCGACTCTGCTGATGACGGCATCTGCGGCGGTGCTGGCAGCGGCTCCTGCAGCGGTGTAGGAAGCGGCGTTGGTTGGTTGTTCTCATCCACAACTCTCTCCACAGTGCGGCACCCCAATACATCTCCTCCCTCATTTCGGTCTATCGGCCTAGCCGACCGCTGCACTCTGCAAATGACTTTCGGCTAACCTCTGCACTAATCCGTACCTCCCACTCCCGACTCCAAGACTTCTCCCGCGCTGCGCCAATCCTCTGGAATGCTCTACCCCAAGATATTAGGACCATCCACAACTTGCATAGTTTTAGGCGCTCGCTCAAAACACATTTGTTCAGAGTGGCCTACCACGTTAACTAATCAAAGTCATTTTATGTTTGTATGTGTAGCCCATTCACTATCTCCATCTACCCCCCACCTCCTGAAGATGACTGGACCACCATTGTAAATACGTCATTGTAAATACACACCTGTACTTTGTATCTCCCTCACCTCATTGAAGATTGTAAGCTCTCACGAGCAGGGTCGTCCTATTTTGCTTTATTGTATTGTTAACGTTGTTACCCATGACTGTTGTGTTTGAAACTGTTAAACTGTAAAGCGCTCTGGAATATGTTGGCGCTATATAAATAAAGATTATTATTATTAGTTGGTGGCGGTGCCGGTGGGTCCTCCGCAGGCGCGGCACGGTATACTGCCTTGGTGGTTGCCCGCAGCTGCAGGAGCTGGTCAATCAGTTCTTCCATCCCGACCTGCAGGGAGTCAGCATCAGTGGTGGAGGCTTGGTTGCGGCGCCTCTCCGGGTAGCTGGGGGAGTCCTCTGTTCCGAACACACGCTCTGGTGCCGGGCGGCTGGCCATGGCGTCTCCCAAGTGGCTGGCTCTTTCCTTGTCCTTTTCCCGCTCTCTTCTCCGTGGGCGGCAGGGGCGGATTATCAGAGGGTCAATATGGGCGGTAGCCCAGGGCCCAGTGGTCTGGGGGGGCCCTGGGCTACCGCAGATTGACCTTCTGATAATGATCTGTGAATGCGGTGCGGTGCCGGCCGCCGGCATTTATGTGTCCCCCGGACCCGGTGGGCAGAGAGAGGGGGTCCGCATCGGGCCCCTTCTCATCTGCTCATCGGGCCCCTTGCAGCGCTGCGGCGGTTTCCTATTGATGTGCGGGCGCGCGCCCGCACATCAATAGTTAACAACAACAGCCGCCAGCCAATTGGAGGCTGGCGGCTGATGTCGGCCGCAGCGCACACGTCGCCGGCGTCTGACGTCATTGTCAGTCGCCGGCGAGTGTGCGCTGCTGCAGGGAGCTCGCCGCCTGGAGCGCGGACAGGTGAGGAGACTGCTTGTTTTTTTTTTTTTTTTTGGATCAGTTATCGGTGGACACACTGGGGGAGTGGGGGGCAATGCTGGAGACACTGGGGCAGATTGGAGGACACACTGGGGGCAATGCTGGAGACAGTGGGGCAGACTGGAGGACACACTGGGGGGCAATGCTGGAGACACTGGGGCAGATTGGAGGACACACTGGGGGCAATGCTGGAGACAGTGGGGCAGACTGGAGGACACACTGGGGGGCAAAGCTGGAGACACTGGGGCAGATTGGAGGACACACTGGGGGCAATGCTGGAGACAGTGGGGCAGACTGGAGGACACACTGGGGGGCAAAGCTGGAGACACTGGGGCAGATTGGAGGACACACTGGGGGCAATGCTGGAGACAGTGGGGCAGATTGGAGGACACACTGGGGGCAATGCTGGAGACAGTGGGGCAATGCTGGAGACAGTGGGGCAGATTGCTGGAGGACACACTGGGGGGCAATGCTGGAGGACACACTGGGGGCAATGCTGGAGAGGAGACAGTGGGGCAGATTGCTGGAGACAGTGGGGCAGATTGCTGGAGACAGTGGGGCAGAATGCTGGAGACAGTGAGGCAGATTGCTGGAGACAGTGGGGCAGATTGCTGGAGACAGTGGGGCAGAATGCTGGAGACAGTGAGGCAGATTGGAGGACACATTGGGGGGGGGCAATGCTGGAGACACTGGGGCAGATTGGAGGACACACTAAGGGCAATGCTGGAGACACTGGGGCAGATTGGAGGACACACTGGGGGCAATGCTGGAGACAGTGAGGCAGATTGGAGGACACACTGGGGGCAATGCTGGAGACAGTGGGGCAGACTGGAGGACACACTGGGGGGCAAAGCTGGAGACACTGGGGCAGATTGGATGACACACTGGGGGCAATGCTGGAGACAGTGGGGCAGACTGGAGGACACACTGGGGGGCAAAGCTGGAGACACTGGGGCAGATTGGAGGACACACTGGGGGCAATGCTGGAGACAGTGGGGCAGATTGGAGGACACACTGGGGGCAATGCTGGAGACAGTGGGGCAATGCTGGAGACAGTGGGGCAGATTGCTGGAGGACACACTGGGGGGCAATGCTGGAGGACACACTGGGGGCAATGCTGGAGAGGAGACAGTGGGGCAGATTGCTGGAGACAGTGGGGCAGATTGCTGGAGACAGTGGGGCAGAATGCTGGAGACAGTGGGGCAGATTGCTGGAGACAGTGGGGCAGATTGCTGGAGACAGTGGGGCAGAATGCTGGAGACAGTGAGGCAGATTGGAGGACACACTGGGGGGGGGGGCAATGCTGGAGACACTGGGGCAGATTGGAGGACACACTAAGGGCAATGCTGGAGACACTGGGGCAGATTGGAGGACACACTGGGGGCAATGCTGGAGACAGTGAGGCAGATTGGAGGACACACTGGGGGCAATGCTGGAGACAGTGGGGCAGATTGCTGGAGACAGTGGGGCAGATTGCTGGAGACAGTGGGGCAGAATGCTGGAGACAGTGGGGCAGAATGCTGGAGACAGTGGGGCAGAATGCTGGAGACAGTGGGGCAGAATGCTGGAGACAGTGGGGCAGATTGCTGGAGACAGTGGGGCAGATTGGAGGCACACTGGGGGCAGATTGCTGGAGACACTGGGGGCAGATTGCTGGAGACACTGGGGGCAGATTGCTGGAGACACTGGGGCAGATTGCTGGAGACACTGGGGCAGATGATTGCTGGACACACTGGGGCAATGCTGGATACACTGGGGCAGATGATTGCTGGACACACTGGGGCAATGCTGGAGACACTGGGGCAGATTGCTGGACACACTGGTGGTAATATGCTGGACACACTGGGGCAGATTGCTGGACACACTGTCTGGGGGCAATATGCTGGACATACTGGGGCAGATTGCTGGACACACTGGGGATAATATGCTGGACACACTGGGGGCAGGACTGGAGGCATGGGCAGAATGTAGACACGGGGCATGATTGGAGACATGGGGCAGGATTGGATCATGGGGCAGGATGGATACGATGGAGACAGATGGGGCAGGATGGGGAGATCATATGGTGTAGAATGGATACTCATGAGTGCAGGATGGGAGAACATATGGCTGGAGCCAGGAATGAGATAAACGGAGCCAGGGTGGGGAATATTATTACCATAGGGGCTAATTAAGGGATATTATTACTGCAGTGATGTATTTATTTTATTTTTTGAGTATACTGTTTTAAATGGGGGGGCGGTCCTGTTATTATGCAGAGTGACACTATATCGCCTTTTCTTCTTCATGTGGTGTAATGTAGAAGTTGTGAAAAATTAAGTAATGTGTTCTGCAAGTGGAGCTCGAGATAACTGTGTTATTTCCTGCAGAAACGAGTCCTGGCTGGAAGAAATGATGGCGGTCTGTGCTGGATGAAAGATGGAGTTCACCTAGAGACATCACTGGTGAGTCAGTGTTACCTATACACTGACACTATACACTGTATACTATATACAAAGGTCCTGTGTACAATGTCACCAGTGATCACTGTATTACCTCTATACAGACACTGCATACTAAGTATAGATCTCCTGTGAATACTGGCACTTATGGTGATAGTATTGTGTTTTTTGTTTTTTTGTTACTGATCAGTATTGTGGTACTCAGTCACTATGTGGTGGTAATATGTGGTCTGGAAATGGTGTTGTGGTATTTGTCCCTTGTATGTGCTATTTGGTCACCAAGTGGTAATATGTGGTCTTGACATAGTGCGGTGGTATTTGTTCCTTGTATGTGATATTATTCGATCACTGTGGTTGTAATTTGTGGTCTGGTCACGGTGCGGTGGTATTTGTTCCTTGTATGTGATATTATTGGTCAAGATATACCTAAATTGTATTGCCGATTTTAACAAATATTTAATAGGTTACAGTAGAGTAGGGCCCGGCCATTTTTCTGGAATAATCTGGTTCGGGTATATCATGACCCCCGTCACATGACCTCCGTCACATGACCCCCGTCACATGACCCCCGTCACATGACCCCCGTCACATGACCGGGGGGGCCCACAGTGTGTGAACAGCCCGGGGCCCTGGCTACCCTTAATCCACCCCTGGTGGGAGGTTTCTTATTCTTGGTCTCCGCCTGCCTTTGAGGATCAGGAGGCGGATCTCAGCTGCTGACAGACACGTCCTCAAGGTACAGAGATATTTGGACTGGGTGGCCATTACTTTTCGTGCTTCTCAGTTCGTTCACGCCCATGACGACACGCCCTTCGTCTTCTTCTGCGCTCCTCGTGGCGCTGTAATGGCGGCGGTTTTTTTTCTGGAATTTTGGCGGCAAATGGCAATACACAGTCTTTAAAGGGAACCTGTCACCCCGAAAATCGCGGGTGAGGTAAGCCCACCGGCATCAGGGGCTTATCTACAGCATTCTGTAATGCTGTAGATAAGACCCCGATGTAACCTGAAAGAGGAGAAAAAGACGTTATATTATACTCACCCAGGGGCGGTCCCGCTGCTGGTCAGGTCAAACGGGTGTCTCCGGTCCGCTGCGGCACCTCCCATCTTCATTACAAGACGTCCTCTTCTGATCTTCAGCCACGGCTCCGGCGCAGGCGTACTTTGCTCTGCCCTGGAACGGTCAGAGGCCCGGTGCCTGCGCACTGCAGTACTTTGTCTGCCCTCAACAGGGCAGAGCAAAGTACGCCTGCACCGGAGCCGTGGCTGAAGATCAGAAGAGGACATCTTGTAATGAAGATGGGAGGCGCCGCAGCGGACCGGAGACGCCCGTTTGACCTGACCATCAGCGGGACCGCCCCTGGGTGAGTATAATATAACATCTTTTTCTCCTCTTTTAGGTTACATCGGGGGCTTATCTACAGCATTACAGAATGCTGTAGATAAGCCCCTGATGCCGGTGGGCTTACCTCACCCGCGAATTTCGGGGTGACAGGTTCCCTTTAAGCAAATCACAGTTCAAATACGATTCTGGCACAGTTCTTAGGCGCACATGACCTGATTTTCAGGCTTAAGTAGATCCTGTTCGTGACGCCAAAATTGTCGGAGCCCACCCCAAGGGCTAGGGGAACTTGGTACTGGGCCCTTTGGTTCTCAAGGGGGATGTCACGGTGGCTGACCCGGTCCGTGGCCCTGGGGGAAAGGTCTTTAAAGGGATAATGTTCATGACACCACCTGTGGTATATGGTCAGGATGACTGACGCTGCTTAGGGGTCCGCTGGGATGATGTTATGGCAGCTAGATGGTATACCTTCCCACAGGTGAAGTATGTCCCCAGGGCTTCCCAGTGAGTAGATGATGGATGGTGTGAGGCGCAGTGAATAACAAGGACACAAGGTTGCAGTCTCTTTACCTTTACTGAAGGCTTCAGTGTCCACAGTCTAGAGCACCAGATCACAGGGCAGGCAGAGTCCGGCCGGTCTGAAGGCAAATCCAGAGTCCACTTATCCAGGTGGAAATCAGTAACCTTCCTCTAGCGCCTGAGTGTTGTAGTCCCTCCCTG
This sequence comes from Ranitomeya imitator, assembly GCF_032444005.1. Lineage (NCBI taxonomy): Eukaryota > Metazoa > Chordata > Amphibia > Anura > Dendrobatidae > Ranitomeya > Ranitomeya imitator. Next base: position 228,254,801 of record NC_091283.1, read on the forward strand.
CTGAGCTTCTCGGTGAGGTCCTCACAACTATTGTAGATGTAATATCTCTTTCTCTCTGTCCCCCTTATGGATAGGATAGGACAAACCCGTATGACTGATGGCCTGAGGCTTTTTACAGGGACTCTAGCATGCCCCAGCCTCGACAAGTTGCCACCATGCCTCCTGGGTAAAAGGTCGGGCAACTAATATGGAATTAGCTGTTCTACCGGTCTCTGGAGCCAGGCTTGGAGACGATGAATCCCTCGGTGTTCCGGCTACCGGATTCTGCACCTCAGAAGGAGGCAGCCTGTTGCAGGGCCGAACTCCTTCTGGTTTCCTCCCCTTGTGCTATGACTTCGTTTCTCACTCTCTGCAACGCAATTCCCCTCAATGTCTCTTTCTTTGGATGCTGCCGCATGTGGGGCAGGCGCAGCTCTGTGGCCTTCTGTCTAGGCCTCCGACAGGATCCCACCCCTGTCAGGGACCCACTACCTGAGTGGAGTTCAGATAGCTGCTCACTGGGTGAAACCCAGCTCGCTTCTGCCTAACTTCCTATCCAGACCACCAGTTTTACCTAATTGTGAAGAGTGCCCTACTAAATAGGAGCATAGCTCCCACTGATGGACTGGAGTGTGAAGTGTGTTGTGTGGTTTGTGATACCAGGTAAAGTGATCTCCTTTATTGCCTTCAGACATAACATCACTCCCCCTGGTGGAAGAATGACATTACTGCAACGACCAGGACCCTGGGGTGCTGCATCGTAGCCTGGGGGCAAGTTGTCAGAAGCGGTCGGAGCCTGGGGGCAGGTTGTCAGAGGCTAGAAGAGCCCGGGGCAGGTTGTCAGACGCTGTCGGAGCCTGGAGGAAAGTTGTCAGAGGCTGGAATTGCCCGGGACAGGTTGTCAGAGGCTGGAATTGCCTGGCGCAGGTTGTCAGAAGCGGTCGGAGCCTGGGGGAAGGTTGTCAGAAGCTGGAATTGCCCAGGGCAGGTTGTCAGAGGTTGGAATTGCCCAGGGCAGGTTGTCAGAAGCGGTCAGAGCCTGGGGGCAGGTTGTCAGAGACTGGAATAGCCCGGGGCAGGTTGTCAGAGGATGTAGGAGCCTGGGGCAGGTTGTCAGAGGCTGGAATTGCCCAGGGCAGGTTGTCAGAGGCTGGAATTGCCTGGGGCAGGTTGTAAGAGGTTGGAATTGCTCGGGGCAGGTTGCCAGAGGCTGTTGGAGCCTGGGGGAAGGTTGTCAGAAGCGGTCGGTGCCTGGGGGCAGGTTGTCAGAAGCGATCGGAGCCTGAGCAGGTCGTCAGAGGCTGGAAGAGCCCGGGGAAGGTTGTCAGAGGCTGTTGGAGCCAAGGGGCAGGTTGTCAGAGGCTGGAAGAGCCCAGGGCAGGTTGTCAGAGGCTGGAAGAGCCCGGCGCAGGATGTCAGAGGCTGTCGGAGGCTGGGGGCAAGTTGTCAGAAGCGGTCGGAGCCTAGGGGCAAGTTGTCAGAAGTGATCGGAGCCTGACCAGGTTGTCAGAGGCTGGAATTGCCCATGGCAGGTTGTCAGAGGCTGGAATTGCCCGGGGCAGGTTGTAAGAGGCTGGAATTGCTCGGGGCAGGTTGCCAGAGGCTGTCGGAGCCTGGGGGAAGCTTGTCAGAAGCGGTCGGTGCCTGGGGGCAGGTTGTCAGAAGCGATCAGAGCCTGAGCAGGTTGTCAGAGGCTGGAAGAGCCCGGAGCAGGTTGTCAGAGGCTGGAAGAGCCCGGGGCAAGTTGTCAGAGGCTGTTGGAGGCTGGGGGCAGGTTGTCAGAGGCTGGAAGAGCCCAGGGCAGGTTGTCAGAGGCTGGAAGAGCCCAGGGCAGGATGTCAGAGGATGTCAGAGGCTGGGGGCAGGTTGTCAGAAGCGGTCGGAGCCTAGGGGCTAGTTGTCAGAAGTGATCGGAGCCTGAGCAGGTTGTCAGAGGCTGGAATTGCCCATGGCAGGTTGTCAGAGGCTGGAATTGCCCGGGGCAGATTGTCAGAGGCTGGAATTGCTCGGGGCAGGTTGTCAGAGGCTGTCGGAGCCCGGGGGCAGGTTGTCAGAAGCGGTCAGAGACTGGGGGCAGGTTGTTAGAGGCTGGAAGAGCCTGGGTCAGGTTATTAGAGGCAGTAGGGAGCCTGGGGCAGGTTGTCAGAGGCATTCTGAACCTGGAGGCAGGTTGTCAGAGGCAGTAGGGAGCCTGGGCCAGGTTGTCAGAGGCTGTCGGAGCCTGGGGTCAGGTTGTCAGAGGCAGTAGGTTGCCTGGGCCAGGTTCTCAGAGGCATTCGGAACCTGGGGGCAGGTTGTCAGAGGAAGTAGGGAGCCTGGGGCGGGTTGTCAGAAGCTGTCAGAGCCTGGGGTCAGGTTGTGAAAAATGGAAAGCTGAGGGGGGCTTCATGGGGATGGGGGGACTTTTTTGCACTTTTAGAAACTGGGTTGAGGTCTGTGCAGTAAAATACAATGGCGTCATGGTCATGAAATGTTGTGTTGCCGTGCAATAATTGGAGTCTTTCTAATCCCTTGTTTTTATCCCAAAAACATTCAGTAAAACTGAAGGGAAGCTCTCACTGTCTTACACCAGGTCTCTCTTCAAAGAGGATTTTTTTTCCAAAATCTGAAGACGCTGGATTGACGTCCGTGAAGCAAAGGGTGTTTGTGCGATGGCCGTAAGTCTAGCGGTGCAGTGCAGTTGATGGCACTTGATGGCACTTTCTGTAGGATTTTGGGTGATGTATGCGAGGCTGCCACTCGGAGACCCAACTTTTGCTGGCCATAGCAGAGGGGGTGTTGTGTTTTTTTAGAGCAAATGGCACATGCTGGGGCTTGCAATAGTTCACCTAATCAGCTTGGAAGCACAGTGCCACATTCAATGCCAAATGACTGGAGTTGTAAAATGGCTGCAATTGTCGGGTGTTTTCAGAGCTTTGCTGTGCGGCCTAGAGAAGATTCCTCAAAAATCTGTCAAAAGGGCCCAGAAGGGCCACCCCTACTCTAATTTTTGAGGGTACCCTCAAGTCCCTACACTGCACATGCAGTTTCCAAGAAGCTCCATATGGAGGGGTGCTTAGTGCAGCGCCCCAGAGATCTAGTCATTGCAGTATGACACTCTGCCGCTAAGAGGAGTGATGGTACGTCTGATGGCACTAAAGGAGTTCTGACCAGGTATCACAAACACACATGACACTTCACACTCCGGCCACCAGGTGGAGTGGTTCTATCTAGTAGGCCACTCTTCACACTCTGGTAAAACTGCGGGTTGGACAGGAAGTTAGACAGAAAGAGCCCGGGAGAGTTCGAGAGAGGACCTGTCAGGGGTGGGATCCTGACAGCGGTCTAGAAAAGAGAACAGATCGTTACAGAGCCGCCCCTGCACTACCTGGCGGCGGTATTCTAAGAAAGGACAAGAAGCGAAGTTGATTGTGGAGAAGTGAGAAGCGGGATCACAGTGTAAAGGAGATAGAGCCAGTAGGAGTCGTGCCGTGAGACCGAGGCAACATCCTTCTGAGGCGCATAGCGGTGGCCGGAGCACCAAGAAAGTAAGAGACTTTACGCATTACTTCAACACGGCAGGACAGTTAATTATAGGTTGGCTGTCTCACCTAAATCACCTAAGCAGACAAGGGAGGCAACTGTGGGAGAGGGGCGTCTCTAGGGTCCCAGAATAACTCCAGGCCTACCCGTCATACGGGTGCGTCCTAACCATGTCATCTGGGGGACGAAGAGAGAGAGAAAGAACAACAAACACAGACACAACAGTTGTGAGGACTGTCCCGTGGTGCTCAGCAGGGAAGGACTACAACACACAGGCGCTAGTGGGTAAGCACTGATTTCCACCTGCAAAGGAAACTCTAGATGTGCCTTCGGACCGTCCGGTCTCAGCCAGCCCTGTTAGCAGTGCTCTGGATTGCGGATCCCAAAGCCTTCAGTAAAGAGGTAAAGAGACTGCAACCCTGTGTCCTTGTTATTCATCGCGCCTCGCACCACGCATCACACCATCACCTTTCATTGGGCGCCCCTTAGCAGAGTCACGGACCAGGTCTAGCCACTGTGACGACCCCAATTCAGAGACTGAGGGGCTCGGTATCGAGAACTCGTGGCCCTGTGTCTGGGGGTGCTCCACTTAGCTGTGACCAAAGGACTGGCGAGACTGTCGTTTCCCATAGGATGTTGGGTGATAATTGTTGGGTGGCCACTTGGAGATGGCCCCTTCCAGTGGTAGCCCACTAAAACGGTTACGGCAGGAGTGGAGATTTCTTTTCACATGGCTCATTTTACACCTATAATAGATAGACAAAGGAAACGCCTTAATTATGGTAATTTCTGCAAAATCCAGCACCCCATTATCCACCGACAGAGACAAGCATGGCTTGCTTCTTTTGGCCTGGTTCACAGTTTGCCATAATTGCTGGATATATGTAATTTTGATGCCAAATACTCGGCTTTAAAATATATATGTATCTACTATATAATTGTCTAAGAGTCACTTCCGTCTGTCTGTCTGTCCTTCTGTCACGGTTATTCATTCGCTGATTGGTCTCGGAAGCTGCCTGTCATGGCTACCGCGACCAATCAGTGACGGGCACAGTCTGGAAGAAAATGGCCGCTCCTTACTCCCCGCAGTCAGTGCCTGTCGCCCGCATACTCCCCTCCGGTCACCGCTAACACAGGGTTAATGCCGGCGGTAATGGACCGCGTTATGCCGTGGGTAACGTGCTCAGTTATTGCCGCTATTAACTCTGTGTGTCCCCAACTTTTTACTATTGACGCTGCCTATGCGGCATCAATAGTAAAAAATGTAATGTTAAAAATAATAATAATAAAAAAAAACCTGCTATACTCACCCTCCGTGGTCGCTCGCGCCGGCCGCCATCTTCCGTTGCAGGTTCCGGTGGCAAAGATGGTATGGGAGAAGGACCTGCCATGACGTCACGGTCATGTGACCGCGACGTCATCACAGGCCCTGTGCGAGAAGGACCTGCCATGACGTCACGGTCATGTGACCGCGACGTCATCACAGGCCCTGCGCCTGCGCTACAAAGACCTGCCATGACATTACGCTGAATTGCCAGCTTTTCTATAGAACACCGCTGCATATTTCTCGCAAGTCATACTGTTTGTCCGTTTATAATCCGTATTTTTCTCGCCCCCATAGACTTTCATTGGCATATTTTTTGCGCAATACGGTGACAAACGCAGCATGCTGCGATTTTCTATGGCCGTAGAAGACCGTATAATACGGAACAATAAAATACGGCAGATAGGAGCAGGGCCATAGAGAATCATTGTACCGTATACAATCCGTATTTTCTGCCCCTCTCATACGTCCGTAAAACTCGCTAGTGTGACGCCGGCCTAATAGATGGACAATGGAAACGCCTTAATTATGGTCATTTCTGCAAAATCCAGCACCATATTATATACCGACAGAGACAAGCATGGCCTTGCTTCTTTCGGCCTGGTACGCAGTGTACCATAATTGCTGGATATGTGTAATTGTGATGCCCAATACACAGTTTAAAATATATATATATATATATATATATATATATAAAGGATCTTGTATCCGAAACGTTGTAACGCCATTCAGGCAATAAAGTCCACACTTTTTCTTTATTTTTTGTGCTGCTTTTCTTTTTTTCCTATATTGTTAGAAGTCATTGGACTACTGGCTGGGAAAGCTCTGCACTCCATCAGGTATTTTGTAGATGCTGTTCCAATTTTTGCTTATATATATATACTAGCTGAAGAGCCCGGCGTTGCCTGGGCATAGTAAATATCTGTGGTTAGTTATAGCACGTCACTTCTCTTATTTTCCCATCACGCCTCTCATTTTCCCAATCACATCTTTAATTTTCCCCCTCACATCTCTCATTTTCTCCCTCACACCTCTCATTTTCTCCCTCACTCCTCTCATTCCCGCCTAACACTTGTCATTTCGACCTCACATCTGTTATTTTCCGATCACTACACTATTTTCCCTCACTCCTCGCACTTAGTAACCCGATATTTACCCTGGTTACCATTGTAAATGTAAAAAAAAAAAACCACTACATACTTACATTTCGGTGTCCGTTGCGTCCCCGGCGTCCGCTTCCCTGCACTGTGTAAGCGCCGGCCGGAAAGCAGAGTGGTGACGTCACCGCTGTGCTCTGCTTTACGGCCGGCCGGCGCTGACACAGTATGCAGGAGGAGTGCAGGGAAGCGGACGCCGGGGGACGCGACAGACACCGGAATGTAAGTATGTAGTGGTTTTTTTTTTACATTTACAATGGTAACCAGGGTAAATATCGGGTTACTAAGTGCGGCCCTGCGCTTAGTAACCCGATGTTTACCCTGGTTACAAGTGAAGACATCGCTGGATCGGCGTCACACACGCCGATTCAGCGATGTCAGCGGGTGATCCAGCGACTAAATAAAGTTCTGGCCTTCTAGCTCCGACCAGCGATGTCACAGCAGGATCCTGATCGCTGCTGCGTGTCAAACACAACGATATCGCTATCCAGGACGCTGCAACGTCACGGATCGCTATCGTTATTATTCTAAAGTTGCTCAGTGTGAAGGTACCTTAAGGAATTCAGGGGCCGTGCATATCTAATTTTCTCAATTTTAGTGCTTTAAAAGTGGTCAGTGACCTTCATAATGATGGAATAAAATAGAACTCATACAATCAGGTGCAAAAAAACACATTTATGAACCACTAGATGGTGGCCCGATTCTAACGCATCGGGTATTCTAGAATATGCATGTCCCCGTAGTATATTGCCCTGCCACGTAGTATATTGCCCAGCCACGTAGTATATTGCCCAGCCACGTAGTATATTGCCCAGTCACGTAGTATATTGCCCAACGACGTAGTATACAGCACAATGGTCCCCCATTTATAGTCCTCCCTTCAATGAATTAAAGGTGAAATGCTGCATTGAATCGAGAACGACAAACATTGTGCAGAAAACAAGCACACCTTGTATATTGCCCAGTCACGTAGTATATTGCTCAGCCACGTAGTATACAGCACAGAGCCACGTAGTATATTGCCCAGCGACGTAGTATATTGCACAGCGACGTAGTATACTGCCCAGCCATATAGTATATTGCCCAGTCACTTTGTATATTGCCCAGCCACGTAGTATATTGCCCAGCCACGTAGTATATTGCCCAGTCACGTAGTATATTTCCCAGCGACGTAGGATATTGCACAGCGACGTAGTATATTGCCCAGCCACTTAGTATATTGCCCAGCCACGTAGTATATTGCCCAGCCACATAGTATATTGCCCAGTCACGTAGTATATTGCCCAGTCACGTAGTATATTGCCCAGTCACGTAGTATATTGCCCAGTCACGTAGTATATTGCCCAGTCACGTAGTATATTGCCCAGTCACGTAGTATATTGCCCAGCTACGTAGTATATTGCCCAGTGACGTAGTATACAGCACAGGCACATAGTATATTGCCCAGCGACGTAGTATACAGCACAATGGTCCCCCATTTATAGTCCTCCCTTCAATGAATTAAAGGTGAAATGCTGCATTGAATCGAGAACGACATTGTGCAGAAAACAAGCACACCTTTGTTTTCCTGGTGAAATTCTCTATACGATTGACATATCACACGCTTGGGGGGAAAAAAAATTATACCCCCTGTTCCCTGTCACAATGGCCGACATTTTCATATTTTTGCTGGATAGCTCCACAGCCTAAGCACACAGACACTAGACATTTTAGGGGATGAAAGCCAAGGAAGACCCCTGGGTTTTCTTCCCCTTAAAGGGCTAGCGTGCAGGACCTATGACCGCCGAGCGGTGACCCCCAGAGTTTTGGCATGTTTTTTTCTCCTAGGCATGCATTGGAATCTTTTGGATGGAGGGTCGCTGTTTGGGGCCAATGTCTCTGGAATCCCAAGTCTCAGCTGGTCACGGGAGGTCTTAATATTTGTGGGAGAGTCTGTCCTCCCACCACCTGAAATATCTAGTGTCTGTATGCCACTGCCATGGAGATACGATCAATTTGCTCCCTGTGCAGAACGCCATTGATTTAGGACTGAGATTTTTTTTTCACCCTCGTATAAAGTCACATAATAAAATGGAGTAGGGGGAATGAGATTTCTGTTATCTACTATATAATTGTCTAAGGGGTACTTCCGTCTGTCCTTCTGTCTGTCACGGATATTCATTGGTCGCGGCCTCTGTCTATCATGGAAATCCAAGTCGCTGATTGGTTGCCGCAAAACAGCCACGACCAATCAACGACGGGCACAGTCCGGAAGAAAATGGCCGCTTCTTACTCCCCGCAGTCACTGGCATTATATAATTCACAGTTCTCATGCGCTGTTGCCCTGAGTTGGTGGTGTATGAACCTCTTCAGATGCTTTAAGTAATTGCATATTGTCTGGGATGTCAGCTTCAAATCCTCTAGCTTGTTAAAAAATGAGATCGCCCTCTCGATGTCCAGCACAACTGGGGGACCAATGATAAGGCTCGTATGGAATAGATTCTTCTAGAACATGCCCTTATGTGTCATTAAGCAATCACAGCCTACTGTAGTCTGAGATTCATTGGAGGGAGGAGTCTAGATAAGGGGCCAATAAAAAGGCTTGTAAGCAATAGATTTTTAGAACTTGTCTCTTTTGTGAGAAGTTTACAAGCAGCTTATTCATAGGTCCTTCAAGCCTTGACACACAGTGGATACAATGGCATCTTCAGCAAAAGAGTAAGTATATTTCGAACCCCCAGCAGTGTTTAAAGAAAAAAGGAATGTAGTCAGCTTACCGGTCTTAGACGAAATCCCCAGACCTACCAACGCCCAGCACGGTTCGGGGTGAGCGCCCACAGCAAATGAAGACAAAAAGAGAAATGATCCAGCTGGAGGTGGAGGCTGTTCAGACTTTGTGAGACTTTATTAGACAACTAAAGCGATAAAAAGTTCTTCAACAAGAAAAATCTTTACATAGCAAACACCTGGCACACCAGTGAGGAGGATCAACGCGTTTCAACTATGAAGTCTTACTCATAGATCATAGATCATGACCGAACCGTGCTGGGCGTTGGTAGGTCTGGGGATTTCGTCTAAAGGTACCGTCACACTTAGCGACGCTGCAGCGATACCGACAACGATCCGGATCGCTGCAGCGTCGCTGTTTGGTCGCTGGAGAGCTGTCACACAGACCGCTCTCCAGCGACCAACGATCCCGAGGTCCCCGGTAACCAGGGTAAACATCGGGTAACTAAGCGCAGGGCCGCGCTTAGTAACCCGATGTTTACCCTGGTTACCAGCGTAAAAAAACAAACAGTACATACTTACATTCAGCTGTCTGTCCCTTGCCGTCTGCTTCCTGCACTGACTGCTGGCCGTAAAGTGAAAGTGAAAGCAGAGCACAGCCACAGCGGTGAGTCACCGCTGTGTGACTCACCGCTGTGCTGTGCTTTCACTTTCACTTTACGGCCAGCAGTCAGTGCAGGAAGCAGACGGCAAGGGACAGACAGCTGAATGTAAGTATGTACTGTTTGTTTTTTTACGCTGGTAACCAGGGTAAATATCGGGTTACTAAGCGCGGCCCTGCGCTTAGTTACCCGATGTTTACCCTGGTTACCAGTGAAGACATCGCTGAATCGGTGTCACACACGCCGATTCAGCGATGTCTGCGGGGAGTCCAGCGACCAAATAAAGTTCTGGACTTTCTTCCCCGACCAGCGACAGCACAGCAGGGGCCTGATCGCTGCTGCCTGTCACACTGGACGATATCGCTAGCGAGGACGCTGCAACGTCACGGATCGCTAGCGATATCGTCTAGTGTGACGGTACCTTAAGACCGGTAAGCTGACTACATTCCTTTTTTCTTTAGTTATTCATTGTGAGTTTTTTAGTCGTGCTACTACCGAGTCTGTTATCCCTCTGAATCTGACTTTAAGCCCAGCAGTGTTTATCTTAATGTTTATGAGTTGTTCCCACTTTCTCCTGTGATCACAGTTTGTTTGTGTTTGGCTGGGTCCACACGTGGTGTGAAAACACCCTGTTCTGGCACACATCAATGTATTGAATTCAGAGTCTCTCTGCCTACATTATGCTGCTCTCAGATGAGGTAGCAAAAACCTGATGAAGGATCCCTTTAACCCCTTAATGACAGCCAATACTCTTTTAACTGACCTGAGATATTAGAGAATAGCCTCCCCATACAGGTGACAATCCAGCATCTGTCGGTTGTGCACTATAGCTGACAACTTGCTGTATCAGCCACGATCAGTGTTTGCACCGTCCAAATTTGTTTAACCCCTTAGATGCTGCTGTAAATAGTGACTACATCATTATATATGGTTAACAGAGTGTGGGGGCTTCTTCTTCATCCCAATTGGTGCCCTCAGATCATGATTTTGTGGTCCTGATGTTTGCCATGGCAATTCATGACCAAATAGCAGCATTAGCATCTGATGGCTGTTGTAACCTGTTCAGAAGTTAGAGACATTTAGGTGGTAAAAATACACATTTTCATTTCTGTCATACCACTTTGCATTAATTCCTGTAGAGCACCTGAAGGGTTAATAAACTGCCTGACTGCAGTTTTTGATATGTCAGGGGGTGCTGTTTTTAAAATGGTATTGGTTTCCCAATATTTGAGACCCCTAAAGTCACTTCAAACATGACTAAGTCCCTAAAAAAAATAAATTTAGTCAATTTCCTTAAAAAAATGAAAAATTGCTGCTACATTTTTAAACCTCCTAAAATGCTAACAAAATAAAATGACATTTTACAAATGGTGCTGATGTAAAGCCGACATGTGGGAAATGTTTTTTATTAATGGTTTGCTGTGGTATGACCATCTGGATTAAAGGGATGATCATTCAAATTTTGAAAATTGCTAATTTTTTTTACATTTTTCTCAAATTTTTGATATTTTTTTTATAAACAAACACAAAACATATTGACCTAAATTTACCATTATCATAAAGTATAATGTGTCACGAAAAAACAGTATAAGAATCACTGGGATTTGTTGAAGCGTTGCAGAGTCATTACCACATAAAGTGACACTGGTCAGATTTCAAAAATTTGGCTCCATCACTAAGGGGTTAACAGTGAAACATTGTAAAGTGTTTTGGTATGCGGTGTCACTGTTTTGGGTCAATTTCTCTTGAACCACATATCGTAGCTAGTCTGGGTAGCTCCTCTAGTTTATTGCCGAGGATGTAAGAATTTCACAGTCCTAAATGACTGCCATTCTGCATAGGGAGCCAATTGACTGTTATGGCTTGGGTTGCTGCGACTTGCGGTTCTGGAGAAGCAGGGCCATAATCACAATTCTAATCCAAATGTGTAGGTCTCGTCTGTTCTGGTACATGTATGTCTATTAAAGGTGAATGCAAAGTATAAATACTCAGGAGCGACCTCTGCTGTCTGTCAGAAGGGGCAGCCAGGAATCAGGGACTTGGTTACAAGGGGCAGGGGGACATGCTGCTGCACTTTCCACGAGTCCTGGCGGTGCTGGTCACATGATCAGCTATGAAGGAGGAGATGGAGACTGCCTTGACCTGGGGAGAGTGAAGCAGTGGCCATTAGTAGATGTGAATTTTCACCTTAAAATTTGGTGTGAATTTACTATCACAAATGTGACTTAGCCTTTATAATTCCAACCCTGCATTACAAACCTTGCATTTCTATTTTTATAGGTTGTCTAGGATGCCCATGACCTGTCCCATCTGCCACAGAGTAACAACCATACTCGCCAAACATCTCAGGCGGCGGTGTGGTAAGTTTGACACGGACGACCAGAGAAAAGCTACTTTGGCAACCGCGAGGCAGAACCTCATGAAAATTGCATCAAAGAGAGGGACCATCAACTATGAAGACATAATGTCTCTTGGGTCCTTAGAGAACTGGGTTCCTTTCCTGGAGAATAGAGGATTCCTTGTGTTAAACAAGCCAACGGCCAGGTATGTACCCCATTTGTCCACCTATGCCTCGAATATCTACTTGTCCGGTAATCAATTTGCTTTTCATAATTTACAGGACTCCCCAAGATGCAGAGACTCAGACACCTTCCACCAGTACTGAGCAAGCACCTACGGAGGAATCTCCAGCCCCTATGGAGCAGGATAGAGAACGCAATTTCCAAGCCAGCTTGAGGTTAGAATATATATGTGCTCTTGGCCTCGCTCATCCCTGACACCTGTTGCGGTGTATATACACAGGAAGTATATGCGTCCTAGTGTGTGTTTATCATTTTACAGGATGCTCCAAGAGTCGCCAACTGTCAGTGCCCACGGTGTGGCGGGATCTCCAGCCCCTATGGACCCTGAAGACTTTGGTGACAGATTGGAGAATGACGAGCCTATCGGAAGTATCCAAGTCGTGGGAGATTGACGAGAGGTCAGAGTATATAAATTGGGGGTGGGGGGAATTTTCTTAGCTTTATGCAGCTGTGCATGTTGATTCACTCACCCCTGGTACCTGTTGCAGTGTATGTACACGGGAAGGATACATGCTCATCTTCTAATGTCTTGTAAATGATAAACTGCTAACAATCTCTTCCAGCCAATCCTGTGACAGCAACATTGCTGATCCAGTCGAAGCTTCTGAAGATGTGTCTGCGGAGATACCTGCCGCCGGTGCGGACCCGGGACAAGCACCTGTGGACATGCCTACCTGTGCGGACCCAGGTCAAGCACCTGTGGATCTCGCAGAAGAAACGGGTGACTCTTCAGCAATGGAAAATGAGGATGAAGAGGGTCCCAGTACCTTGGATTCGCGAACACAGAAGTTAGTTTATGGGCAATATATTTTCATGGCTTCTTATGGTTTCTAAAATATCTCAACGTTGGCTTGCTGTTCTTTCCTCCAAAATTATAGAATTCTGCGGATAAAATGGTCAACTGATGTCAGAAAAAGATGAAGAATGCAGGTCTTTATAAGCGTCATCCACTAAGTCACCCTATATTGCAACAGTTTGCTGATTATTTAAAAAACACCTTATGCGTTCAAAACTACAAACAAGAAGTTGAGAACGTCGCAAGGTTCCTTTATTATATGGACCCAGAGCAGGTGACCTTGAACTTTGTGCTGGACATCGAGAGGGCGATCTCATTTTTTAACAAGCTAGAGGATTTGAAGCTGACATCCCAAACAATATGCAATTACTTAAAGCATCTGAAGAGGTCCATACACCACCAACTCAGGGCAACTAATCTGGCGCATGAGAACTGTGAATTATATAATGCCTTCAAAATATTTAAAGGTGTGACAAAAGACATCCAGACTAGGCTGTCCAAAGGAATTTCAAAGGAGGTTGTTGTCAAAAGGTGAGTTATGAGCTATTATGATTTGTGTATATTTCCTAACAATAAATTCTTAATCCCTCTCCGGGTTTTCAGATGAACTCACTTCATATGTTTTAATTTTCTTCTTAGATATAAAGCATTGAACACATTAACAATGACAGCAGCGGAGGCTCAGAAAATTCTGGATGTCGCCAAATCAGAGTTTTTGAAGTGTCTCAGAAAGATCCGTGCAGGGAGCAAAGCTAAAGAACACCAACTGCAAATACTTAATTACCTGGAGTGCCTCCTAGTGCTGAAGCATGGACAAAGACCAGGAGTCATACAACATATGACTGTAAGTAACCACCTCCTCTAGCTTGTCCTGTTGTCTTAAGTGACACTTGTTGTTCAACTTGCCCATCTCCTGACTCGTAGGTTTCTGAGTGGAAGGAGCGGGTTCATCATCAATATAAAGGGGAAGACTTTGTGGCCATCGGGGTCAAGGAACACAAGACTTCAACACAACAAGTGGCCAGCTTTGTCTTGACTCCAACCGAAGAAGAGGTAGGATTTCTCAGTCTCCTTACTGCAAAGCTGGAATATGAGTTTTTCAGTCACATAATAATTGTATTTTTTTTTTCCTTTAAAGTGGTTTATGTGTATTTTACACATGTGCGACCTGTACTGAGCAGTACCGACAATTCGGAAGATCCTTTTTTCGTGTCTACTACAGGGAAAGCGATTTACAATGTAACCAATGATATGAACCGTTTGCACAGGAAGTAAGATTATTAAACATCATGCATCTTAGTCTCTACACATAGTGTCACATGTTTGTATTTATTTATTTTATTTTTTTAAGGTATAATCTCCCCCTAGTCACCAGCCAGATGGTTCGAAAGCTTCTAGAGACCTGGACCAACTCAAGGTGTACTGACGTGCAACAACGTCTGGTCGCCAGGTATTTGGCACACTCCAATATTACAGCGGACAGGAGCTATAGGGAAAAGAACATGGATGACATTTGCCATCCATATAAAATACTGATGGAAGCACGGGAGGAGAGTCAAGAACCCACAGCCAGCACCTCCAGGTATTTTATTGTGAAAGAGAAATAATTCCTGCTTTGAAATAAACTTGACAAACACTAATGCTTTTTTTTTTTTCTCGACTCCCCTAAAGGGCTGCAGAACAGAGCACCAGTGGAAGAATAGACCAGACAGCTGACTCTGAATTGGATAGTGATGAAGAGTATTCGAGTGCAAGGTGAATATACCTTTACTCCAGTACCATGGTACCAAGCTAAAGGATGGCAAAAAAAAGGGGGAGAAGCCAGCGCTGCTTATGGTCAGAACGCAGTACATAAAGTGCACATGCACATATTGATTTCTAACTGTGTTTCAGAAAGACATTTAGCAAACAATTGATCAATTCTTTGAGCCGCCCCGCCACGTCAAGGCATTCTCATAATGGGGCAGGCCTACTCTACGTGTTTTATATTCGCTGTGCCATTACTGCGTTCTGACCATAAGCAGTGCTGGCTTCTCCCCCCCCCCCTTTTTTTTTTGCCTTGACATTGGTTAGTGGTTGACCACCAATGTTCCCGTGCACGCTGGGCCATGAGCGCCATTCTCTCTGTGTTCATTATGATTGATCTAGGCTGCTGTACACACATGCAGCAGCCCTGCCCTACCCCAGGCTCTGTTTGATTGTGCACATGTGCCTTGGCCTATCTCATGCTTTATCTGGGGTGTGGGTTGGACCTGAAATGTCAATCTGGACCTGGTCGACCTTTATCTGTGCTTGCCCCTTCTGGCACCATGGGTATTACTAGGTAATGCTTCAGGTACAGCTTGCACTTAATACGGTCTTGCTTTTAGGATGCCGTAATGGCACAGCGAATATAAACGTGTAGAGTAGGACTGCCCCATTATGAGAATGCTGTGACGTGGCAGGATGGCTCAAAGAATTGATCAATTGTTTGCTAAATGTCTGTTTTTGAAATAGAGTTAGAAATCAATATGTGCATGTGCCCTTTATGTACTGCGTTCTGACCATAAGCAGCGCTGGCTTCGCCCCCCTTTTTTTTTTTGTAAGCTAATGGATGCACTCATTATCAGCTTTAATACTATTGTATTCATTTTAGGGCAGATGTACCTTCCCTTCACATGGAAACGCGATCGAGGCAGAAGCAGTTAAGGGAAAAGAGCTCATCAAGGTATTTATTGCACACTTCTATTTATATTAAATTCTCACTGTAGTTGTAGAGACAAGCTACACAAGCCACTGAGTTTGAAACTGCAGATAATTCTATTGTATGGAACGTTGAAAAGTGCACCTGTATGTCATTTCAAAATTCCATAGGAGAACATTGGCTGCAGTGACAAACTCGCATCTCAAACTGGTGTGTGTGTGTGTGTGTGTGTGTGTGGGTGGAACTTGGAGGCGGGATATTTTTTTTCAGAGTTTAGTACTATTCATTCCATAGGGTAGGGGACAACTAGCTGATTGGCGCAGGTCCCACTGCTGGGACTCGCACTGTCCATGCAAGATTGACGTGTATTCATAGAAAATAATGGGAGACCCATGCACATCACAGGATAAGCCGGAGATCACAGCTCCTGCTCCTAGCTCTGTCATGTCTGTGCTTAGTGCTGATGATCGGTGCCGGTGCCAGCAGCAGGACCCACACAGATCAGTTACTTGTCCCCTATCTTATGGATAGGGGGGTAACATTGGATAAAAAGTCCTGCCACCGGAGCTCCCCTATAATGTGATAGCCAGGACACGTTTCTGAAAAACCCAAAGCATAGTGACACTTTGCAGCATTTGTGTTAAGTATTATTGCATTTTGGCTAAGTGCCAGTATGCTAGAAGTGTGTTTGTTTGTTTTTAATGCATGTATTTCACTTGTAATATCATTATTCATTTTTCCTTCAAAGAATTGAAGAACCAAGGACATCGCAGAGGACAGATTGGAGGATGAACCCTGTGGTCATGCTGAAACAACTGTAAAGTTCAGTTTTGGTTGTGTTTTAGGTGGGTATTCTAGTAATAGAAAAACAGCTTCTAGAAATGTGTGTTATTGGGTCTCGGCTCTATTGAGTTCAATGGAGCTGAGCATCATGACTACATTAACGCCAGTTCAGAAGTGGCAGTTTATTGTAAGGAGGCAGCTGTTTTTCTAGTACTAGAATTAACCTTTAATTGAGTCTATTCTTCTGACTTTTTTTTGCAGGTAAAATTTAGTCGTTTAAACAATGTGCATGTTGCTGTTCTATAATGTTTTTGTTTAATAAACTAATGGTTTTTATTCTATTGTGAAAGCGTAACTATTATTAATATATATAACTGATGTCTTCAAACTTGGGGCCCATCCACACATACATATTTGTACCACTTATTTTGACTTTACAGTAAATATGCAGGTAACTACATTGTATATTCACTGCAAAGTGCACCAGTTTTACATGTAAGGGTCCATCCATATGCATGCGTGGATCAGCCCTTAGAATCCCCTGATTCCTTCTAAATATATATATATATATATATATATATATATATATATATATATATATATATATATATATATATATATATATACAGTGCCTACAAGTAGTATTCAACCCCCTGCAGATTTAGCAGGTCTACACATTTGGAATTAACTTGGCATTGTGACATTTGGACTGTAGATCAGCCTGGAAGTGTGAAATGCACTGCAGCAAAAAAGAATGTTAATTCTTTGTTTATTTTTTTTTTAAATTGTGAAAAGTCTTTTCAGAGGGTCATTTATTATTCAACCCCTCAACCCACCAGAATTCTGTTTGGTACCCTAAAGTATTAAGAAGTAGTTCAGGCACAAAGAACAATGAGCTTCACATGTTTGGATTAATTATCTCTTTTTCCAGCCTTTTCTGACTATTTAAGACCCTCCCCAAACTTGTGAACAGCACTCATACATGGTCAACATGGGAAAGACAATGGAGCATTCCAAGGCCATCAGAGACAAGATCGTGGAGGGTCACAAGGCTGGCAAGGGGTACAAAACCCTTTCCAAGGAGTTGGGCCTACCTGTCTCCACTGTTGGGAGCATCATCCGGAAGTGGAAGGCTTATGGAACTACTGTTAGCCTTCCACGGCCTGGACAGCCTTTGAAAGTTTCCTCCCGTGCCCCAAGGACAACAAGGAAGGAGCTCCGGGAAGATCTCATGGCAGTGGGGACATTGGTTTCAGTCAATACCATAAGTAACCTACTCCACCGCAATGGTCTCCGTTCCAGACGAGCCCGTAAGGTACCTTTACTTTCAAAGCGTCATGTCAAGGCTCGTCTACAGTTTGCTCATGATCACTTGGAGGACTCTGAGACTGACTGGTTCAAGGTTCTCTTTTCTGATGAGACCAAGATCGAGATCTTTGGTTTCAACCACACACGTGACGTTTGGAGACTGGATGGCACTGCATACGACCCCAAGAATACCATCCCTACAGTCAAGCATGGTGGTGGCAGCATCATGCTGTGGGGCTGTTTCTCAGCCAAGGGGCCTGGCCATCTGGTCCGCATCCATGGGAAGATGGATAGCACGGCCTACCTGAAGATTTTGGCCAAGAACCTCCGCTCCTCCATCAAGGATCTTAAGATGGGTCGTCATTTCATCTTCCAACAAGACAACGACCCAAAGCACACAGCCAAGAAAACCAAGGCCTGGTTCAAGAGGCAAAAAATCAAGGTGTTGCAGTGGCCTAGTCAGTCTCCTGTCTCCTGACCTTAACCCAATTGAAAACTTGTGGAAGGAGCTCAAGATTAAAGTCCACATGAGACACCCAAAGAACCTAGATAACTTGGAGAAGATCTGCATGGAGGAGTGGGCCAAGATAACTCCAGAGACATGTGCCGGCCTGATCAGGTCTTATAAAAGATGATTATTAGCTGTAATTGCAAACAAAGGTTATTCCACAAAATATTAAACCTAGGGGTTGAAAAATAATTGACCCACACTTTTATGTTTAAAATTTATAAAAATTTAACTGAGCAACAAAACTTTTTGGTTTGTAAGATTTATGCATCTGTTAATAAATCCTGCTCTTGTTTGAAGTTTGAAGGCTCTAACTTATTTGCATCTTATTAAACCTGCTAAATCTGCAGGGGGTTGAATACTACTTGTAGGCACTGTATATATATGAATATGATTATATAATGTTGTTATTATTATACTAAAAGAATTGCTAAGCTTTAAGGCCTAGGGCTAACAGCAATGATGAGGAAAAAAAAAACTGAAGTGTTGGCATCAGAGCAAAAGCGACTATGGACCGGAATCTAAGCTGTTGTATATAAGGCACATCCCTTGTCACTGGATTACGTGCCTGAGCAAACATACTCTTGTTTGAATTATTATTTGTATCTGTTTGAGCTTTTTTTTTTTAATTCAATAAAGTGTTATTTAGGTTGGCTGTGTTGTAGTGGTATGTGGGCTACAGAAGACGTTTGGTTTTTTTTAACCATAAACTTACACCAGACATGTAACACATCTGCATTGGCATCTCCTGCATCTCAATGATAGGGACACAGTCTAAGTGCACCAATCACCTGGAGAACGCCAGAAAGCTGCTGTACATCATACAGATGGTCAAAGATCTACCGCAACTCCCCAGATATGTGCTGCAGAAGACTTGCTTAATGGTGGTATTGGGGTTTGTAAGGCCACCATCTTTGTACTCACGGCCTCCTGTGCTCTGTCCTTATAGCACCTCTCACTCCCTACTAGGCATTCAGTACTTTAGCTGGAATCACATAGCTGCCAGTGAGTTGCCTGAAAGACCAGACATGAGCCTTAGTGCCTGCACTGTCCCATTATCCAGGACCACTCTACTTTCATCTCCTTTTTCAGGTATGTGACAAGGACATCACATATGAGAATAACCTCATCGGACACCATGGCGGCAATAGCATTCTGTAACCTCCGGTCACATGGTCACCTCATCACTAAGGACCTTTGTCGGTTTACATCGTACTATGTACTGCAGCAAATATTAACCCCTTCATGACCCAGCCTATTTTGACCTTAATGACCTGGCCGTTTTTTGCAATTCTGACCAGTGTCCCTTTATGAGGTAATAACTCAGGAACGCTTCAATGGATCCTAGCGGTTCTGAGATTGTTTTTTCGTGACATATTGGGCTTCATGTTAGTGGTAAATTTAGGTCAATAAATTCTGTGTTTATTTGTGAAAAAAACGGAAATTTGGCGAAAATTTCGCAATTTTCACATTTTGAATTTTTATTCTGTTAAACCAGAGAGGTATGTGACACAAAATAGTTAATAAATAACATTTCCCACACGTCTACTTTACATCAGCACAATTTTGGAAACAAAATTTTTTTTTGCTAGGAAGTTATAAGGGTTAAAATTTGACCAGCGATTTCTCATTTTTACAATGAAATTTACAAAACCATTTTTTTTAGGGACCACCTCACATTTGAGGTCAGTTTGAGGGGTCTATATGGCTGAAAATACCCAAAAGTGACACCATTCTAAAAACTGCACCCCTCAAGGTGCACAAAACCACATTCAAGAAGTTTATTAACCCTTCAGGTGCTTCACAGCAGCAGAAGCAACATGGAAGGAAAAAATGAACATTTAACTTTTTAGTCACAAAAATGATC
The DNA here is from genome assembly GCF_032444005.1 of Ranitomeya imitator. Classification (NCBI taxonomy): domain Eukaryota; kingdom Metazoa; phylum Chordata; class Amphibia; order Anura; family Dendrobatidae; genus Ranitomeya; species Ranitomeya imitator. The sequence continues at coordinate 228,274,678 of NC_091283.1, forward strand.
TCTTAGCAACAATTTTTTTATTTTCCCAATGGTAAAAGGAGAAACTGAACCACGAAAGTTGTTGCCAATTTGTCCTGAGTACGCTGATACCTCATATGTGGGGGTAATCCACTGTTTGGGCGCACGGCAGGGCTTGGAAGGGAAGGAGCGCCATTTGACTTTTTGAATGAAAAATTGGCTGCACTCTTTAGCGGACACCATGTCGCGTTTGGAGAGACCCTGTGTGCCTAAACATTGGAGCTTCCCCACAAGTGACCCCATTTTGGAAACTGGACCCCCCAAGGAACTTATCTAGATGCCTAGTGAGCACTTTAAACCCTCAGGTGCTTCACAAATTGATCCGTAAAAATGAAAAAGTACTTTTTTTTCACAAAAAATTTATTTTCGCCTCAATTTTTTCATTTTCACATGGGCAGTAGGATAAAGTAGATCCTAAAATTTGTTGGGCAATTTCTCCCGAGTACGCAGATACCTCATATGTGGGGGTAAACCACTGTTTGGGCACAGGGTAAGGCTCGGAAGGGAAGGCGCACCTTTTGACTTTTTGAATGGAAAATTAGCTCCAATTGTTAGCGGACACCATGTCGCGTTTGGAGAGACCCTGTGTGCCCCCCCACAAGTGACCCCATTTTGGAAACTAGACCCCCCAAGGAACTTATCTAGATGCATATTGAGCAGGTGCTTCACAGAAGTTTATAACGCAGAGCCATGAAAATAAAAAATAATTTTCCTTTCCTCAAAACTGATTTTTTAACCTGGAATTTCCTATTTTGCCAAGGGTAATAGGAGAAATTGGACCACAAATGTTGTTGTCCAGTTTGTCCTGAGTACGTGGATACCCCATATGTGGGGGTAAACCACTGTTTGGGCGCACGGCAGGGCTCGGAAGGGAAGGCACGCCATTTGGCTTTTTAAATGGAATATTAGCTCCAATCATTAGCGGACACCATGTCGCGTTTGGAGAGCCCCTGTGTGCCTAAACATTGGAGATCCCCCAGAAATGACCCCATTTTGGAAACTAGACCCCCAAAGGAACTAATCTAGATGTGTGGTGAGCACTTTGAACCCTCAAGTGCTTCACAGAAGTTTATAACGCAGAGCCATGAAAATAATTAAAAAAGTTTCTTTTCTCAAAAATGATTTTTTAGCCCGCAATTTTTTTATTTTTCCAGGGTAACAGGAGAAATTTGACCCCATAAGTTGTTGTCCAGTTTCTCCTAAGTACGCTGATACCCCATATGTGGGGGTAAACCACTGTTTGGGCACACGTCAGGGCTCAGAAGGGAAGTAGTGACTTTTGAAATGCAGACTTTGATGGTATGGTCTGTGGACGTCACGTTGCGTTTGCAGAGCCCCTGGTGTGCCTAAACAGTAGAAACCCCCAACAAGTGACCCCATTTTGTAAACTAGACCCCCCAAGGAACTTATCTAGATATGTGGTGAGCACTTTGAACCCCCAAGTGCTTCACAGACGTTTACAACGCAGAGCCGTGAAAATAAAAAATCATTTTTCTTTCCTCAAAAATGATGTTTTAGCAAGCAATTTTTTATTTTCTCAAGGGTAACAGGAGAAATTGGACCCCAGTAATTGTTGCGCAGTTTGTCCTGAGTATGCTGGTACCCCATATGTGGGGGTAAACCACTGTTTGGGCACACGTCGGGGCTCGGAAGTGAGGGAGCACCATTTGACTTTTTGAATACAAGATTGGCTGGAATCAATGGTGGCGCCATGTTGCGTTTGGAGACCCCCTGATGCGCCTAAACAGTGGAAACCCCTCAATTCTACCTCCAACACACCCCTAACCCTTATCCCAACTGTAGCCATAACCCCAACACACCCCTAACCACAACCCTAACCCCAACACACCCCTAACCCTAACCACAACCCTAATTCCAACCCAACCCTAACCCTAAGGCTATGTGCCCACGTTGCGGATTCGTGTGAGATTTTTCAGCACCATTTTTGAAAAATCCGCGGGTAAAAGGCACTGCGTTTTACCTGCGGATTTACCGCGGATTTCCAGTGTTTTTTGTGCAGATTTCACCTGCGGATTCCTATTGAGGAACAGGTGTAAAACGCTGCGGAATCCGCACAAAGAATTGACATGCTGCGGAAAATACAACGCAGCGTTTCCGCGCTGTATTTTCCGCACCATGGGCACAGCGGATTTGGTTTTCTATATGTTTACATGGTACTGGCACATGGTATGTGCCAAATCTGCACCGTGTGCACATAGCCTAATTCTAAAGGTATGTGCACACGCTGCGGAAAATGCTGCGGATCTGCAGCAGTTTCCCATGAGTTTACAGTTCAATGTAAACCTATGGGAAACAAAAATCGCTGTACACATGCTGCAGAAAAACTGCACGGAAACGCAGCGGTTTACATTCCGCAGCATGTCACTTCTTTCTGCGGATTCCGCAGCGGTTTTACAACTGCTCCAATAGAAAATCGCAGTTGTAAAACCGCAGTGAAATGCGCAGAAAAACCGCGGTAAATCCGCGATAAATCCACAGCGGTTTAGCACTGCGGATTTATCAAATCCGCTGCGTAAAAATCCGCAGAGGACCAGAATACGTGTGCACATACCTTACCCTAACCCTAACCCTAGTTCTAACTCCAACCTTAGTGAAAAAAAAAAATTCTTTATTTTATTATTGTCCCTACCTATGGTGGTGACAAAGGGGGGGGGGTCATTTACTGTTTTTTATTTTTTTGATCACTGTGATAGGTTTTGTCAGTGATCAAAATTCACATTGGAACGAATCTGCCGGCTGGCAGATTCGGCGGGCGCACTGCGCTTGCGCCCGCCATTTTGAAAGATGGCGGCACCCATGGAGAAGACGGACGGACCCCGGGAGGCTCGGTAAGTATGATGGTGTGGGGGGAGCACGGGGGGGTGGATCGGAGCATGGGGGGGTGGATTGGAACACGGGGCGGTGGATCGGAGCATGGGAGGGTGGATCGGAGCGCGGGGGGTGGATCAGAGTGCGGGGGGTGGATCGGAGCGCGGGGGTGGATCGGAGTGTGGGGGGGTGGATGGTAGTGCAGGGGGGTTGGATTGGAGCACGGGGGGTGGGATCGGAGCACGGGGGGAGCGGACAGGAGGACGGGGGAGCGGAGCACAGGACAGAGGGGAGCGGACCACAGATCGGTGGGCTGGGGGGGAAATCGGTGGGGTGGGGGCACATCAGTGTTTCCAGCCATGGCCGATGATATTGCAGCATCGGCCATGGCTGGATTGTAATATTTCACCAGTTTTTTAGGTGAAATATTACAAATTGCTCTGATTGGCAGTTTCACTTTCAACAGCCAATCAGAGCGATCGTAGCCACGGGGGGGGGGGGGGGGGGCTAAACTACCACTCCCCCTGTCCCTGCAGATCGGGTGAAATTGGAGTTAACCCTTTCACCCGATCTGCAGGGACGTGATCTTTCCATGACGCCACATAGGCGTCATGGGTCGGATTGGCACCGACTTTCATGACGCCTACGTGGTGTCAAAGGTCGGGAAGGGGTTATGCTTACTTTACTCTGTAATGCCACATTCTAAGGCTGCCGTCACACTATCAGTATTTTACATCAGTATTTGTAGCCAAAACCAGGAGTGGGTGATAAATGCAGAAGTGGTGCATATGTTTCTATTATACGCTTTCTCTAATTGTTCCACTCCTGGTTTTGGCTTACAAATACTGATGTAAAATACTGACCAAATACTGATAGTGTGACGGCAGCCTAACATGGACTCATTATATTTATATATCGCCACTCTAGTATAGAAAAGGGAACAAAACCAAAGCAAACTTCATTTTATTTAGAGAAGCAAACATAATAAATGTATATTTGTTCCTATTTCTCTGCTTTACAGCGATCGCATAGCTGCCTTTCTCCATCTTCATTATTGCCGCTTTGTGAATCTGTATCCGAGCTGGGGAGAAAAGAAAAATGTGATCAATATTGCACAGTGCAGCATTCTGCATAGTGAATGTGTCTGGTATGGCACCTCGGCGACATTGTCACCTCCTAAAATATTATACATCATCTATATACATAATTGTCTAAGGGGTACTTCCGTCTGTCTGTCTCCTTCTGTCACGGTTATTCGTTCGCTGATTGGTCTCAGCAGCTGCCTGTCATGGCTGCCGCGACCAATCAGCGACGGCCACAGTCCGATTAGTCCCTCCCCTACTCCCCTGCACTCACTGCCCGTTGCCTGCTCCGCAATCCCCACCGCTCACACAGGGTTAATGGCAGCGGTAACGGCCCGCGGTGTAACGCGCTCCGTTACCGCTGCTATTAACCCTGTGTGTCCCCAACTATTTACTATCGATGCTGCCTATGCAGCATCAATAGTAAAAAATATGTCAGGTAAACAATAATTAAAAAAAAAAAAAAACCTGCTATACTCACCCTCCGCCGCCTTTCCCGGTCCTCGCCACGCTCCAATGCAAGCGGCAGCTTCCGCTCCCGTCCCAGGGCTGGTGTGGGACAAGGACCTGCCGTGACGTCACGGTCATGTGACCGCGATGTCATCATAGGTCCTGCTCACACCAGCCCAGGGACGGGACCGCAAGCTGCCGCTTGCAATGGAGCGATCCCGGGAACGCGGAGAGGACCGAGAAAGGCGGCGGATGGTGAGTATAGCAGGACTTCAACGGGCGGTGAGTATATGTTTATTTTTTTTTAAGTCTCTATACTACGTGGCTCTGTGCTGGGTAATATACTACGTGGCTCTGCTATATACTATGTGGCTGGGCAATACGTGACTGGGCAATATACTACAACGCTGGGCAATAAACTACGTGGCTGGGCAATATACTATGTGGCTCTTTATGTGGCTGGGCAATATACTACATGGGCTGGGCAATATACTACGTGGCTGGGCAATATACTACGTGGCTGGATGCATATTCTGGATTACCGGATGCGTTAGAATCGGGCCACCATCTAGTATACTATAATTGAAGATGCTTATAGGCTGTGAGTCAGATCACAATAGTAGAAGATAGCAATGGAGATCAGGGTTGAGGGGGGTACAAAAATGTGCTATGTGGAGTTTGTCTATTTTATGTTATAAAAATATAATGTCTACCCCCGTCTGCACAGCAATGTTTTCCACACACCAACTCTTATCTCCTTTGTTATCTGGGAGCCTCTGAGATATCTGTGCCTGCAATCAGAAGGGTCTACTGCAGACAGCCGGGCTGTGGAGATGTGCACGTTTTTGGCCAACTGATTTCCTTTTTCTTTATTACCTCTCTTACCACCTCCTGCCGCCCCTGTCAGTGAACAACCGTAATGTATTCTGTGCTGTGTACCTTCAGAGCAAAACCCATGTATTACTGCCCAAGATGGCTGATCTAGAAGTTGCTCAGTGTTCATTGTCACTTTTTTATTTTTTATCAAAGGGTGGCTTTAGTCATCTGAACGACACTGCTGCTCAACAAGGCTTCGTGCAGGACCTTCAATGATGTTCGAGATCAACTGAACTCTGAGTTTTAAAGGTCCTGATGTACTGCAGGAAGCCTCGGTCAGCAGTGGCAGCATTTAACCCTTTCAACGCTCCGGGACATGATATGTGGTGAACTGTCATATACCGGAGTGTGGTACAAACCTCCTCACAGTGCTAGTGCAGTGTTCCCCAGCCAGTGTGCTAATTAAATATTGGCCCGGAGCATGACCGCGTATCGCCAAACTGGGTCTTCTCCGTGCCCCCACCTTCCTAAATCCCCACGTACCCATTATACCATCCTCCCCTCCTTCTGTTAAACCTTAAATTAACACACAACACGTAAGTTTCTTTGGATAATTTGGCCACAGCGGCCATTTTATTAAACAAGCAATAACATGAATAACAACATATAAACCATATGTAAAAAACCTTGAGGGGAGGGTTCTTGGGGTAATAAATCTGGCTCAAAAAAAGGCATAAAGCCACCACCAAAACTTGGAAAACCACACCCTTCTTTACCCTTAGCCGTAACCACCAGCTCAAGGACACCATGTAACCCATTTCGGGCAAACCAAAACCCCAAAGCTCCCGAGGTAAACTCCCCGTCCAGAGCCCATAAACAAAAGCCAGATCAAACCCCGTAAAACGTCATCACCACCTCCAAGAACCCCACCCCCCGCCAACCCGCCACTGTGACAATGCTAACGAAAAAACTCCCCTCTGGCCGTTACTGACTAAAACGACAGACTCCCAACTCCCTGGCTATCCCCCTCCTCAAACTGTTCCCTCGAACTGATCCGAAAAATGGGAGGGAGGGTGGGCTTCTCTCCTCTTGATTCACCTCACAAGTGATCCTTCCCGCACTTTTCCGGCCCCCGCCTCCTTCTTCCACTGAAAACACCCCCCTACTCAAAATTCCCACCAATCCCCTTGCAATCCTTGTTTTTATTCAAAATTAACTCCAAACCCCCTTCTCGGCCACGCAGTCATGTGGGGGCTTCCATCAAGCTACGCCCATTACAGCCCCCCTTCTTGACCGCGTATTGCCAAACTGGGTCTTCTCCGTGCCCCCACCTTCCTAAATCCCCACGTACCCATTATACCATCCTCCCCTCCTTCTGTTAAACCTTAAATTAACACACAACACGTAAGTTTCTTTGGATAATTTGGCCACAGCGGCCATTTTTATTAAACAAACAAGAACATGAATAACAACATATAAACCATATGTAAAAAACCTTGAGGGGAGGGTTCTTGGGGTAATAAATCTGGCTCAAAAATAGGCATAAAGCCACCACCAAAACTTGGAAAACCACACCCTTCTTTACCCTCAGCCGTAACCACCAGCTCAAGGGCACCATGTAACCCATTTCGGGCAAACCAAAACCCCAAAGCTCCCGAGGTAAACTCCCCGTCCAGAGCCCATAAACAAAAGCCAGATCAAACCCCCGTAAAACGTCATCACCACCTCCAAGAACCCCACCCCCCGCCACACACGAACAGCCCTGACCACCTCAGGCTCGTGAGTGCCCCACCACCACCAGAGCTCTTTCAACTCCTTCCTGTAGCCCGAGCGCCCATAAATCCATACCAACATCATTAAGGTGCACTCCATCATCCCTCCAAAAATTGCCAACCCCAGCCTCCAGTTCCAAATGTCTCACGGCAATACCCCCGTTCCGAGACACAAAACCCGCCACCACCCTATTCAGTTTTACCCGGGCTCTATTAATCCCATTATGGGAACGTGCATCCCGCCACTTACGCCGTGGCACAATGTCCGACCAAACAGTCAGAACACCAGGAAAAGCTACCCACAACCTTAGAAAATCGAAACGTATATCTCTAATCAATTCCCTCACTGGCCTCCTACCTAAGTCATTTCCTCCAAGGTGAACCACCAAAATGTCCGGGGGGCGATCAAGTGTGGCGGCATTAGAAACTTCCACCAACAACCTCCGCCATAACATACCCCGAAAGCCCAACCATCTAATAACCACCGAATCCCGTGCGAAGCCTAATTGCCTACCATTTGGCCTGGCATCCGCCCGAAGCGCACCCCAGTGAACAAATGAGTGTCCGATAATCCAGGCCAGGAGGGAGGATCGACCTGAAAAATATAACAATGATTAGCGCCATACATATCTTGCCACCATCACCCCCAGACTCAATGCCTAACATAAGACAGATAACGATTCGAGCTCCATCTGCCTATTCTCTTAATCACTTCCGATCCCAAACCCAGATCATCAGCCTCAGACGCAGCGCCAATTCGAAACGAGTGCGACCCGAAATTCCTCGGGTCGACACCCAGCAATCCCAAACCCCTCTTCAATAGAGCCGTGAATTGAAAGCGTGACAAGAATTCCCCGTTCTGGTGTCGTAACAAAGGGCCTGCCCTCAGCGGCCACAGACGCCAATAAGACTCCAAACAGTGCTGCGGGCACATAACGCTACCTCCAACTCTTCCCAGCACCACTCGCTTACCCTTACCGAGCTGATCAGTCTTAGAACGCCTAATCCAAAAAACAATGCCCCCCGCCCACAAGTCAACATCTTCCGCTAACAGACCACCCGCCTTATCTTTATTCGGGGAAACCAACTCCCCCAGGCGCAAAGCCCCAAAGAACGCTAGAGAAAATGCTAACCGAAACAATAAAACCTCGAACTGAGAACTACAAATACCGCCCAAAGCCTCCCCGAGCTGTTCCAGCATCCCAAAAGAAATCGGCCTGCGTTTATCAAAAGACACATTGCCTTTCCTGAAACCCTTCAACGCCTGTCTTATCAAAAAATCTTTTGTCACGTCCGCCAAACCTTGCAAACGAAAACCAAAAGCCAGACCCGCAATAACTTTATTCAACTTAGACACAGACCATCCCCATTCAGCCACCTTACCCATCAATGCCAGCAAAGCCATAGTCCTATCGCCGTTCGACTCAACCAGCCCGCATTGGACCAACCAACCTTCCCACATTTCCCATGCCGCTTCGTAATCCGTCCACGTACGTCTCGATAATGAAGCCTGTATTAAACGACCTCCCCGTCCGCCACAACCTGCCACAGATGCGAAGGACATCCCGCTCCTGTAGGTTCCGAATCTGGCGCCAGTTCCCGGAATCGATCCCACTGCAAACGAGATAAAGCATCGGCTATAGTGTTTTGTACACCTGGAACGTGCACTGCCGAAATCCACGAGTTCAATTCCAAACACCTTAACACCAATTCCCTAACCAACCTGATAACGGGGGGAGAAGAAGAAGATAAACTGTTGATAACTGACACGACACTCAAGTTATCGCAATGAAAGCGTACCCGGCGATCCTTAAACATGTCGCCCCAAATAAACGCTGCCACCACAATTGGGAACAACTCCAACAATGCCAAATTTTTTGTAAGCCCATTTTTTTGCCACTCTTCCGGCCAAACTCCGACACTCCATTTGCCTCCGCAGTAGGCCCCATACCCGACACCCCCTGCTGCGTCCGTATAAATTTCACAATCGAAGGCATTCAAATCCTCCTGCTGAATCAACGCCTTGCCATTATAATTCTCAAAAAATGCTGCCAAACCAACAGATCCTCCCTGTGCTCCCTGCTCAGGCGTATGAAATGATGAGCTGCACGGACACCCGCCGTAGCCCTGGACAACCTTCTGCAGAAAATGCGGCCCATGGGCATGATGCGGCACGCAAAATTCAGGTGACCTAGCAACGACTGCAACTCCTTCAACGCCACTTTCCTCAACTTTCCGATTCTGGATACCTCCTGCTTCAGCAACAACAATTTGTCATCGGGCAACCTACACTCCATCTTACCAGAATCAATAAGAATCCCAAGAAAACTTAAAACCGTACATGGGCCCTCTGTTTTCTCCTGCGCCAAAGGGACCCCGAAATGCCCGGCAACCCATTCCATGGTGGCCAATAAATTGCCGCACACCGCCGAGTCTGGAGGACCCACAAACAAAAATTATCCAAGTAATGAATGACCGAAGGAACATCAGAATCGTCTCTAACTACCCATTCCAAAAATGTACTGAAAGTTTCAAACAACGAGCAGGAAATTGAACAGCCCATCGGCAAACACCTATCTAAATAAAAACCTCCATTCCAAAAGCAACCTAGCAACGGAATGCTCTCCGGATGCACCGGCAGAAGCCGAAAGGCAGACTCGATGTCTGTCTTTGCCATCAAGGCCCCCGCTCCGTACATACAAACCCACTCCACTGCCGCATCGAACGACGTGTACACAACCGAACATAATTCCTCTGCAATGCCATCGTTAACAGAACAACCTTTTGGGTACGACAGATGCTGAATTAAACGAAACTTATTCGGCTCCTTCTTGGGCACCACTCCCAACGGAGAAACAATCACCCCTTCCATAGGCAGCGAACCAAACGGGCCCGCCATTCGCCCTAACTCCACCTCTTTTGCTAACTTACATGAAACAACATCCGCATGCAAACTTGCAGACCTCAGATTCTTTGTAGAAAAAGGGACCGCATGATTCGGGCGAGGAATCCTAAAACCTTCTGCAAAATCATCCCTAATAATCGCCGCCTTCAACCGGTCCGGGTATCTACTTAGATAAGGGGCCATCTTTTGAAGCCTCACCGGCGTCAACCCCATGACCGCTACCCACCCCTGGCTTGCCCCTTGCTTTTCTGAAACATTTTGAAGCCCCGTGTGAGGCTCCGCTACAATGGGAGCATACGTGCTTAAACCTACAGGTATTGCCATACTTGCACTGGCCGTCATTGAACTGCCAGCACGTGCCCGTTTTTTCCTTAGCCCCCTGTGACCCCTGTCCTCCTCCCCCTTGTCCGGACTGCTGACTATTACCCCCCCGCCCCCCTGAAAGGACTCCCCGTACCGCACAGGGGCCATCACCTTCAGCCACAATCCAATATCTTTCTGATCCCATTTTATTTCCGGCCTCACCGCCTTCCGCTGCCTAAATTGTTCATCGTACCGCAGCCAAGCCTGATCTCCATACGTACGATGTGCCTCACCAATAGAATCAAAGTAGCAGAAAAGACCCGAGCAATTCTCCGGGAATTTTTCTCCTATCACACTGGCCAAGATAGCAAAAGCCTGCTGCCAATTTACAAACGTCTGCGGGATCAAGCGCCAACGCCTTTTTTCCTCCTCCTCCTTTTTGCTATCATCCTTCTTCCCTTTGTCCAAATTAAATTTCTCCAAAGGGAGGAGGGAGAAAATCTCCACAAATTCGTCCTTCCAAATCTTCTCCTTCACCTCCTTTTTTAAATGGGCACCGAGGGGACCCTCAAAGCACACATAAACTTCCCCTTTTGCCCGATCGTCCAGCTTCATCCTTCTTACCCGTCTCCGTTTGAACCGAGACTGACAGCCCAGCTGCCTGATCCGACGCAGCAGCCCCAGACCCCCCTAAAACACCAGGGACCCCTCCCCCGGCTACGTTACCAGTATCCACCAACCAAGCCCCATCGGGTGACCCTCCCACACTGCTTGCTGCCCCCGCATCCAATCTCCTCAAAATGTGCGACATGCCCGCCAAAAGTTCTCTAACTCCAGGAAAACCTGAACTGGCCTCCCCTACCCCCTCCGCTAACCCCGCCGAACCCGGCACCGAAAAAGGACTAGACATATACTCACGAGGCTGCGCAGGTGCTGTGTCCCCACCAGCCGTGTCTCCGGAATCCCGCTGCTCGCCCTCGTCTGGATGCTTGCTCCCAGATCCAGGGTCGTCGCTGCCACTGAGGTGCCCCAGGCCCGCGCCCCTGGCCTCCACGTCACCAGGGGGGACCGAGACTGGTGATACACTCCTGTCGCTGGACCTCCTGGCGGATCTTGACCTGACGGCTGTTTGTAATCCACCTCGGCCTCCTGGCCTACTTGCCCGACCGGCACCTGCTCCATGACCACCACGTCCCGGGCCCAGCTGAACCACCGATGCCAGCCTGCCCGTCGCCCTGCTCTGTCGTCCGGTGCCTCTGCCAGGCCCACCTGGGGGAGGTGAGCCCGCCGCTGCCACCGCTGCTCCGTAACTCCCCCTCACTGCTGGCGCCACTGGACTCCTGGCTCCTCCTGTTGTTGCCGCCGCTGGCCGCGCTGTAACTCGGCTGTTCCTGGCGCCGCTAGGGGGCGCCGCACTCCCCCTCGATCCCGGACTAGGCCGCACTTCCTGTGCAGCCCTCACCGCTGGCGCCGCTGTACTCCCGTCTCTTCCTGCTGCTGCCGCCGCTGTCCGCGCCGTGGTCCGGCTGCTTCTGGCACCGCTAGATGGCGCCGCACTGCCGCTCGCTCCCGGACTAGGCCGCACTTCCGGTGCGGCCCTGACTTCCGCTGCGGCCCTGGCATCGGGCCGCGCCTGGCTGGTCCCCGCTCCTCGCCGCCGACTCGCGCCGGCAGAGCCGCCGGGTGGATTCCTGCTGGAGGGGGGAGCGGGCTGGATGGTCGCACCGCGTCCCGCAGCCCCCGCAGGGTCCCCGGAGGGGCTCCGTGGCCTGCGCCTGCCGAGTGGTGACATGTCGGGGGACAATCTTTCTGGGGGCCGGGTCCTCCTGGTCCTGCTGCCCCGGCTCCCGCAGTCGCCCAGCAGCCTGGTGAGCTGCTCCTCCAGCCATCCATCGCTCCTGGACCTGGATTCCCTGCGCAGCTGCTCCACGAGGCTGTCTATGGAGGCCATGGTGAGTAGCTGCACACGTCTTCTCTCCTCTTGATTCACCTCACAAGAGATCCTTCCCGCACTTTTCCGGCCCCCGCCTCCTTCTTCCACTGAAAACACCCCCCTACTCAAAATTCCCACCAATCCCCTTGCAATCCTTGTTTTTATTCAAAATTAACTCCAAACCCCCTTCTCGGCCACGCAGTCATGTGGGGGCTTCCATCAAGCTACGCCCATTACAGCCCCCCTTCTTGAGCTCAGTCGAACAAACCAATCCTGCATGATGTGAGGGACTATCGTTTAATGTCCGGTGTGTGGCTGTGCACAATTGGAACGATAGTGTCTCATCACCAACTACTGAGCGACAGTTGCTTAATCGAGGTGCTAGATGTGGGTGATCGCATGATAAATCATCCCTTGTAAAACTACTTTCACAGGACTCTGCACCTACACTTTCATCTGGTTTGCTTCATCCTGTTTTTCCAGGGCATCGATTATTATTATTATTCTGACCTACAGAAAGAGTAATGTGATTGAGGATGGAGAACAAATGGGAATGTGGATAAATATGTGGGCAGGACGTTACCTGTATGCAGGGGTGAACCTAGCCTCTCTGGTGCCTGAGGCGAACGGAAAAATGGCGCCCCCCCCCACAGTCCCTGCCTCACTGCCTGTGCACACACATCCCTCCACCGGACCCGGTAATCGCCGCTCGCAGTAGCATACCAGCAGAGGTGTATCTAGGGTTTCTGGCACCAGGGACAAGAATTCATTTTGGTGCCCCCCCTCCACCAAGGACATATGCGATTTGCACACTTAGTCATGTACCCACGAGCTCCTCTCCCTAATGCTCTCAATGTTCAGTGAAAAACTGAGAGAAGCAGAAGAGAAGCTCGTTGTCACAGGACCATAAGTATGAAAGTCGCATATGAGTGAAGTGTCCATGTGACGACTACTGGAACCTGCAGAGCTGAATCCTGAGATCGCAGCTTCTGAATTCTCACAACGAATGCACTGCACACTACTAGGATTCTCCCTTGCCAGTGGACGGTCATGTCAGCACAAGCATGTGATTTGTATACTTCTGACCACATTCCGACTAGACGTGCCCGGCCTCGCTTAGTTCATTTTCAATGATGGAGGCTACACATGTCTAGTCAGCACGTGACCACGTGTATGTAAATCACCAGCACGAAAGAATCCTGACAGCGTACAGTGCGCACTGTGAGAAGTCAGAAGTCTGCAGTCACAAAGAATGACTGCAGACTCATCACAAACCTGGACATCCCTTTAATGCTCCTAACATAAATAAAAACATGAGAATTAGTTAGTATCACAAATAACATTTACATCCAGGTACCTTATAGATGGCGTCGCCTCTGGAGCCGTTCTCCTTCTTTTCTTCATCTTGTCCAGACCCCATGATGAGTTTTCTCAGCCACAGCCGTCTCTGCAGACTTCCATCTTTTCCGCTCTTTTGCAGAAAGTCTTCACAAGACGCCCTTAAAGATACAAGTGTCATTATAATGCTCCGGAATGAAAAATTGCCCCTCACTATATTGTCTGCACAAAATATGACCCCCACCCTGTCCCTCTTATGGTACATGCTCTTCACACTGACCTCTCCTTTCTATACCGGCCCCCTCTTCACACTGTCCTCCCACACTGTGTCCCCCCTATAGGGCCTAGTATTTATACTCCATATTTATACTCCATCCTCCCACCCTGTGTGCATGGCTCCCCCATCCTTCTCCCCTGCGTGCATGGCTCCCCCATCCTTCTCCCCTGCGTGCTTGGCTCCCCCATCCTTCTCCCCTGCGTTCATGGCTCCCCCATCCTTCTCCCCTGCGTTCATGGCTCCCCCATCCTTCTCCCCTGAGTTCACGGCTCCCCCATCCTTCTCCCCTGCGTTCACGGCTCCCCCATCCTTCTCCCCTGCGTTCACGGCACCCCCATCCTTCTCCCCTGCGTTCACGGCTCCCCCATCCTTCTCCCCTGTGTTACGGCTCCCCCATCCTTCTCCCCTGCGTTCACGGCTCCCCCATCCTTCTCCCCTGCGTTCACGGCTCCCCCATCCTTCTCCCCTGCGTTCAGGGCTCCCCCATCCTTCTCCCCTGCGTTCACGGCTCCCCCATCCTTCTCCCCTGCGTTCACGGCTCCCCATCCTTCTCCCCTGCGTTCACGGCTCCCCCATCCTTCTCCCCTGCGCTCACGGCTCCCCCATCCTTCTCCCCTGAGTTCACGGCTCCCCCATCCTTCTCCCCTGCGTTCACGGCTCCCCCATCCTTCTCCCCTGCGTTCACGGCTCCACATCCTTCTCCCCTGCGTTCACAGCTCCCCCATCCTACTCCCCTGCGTTCACGGCTCCCCCATCCTTCTCCCCTGCGTTCACGGCTCCCCCATCCTTCTCCCCTGCGTTCACGGCTCCCCCATCCTTCTCCACTGAGTTCACGGCTCCCCATCCTTCTCCCGTGCGTTCATTGCTCCCCCATCCTTCTACCCTGCGTGCTTGGCTCCCCTATCCTTCTCCCCTGCGTGCATGCCTCCCCTATCCTCCCACCCTGTGTGCATGGCTCCTCATCCTTTTTCCCTGCGTGCTTGGCTCCCCCATCCTTCTCCCCTGCGTGCATGCCTCCCCTATCCTCCCACCCTGTGTGCATGGCTCCCCATCCTTTTTCCCTGCGTGCTTGGCTCCCCTATCCTTCTCCCCTGCGTGCATGCCTCCCCTATCCTCCCACCCTGTGTGCATGCCTCCCCTATCCTCCCACCCTGTGTGCATGGCTCCCCATCCTTTTTCCGTGCGTGCATGGCTCCCCCATCCTTCTCCCCTGCGTGCATGCCTCCCCTATCCTCCCACCCTGTGTGCATGGCTCCCCATCCTTCTCCCCTGCGCGCTTGGCTCCCCTATCCTTCTCCCCTGCGTGCATGCCTCCCCTATCCTCCCACCCTGTGTGCATGCCTCCCCTATCCTCCCACCCTGTGTGCATGGCTCCCCATCCTTTTTCCCTGCGTGCTTGGCTCCCCCATCCTTCTCCCCTGCGTGCATGCCTCCCCTATCCTCCCACCCTGTGTGCATGGCTCCCCATCCTTCTCCCCTGCGCGCTTGGCTCTCCTATCCTTCTCCCCTGCGTGCATGCCTCCCCTATCCTCCCACCCTGTGTGCATGGCTCCCCATCCTTTTTCCCTGCGTGCTTGGCTCCCCTATCCTTCTCCCCTGCATGCATGCCTCCCCTATCCTCCCACCCTGCGTGCATGGCTCCCCATCCTTTTTCCCTGTCATACTCACCTCTCACCGCGCGGCACAGAACAGAACTTCCTGGCATCTCTTCTGCAGCGTCTTCCTTCCTGTCTTCAGCGGTCACATGATAGCGCTAATTAAGGTCATGAATATGTGCATATTCATGACCTTAAATGAGCGGTACCATGTGACCGCTGAAGACAGGACGCGCTGCCGGCGCTGAGACGCAGTTGCAGCCACCGCTGGAGGAAGGTGAGTATTACGTCTTCAGGGAGGGAGGAGGGGGGGCGGGAAGGAGGGAGGGAGGAGGGGGGGCAGGAAGGAGGGAGGGAGGAGGGGGGGCGGGCACTTGACCCCAGAGTTTAAAAAAAAAACAAAAAAAAAAACCTAGCAGCGCAAATCCAGTTCGGAATCTGCCGCCCCCTCTCTTCTGCCGCCTGAGCCAAGGGGCTCAAATCGCCTAATGGAAGCAGCATCCCTGCCTGTATGGTAAACACTAGGGTTGAGCGACCTTGACCTTTTTAGAGTCGAGCCGTGTTTCGCGAAACCCGACTATCTTAGAAGTCGAGTCGAGTGGAATCGGCCGATTATCGCGAAAAGTCGGGTATCGACCGAAACACGAAACCCAATGCAAGTCAATGGGGGAGCATAGTCGGCAGTGAGTGGAGGCCAGGAAAACACCTACACTGCCCATTTTAATGGCAAAAACATCCATTCTTGTTACAGAAGCTTGTCAATCGTAATTTACCTTATAATAATTGGAAGGCATTTGAAATTGGGGGTCATTTGGCTAAAGTTGTGGGGGGTAGGGCTGGTTCAAGAAATTAGTGGGCCCAGGAAATCTGGAACACGTCACGGCAGTGGAGCAGGGAGAGGTAAGTATTTCAACTTTGCAAGTGCTGTGATCCTGAGCAAGCAGGGGGGGCCCACTCGTTGGCATTGGCACTGGCACAGGGCCCCTCAAAGTACAGCGGTGTGTTTGCACGGCGGGGGCGCTGTCATGATTCCAATGGCAGGGAATCACAAAAGGACAAGCACCAACGAGCTCTAGGGTGATGGAACCTGAGCTGACCGCGACCCTAAACCTGAACACACAAATAACAATAGCCGGGGAACGTGCCTACGTTGATCCTAGACGTCTCGCACCAGCCGAAGATCTAACTTCCCCTATTAGAAGAAACACAGACCTCTCTTGCCTCCAGAGAAATACCCCACAGAAATAGCAGCCCCCCACATATAATGACGGTGAAATGAGAGGAAGGCACATACACAGTATGAAAACAGATTCAGCAAAATGAGGCCCGCTAAAACTAGATAGCAGAGGATACAAAAGTAAACTGCGCGGTCAGCAAAAAACCCTTCAAAAAACCATCCTGCAATTACTTGAACTCATGTTCCAACTCATGGAACATGAGGAGCAATTACAGCCCACTAGAGCAACCAGCAGCAAAGAAACAATTATATGCAAGCTGGACAAGACAAAAATAAAGCAAAACGTGGAACAAGAAAATCAAAAACTTAGCTTGTCCTGAAGATTACTGAAGCCAGAAGCTGAGGTAACAAACACTCTGATAACCTTGATAGCCGGCGGGGAAATGACAAGAAAGCCCGGTTAAATAGGAAACTCCCAAATCCTAATAGAACAGGTGGACACCAGAGACAGCAGAACACAAATCACCCAGTACCATCAGTAACCACCAGAGGGAGCCCAAAAACAGAACTCACAACAGTACCCCCCCCTTGAGGAGGGGTCACCGAACCCTCACGAGAACCACCAGGGCGACCAGGATGAGCCCTATGAAAAGCGCGGACCAAATCATCAGCATGAACATCAGAGGCAACCACCCAAGAATTATCCTCCTGACCATAACCCTTCCACTTGACCAAATACTGGAGTTTCCGTCTGGAAACACGAGAATCCAAGATCTTCTCTACAACATACTCCAATTCTCCCTCCACCAGCACAGGAGCAGGAGGCTCAAGCGAAGGAACAACAGGTACCTCATACCTCCGCAACAACGACCGATGGAACACATTATGAATAGCAAACGATGCTGGGAGATCCAAACGAAACGACACAGGGTTAAGAATTTCCAAGATCCTATAAGGACCGATGAACCGAGGCTTGAACTTAGGAGAAGAGACCTTCATAGGAACAAAACGAGAAGACAACCACACCAAGTCCCCAACACGAAGTCGAGGACCCACGCGGCGACGGCGATTAGCAAACTGCTGAGCCTTCTCCTGGGACAACTTCAAATTGTACACCACATGACTCCAAATCCGATGCAACCCATCCACCACCATGTCCACTCCAGGACAATCAGAAGGCTCCACCTGACCAGAGGAAAAACGAGGATGAAACCCCGAATTACAAAAGAAAGGAGAAACCAAGGTAGCAGAACTAGCCCGATTATTAAGGGCAAACTCGGCCAGCGGCAAAAAGGTAACCCAGTCATCCTGATCAGCAGAAACAAAACACCTCAAATAAGTTTCCAAGGTCTGATTAGTTCGCTCCGTCTGGCCATTCGTCTGAGGATGGAATGCAGACGAAAAGGACAAATCAATGCCCATCTTAGCACAGAACGTCCGCCAAAATCTAGACACAAACTGGGATCCCCTGTCAGAAACGATGTTCTCCGGAATCCCATGCAAACGAACCACGTTCTGGAAAAACAGAGGGACCAACTCAGAGGAGGAAGGCAACTTAGGCAAGGGTACAAGATGAACCATTTTAGAAAAGCGGTCACACACAACCCAGATGACAGACATTTTTTGAGAGACAGGGAGATCCGAAATAAAGTCCATGGAAATGTGCGTCCAAGGCCTCTTCGGGATAGGCAAAGGTGACAACAATCCACTGGCTCGAGAACAGCAAGGCTTAGACCGAGCACAAACCTCACAAGACTGCACAAAAGAACGCACATCCCTCGACAAGGAAGGCCACCAAAAAGACCTGGCCACCAAGTCTCTAGTACCAAATATTCCAGGATGACCTGCCAACGCAGAAGAATGGACCTCGGAGATGACTCTACTGGTCCAACTATCCGGAACAAACAGTCTCTCAGGCGGACAACGATCAGGTTTACCCGCCTGAAACTCCTGCAAAGCACGTCGCAAGTCTGGGAAGACGGCCGACAAAATCACCCCATCACCAAGGATACCAGTGGACTCAGAATTTCCAGGGGAGTCAGGCACAAAACTCCTAGAAAGAGCATCCGCCTTCACATTCTTTGAACCTGGCAGGTATGAAACCACAAAATTGAAACGAGAGAAAAACAGTGACCAACGAGCCTGTCTAGGATTCAGACGCCTGGCAGACTCAAGGTAAATCAGATTTTTGTGATCAGTCAAGACCACCACACGATGTCTAGCACCCTCCAGCCAATGACGCCACTCCTCAAATGCCCACTTCATGGCCAAAAGTTCCCGATTACCCACATCATAATTCCGCTCAGCGGGCGAAAATTTTCTAGAAAAGAACGCACATGGCTTCATCACCGAGCAATCGGAGCTTCTCTGTGACAAAACCGCCCCCGCTCCAATCTCGGAAGCATCAACCTCAACTTGGAAAGGAAGCGAAACATCAGGCTGACGCAACACAGGAGCAGAAGAAAACCGGCGTTTAAGTTCCTGAAAGGCCTCCACAGCCGCAGGAGACCAATCAGCAACATCAGCACCCTTCTTAGTCAAATCCGTCAAAGGCTTAACAACACTAGAAAAATTAGTTATAAAACGACGATAGAAATTAGCAAAGCCCAAGAACTTCTGCAGACTCTTAAGAGATGCAGGCTGCGTCCAGTCACAAATAGCCCGAACCTTGACGGGATCCATCTCAATAGTAGAAGGGGAAAAAATATACCCCAAGAAAGAAATCTTCTGGACTCCAAAGAGACACTTTGAGCCCTTTACAAACAAGGAATTAGCCAGCAGGACCTGAAACACCTTCCTGACCTGCTGAACATGAGACTCCCAGTCATCAGAAAAAAACAAAATATCATCAAAATACACAATCATAAATTTATCCAGATATTCACGGAAAATATCGTGCATAAAGGACTGGAAGACTGAAGGAGCATTAGAATGTCCGAAAGGCATTACCAAATACTCAAAATGGCCCTCAGGCGTATTAAATGCGGTTTTCCACTCATCACCTTGCTTTATTCGTATAAGATTATACGCACCCCGAAGATCAATCTTAGTGAACCATTTAGCCCCCTTAATGCGAGCAAACAAATCAGTCAACAAAGGCAAAGGATACTGATATTTTACGGTAATCTTATTCAAAAGACGATAATCTATACAAGGCCTCAAGGACCCATCTTTTTGGCCACGAAAAAAAAACCTGCTTCCAAAGGGGACGAAGATGGACGGATATGTCCCTTTTCCAAGGACTCCTTAACATAATCCCGCATAGCAGTATGCTCTGGCACTGACAGATTGAACAAACGACCTTTAGGAAATTTACTACCAGGAATTAAATCTATAGCACAATCGCAATCCCTGTGAGGAGGAAGCGAACTGAGCTTAGGCTCCTCAAAAACATCCCGATAATCAGACAAAAATACAGGAACCTCAGAAGGAGTAGATGAAGCAATAGAAATCGGAGGTGCATCATCATGAACCCCCTGACATCCCCAGCTTAACACAGACATTGTTTTCCAGTCAAGGACTGGATTATGAGTTTGTAACCATGGCAGACCAAGTACTAGAACATCATGTAAATTATACAATACCAGGAAGCGAATCACCTCCTGATGAACGGGAGTCATACGCATGGTCACTTGTGTCCAGTACTGAGGTTTATTCATAGCTAAAGGTGTAGAGTCAATTCCCTTCAAAGGAATAGGGACTTCCAGAGGCTCAAGACTAAACCCACATCGCTTGGCAAATGACCAATCCATAAGACTCAGGGCAGCGCCTGAATCTACATAGGCATCGACGGAAATGGATGATAATGAGCAAATCAGAGTCACAGACAGAATGAACTTAGACTGTAACGTACTAATGGCAACAGACTTATCAACCTTTTTTGTGCGTTTAGAGCATGCTGATATAACATGAGCTGAATCACCACAATAAAAGCACAACCCATTTTTCCGCCTATAGTTTTGCCGTTCACTTCTAGACTGAACTCTATCACATTGCATTGTCTCAAGTGCCTGTTCAGAAGACACCGCCAAATGGTGCACAGGTTTGCGCTCCCGTAAACGCCGATCAATCTGAATAGCCATAGTCATAGACTCATTCAGACCCGTAGGCGCAGGGAACCCCACCATAACATCTTTAATGGCCTCAGAAAGGCCATCTCTTTGCAGCCAGGGCGCACTCATTCCACTGAGTAAGCACTGACCATTTCCGAAATTTTTGACAATATATTTCTGCTTCATCTTGCCCCTGAGAGAGAGCTAATAAAGCTTTTTCAGCCTGAATCTCCTGGTTAGGTTCCTCATAGAGCAAACCCAATGCCAGAAAAAACGCATCCACATTAAGCAACGCAGGATCCCCTGGTGCCAATGCAAATGCCCAATTTTGAGGGTCACCCCGCAGGAAAGATATAATAATCTTAACCTGCTGAGCAGGGTCTCCACAAGAGCGAGATTTCAAAGAAAGGAACAGCTTGCAATTGTTCCTAAAATTCAGAAAACTAGATCTATCTCCAGCAAAGAACTCTGGAATAGGAATTCTAGGTTCAGACATAGGAGCATGTACAACAAAATCTTGTATACAGTGGGACAAAAAAGTATTTAGTCAGTCAGCAATAGTGCAAGTTCCACCACTTAAAAAGATGAGAGGCGTCTGTAATTTACATCATAGGTAGACCTCAAGTATGGGAGACAAACTGAGAAAAAAAAATCCAGAAAATCACATTGTCTGTTTTTTTAACATTTTATTTGCATATTATGGTGGAAAATAAGTATTTGGTCAGAAACAAACAATCAAGATTTCTGGCACTCACAGACCTGTAACTTCTTCTTTAAGAGTCTCCTCTTTCCTCCACTCATTACCTGTAGTAATGGCACCTGTTTAAACTTGTTATCAGTATAAAAAGACACCTGTGCACACCCTCAAACAGTCTGACTCCAAACTCCACTATGGTGAAGACCAAAGAGCTGTCAAAGGACACCAGAAACAAAATTGTAGCCCTGCACCAGGCTGGGAAGACTGAATCTGCAATAGCCAATCAGCTTGGAGTGAAGAAATCAACAGTGGGAGCAATAATTAGAAAATGGAAGACATACAAGACCACTGATAATCTCCCTCGATCTGGGGCTCCACGCAAAATACCACCCCGTGGGGTCAGAATGATCACAAGAACGGTGAGCAAAAATCCCAGAACCACGCGGGGGGACCTAGTGAATGAACTGCAGAGAGCTGGGACCAATGTAACAAGGCCTACCATAAGTAACACACTACGCCACCATGGACTCAGATCCTGCAGTGCCAGACGTGTCCCACTGCTTAAGCCAGTACATGTCCGGGCCCGTCTGAAGTTTGCTAGAGAGCATTTGGATGATCCAGATGAGTTTTGGGAGAATGTCCTATGGTCTGATGAAACCAAACTGGAACTGTTTGGTAGAAACACAACTTGTCGTGTTTGGAGGAAAAAGAATACTGAGTTGCATCCATCAAACACCATACCTACTGTAAAGCATGGTGGTGGAAACATCATGCTTTGGGGCTGTTTCTCTGCAAAGGGGCCAGGACGACTGATCCGGGTACATGAAACAATGAATGGGGCCATGTATCGTGTATCAGCAAGGGCATTGAAGATGAAACGTGGCTGGGTCTTTCAACATGACAATGATCCAAAGCACACCGCCAGGGCAACGAAGGAGTGGCTTCGTAAGAAGCATTTCAAGGTCCTGGAGTGGCCTAGCCAGTCTCCAGATCTCAACCCTATAGAAAACCTTTGGAGGGAGTTGGAAGTCCGTGTTGCCAAGCGAAAAGCCAAAAACATCACTGCTCTAGAGGAGATCTGCATGGAGGAATAGGCCAACATACCAACAACAGTGTGTGGCAACCTTGTGAAGACTTACGGAAAACGTTTGACCTCTGTCATTGCCAACAAAGGATATATTACAAAGTATTGAGATGAAATTTTGTTTTTGACCAAATACTTATTTTCCACCATAATATGCAAATAAAATGTTAAAAAAAACAGACAATGTGATTTTCTGGATTTTTTTTCTCAGTTTGTCTCCCATAGTTGAGGTATACCTATGATGTAAATTACAGACGCCTCTCATCTTTTTAAGTGGTGGAACTTGCACTATTGCTGACTGACTAAATACTTTTTTGCCCCACTGTATTTTGAACCTTGGCAGCAAGATTATTCAAGCTGGAAGCTAAACTCTGGACGTCCATGATAAACAGCTAAGGTCAGAGCCATTCAAAGATTAAGAGGAGGAAAAAAAAAAAAAAAAAAAATCAGCCAGGCTGCAATTAAGGCTAGGCAGCAACCTCAGAGGAGAGAGAGAAAAAAAAAAAGAAAACTTCCTCAGACTACTTTTCCTCCTACTTCAGCCCAAACATTTAGGCCGGCTATACTGTCATGATTCCAATGGCAGGGAATCACAAAAGGACAAGCACCAACGAGCTCTAGGGTGATGGAACCTGAGCTGACCGCGACCCTAAACCTGAACACACAAATAACAATAGCCGGGGAACGTGCCTACGTTGATCCTAGACGTCTCGCACCAGCCGAAGATCTAACTTCCCCTATTAGAAGAAACACAGACCTCTCTTGCCTCCAGAGAAATACCCCACAGAAATAGCAGCCCCCCACATATAATGACGGTGAAATGAGAGGAAGGCACATACACAGTATGAAAACAGATTCAGCAAAATGAGGCCCGCTAAAACTAGATAGCAGAGGATACAAAAGTAAACTGCGCGGTCAGCAAAAAACCCTTCAAAAAACCATCCTGCAATTACTTGAACTCATGTTCCAACTCATGGAACATGAGGAGCAATTACAGCCCACTAGAGCAACCAGCAGCAAAGAAACAATTATATGCAAGCTGGACAAGACAAAAATAAAGCAAAACGTGGAACAAGAAAATCAAAAACTTAGCTTGTCCTGAAGATTACTGAAGCCAGAAGCTGAGGTAACAAACACTCTGATAACCTTGATAGCCGGCGGGGAAATGACAAGAAAGCCCGGTTAAATAGGAAACTCCCAAATCCTAATAGAACAGGTGGACACCAGAGACAGCAGAACACAAATCACCCAGTACCGTCAGTAACCACCAGAGGGAGCCCAAAAACAGAACTCACAACAGGGCGCCTCCCACCGGCAGCAACACTTTTGCGTACTATGAGAGGCCCTGTGCCAGTGACGTCGCCAACTAGTATTCCTCCCCCCACCTGATGAAGGAACCTGCACTTTCATCTGCACCTTCCTCTTTGTCCCCGTGTAAGGTGGTATGGTATGCGGGAAGAGGAACCTGACTTTCAGCAGGGTCACAATCTTGTTGTGTAGCGTGCACGGGGAATGTTGCATTATGGGTCAATGTACCAGCAGACTCATCTATCACTGGCTGGGCAATGGGCAGGATGAGGAGGAAACACAGATATAGGCCCAAAGAATAAAGTTGGCTAAATGCAGTTCAAAATTGGTAACACAGGACTAACCAGGGGGCATTGCAGTGGAGGACAACTGGAATGAGAGGCTGACACAGAGAGTAGGCCCAAATCAGTAAGTAGTCGAAATGCAGTTCAAAATTGGCAACCGTAGTAAACAGGCGGCACAGCTTTGTTCAGTGGAGGAGAACAGCAAGGAGTGGCAGACACCGATAGTAGGCCCCAACCCAACTAGTAGGCCAAATGCAGTCTAACATTAACAACTACTTAACGAGAGCCTGAAAATTGAATTTCAGGACAGGAAACCAGGAGAACAGCAAGGAGCGGCAGACACTGTTAGTAGGCCCCAAACCAACTAGTACGCCAAATGCAGTTGTTCCATTTAACCACTATTTAACAAGAGCCTGAAGATAGAAGCTCAGTAAAGGCAACCTGGAGAACACCTTGGAGTGGAAGACACCGTCTCCACACCCCATACCCAATTTGTAGGCCTAATGCAGTGTGGTTTCCAACAACTACTAAACGAGAGCATTAAGATTGAAGCAGTGGAGAGGAAACCTGGGGAACACCTTGGAGTGGAACACACCGTCTCTACACCCCATACCCAATTTGTAGGCCTAATGCAGTGTAGTTTCCAACAACTACTAAACGAGAGCATTGAGATCGAAGCAATGTGGACGAAACCTGGGGAACACCTTGGAGTGTAACACACCGTCTCTCTACACCCCATACCCAATTTGTAGGCCTAATGCAGTGTAGTTTCCAACAACTACTAAACGAGAGCATTAAGATTGAAGCAATGGAGAGGAAACCTGGGGAACACCTTGGAGTGGAACACACCGTCTCTCTACACCCCATACCCAATTTGTAGGCCTAATGCAGTGTAGTTTCCAACAACTACTAAACGAGAGCATTAAGATTGAAGCAATGGAGAGGAAACCTGGGGAACACCTTGGAGTGGAACACACCGTCTCTCTACACCCCATACCCAATTTGTAGGCCTAATGCAGTGTAGTTTCCAACAACTACTAAACGAGAGCATTAAGATTGAAGCAATGGAGAGGAAACCTGGGGAACACCTTGGAGTGTAACACACCGTCTCTCTACACCCCATACCCAATTTGTAGGCCTAATGCAGTGTAGTTTCCAACAACTACTAAACGAGAGTATTAAGATTGAAGCAATGGAGAGGAATCCTGGGGAACACCTTGGAGTAGAACACACCGTCTCTCTACACCCCATACCCAATTTGTAGGCCTAATGCAGTGTAATTTCCAACAACTACTAAACGAGAGCATTAAGATTGAAGCAATGGAGAGGAAACCTGGGGAATACCTTGGAGTGGAACACACCGTCTCTCTACACCCCATACCCAATTTGTAGGCCTAATGCAGTGTAGTTTCCAACAACTACTAAACGAGAGCATTAAGATTGAAGCAATGGAGAGGAAACCTGGGGAACACCTTGGAGTGGAACACACCGTCTCTCTACACCCCATACCCAATTTGTAGGCCTAATGCAGTGTAGTTTCCAACAACTACTAAACGAGAGCATTAAGATTGAAGCAATGGAGAGGAAACCTGGGGAACACCTTGGAGTGGAACACACCGTCTCTCTACACCCCATACCCAATTTGTAGGCCTAATGCAGTGTAGTTTCCAACAACTACTAAACGAGAGCATTAAGATTGAAGCAATGGAGAGGAAACCTGGGGAACACCTTGGAGTGGAACACACCGTCTCTCTACACCCCATACCCAATTTGTAGGCCTAATGCAGTGTAGTTTCCAACAACTACTAAACGAGAGCATTAAGATTGAAGCAATGGAGAGGAAACCTGGGGAACACCTTGGAGTGGAACACACCATCTCTCTACACCCCATACCCAATTTGTAGGCCTAATGCAGTGTAGTTTCCAACAACTACTAAACGAGAGCATTAAGATTGAAGCAATGGAGAGGAAACCTGGGGAACACCTTGGAGTGGAACACACCGTCTCTACACCCCATACCCAATTTGTAGGCCTAATGCAGTGTAGTTTCCAACAACTACTAAACGAGAGCATTAAGATCAAAGCAATGTGGACGAAACCTGGGGAACACCTTGGAGTGTAACACACCGTCTCTCTACACCCCATACCCAATTTGTAGGCCTAATGCAGTGTAGTTTCCAACAACTACTAAACGAGAGCATTAAGATTGAAGCAATGGAGAGGAACCCTGGGGAACACCTTGGAGTGGAACACACCGTCTCTCTACACCCCATACCCAATTTGTAGGCCTAATGCAGTGTAGTTTCCAACAACTACTAAACGAGAGCATTAAGATTGAAGCAATGGAGAGGAAACCTGGGGAACACCTTGGAGTGGAACACACCGTCTCTCTACACCCCATACCCAATTTGTAGGCCTAATGCAGTGTAGTTTCCAACAACTACTAAACGAGAGCATTAAGATTGAAGCAATGGAGAGGAAACCTGGGGAACACCTTGGAGTGGAACACACCGTCTCTCTACACCCCATACCCAATTTGTAGGCCTAATGCAGTGTAGTTTCCAACAACTACTAAACGAGAGCATTAAGATTGAAGCAATGGAGAGGAAACCTGGGGAACACCTTGGAGTGGAACACACCGTCTCTCTACACCCCATACCCAATTTGTAGGCCTAATGCAGTGTAGTTTCCAACAACTACTAAACGAGAGCATTAAGATTGAAGCAATGGAGAGGAAACCTGGGGAACACCTTGGAGTGGAACACACCGTCTCTCTACACCCCATACCCAATTTGTAGGCCTAATGCAGTGTAGTTTCCAACAACTACTAAACGAGAGCATTAAGATTGAAGCAATGGAGAGGAAACCTGGAGAACACCTTGGAGTGGAACACACCGTCTCTACACCCCATACCAAATTTGTAGGCCTAATGCAGTGTAGTTTGCAACAACTGCTAAACGAGAGTAGGAAGATCGAAGCAATGTGGACGAATCCTGGGGCACACCTTGGGGCGGCAGACACCGTTAGTAGGCCCTACCAAAGTTGTAGCCCCAATGCAGTTTTAAAATTCCTAGAGGCTGAAAACAAGACTATTGACGCTCAGCTTTTTTCAAAGGAACACAGCTGTATTGAGTGGCGCAGACAGACACAGGTAGTAGGCCTTAAACCAAAAATGTGGCTCACTGCAGCTTAAAAAAGTTACAGGGGTACACAGGCAGCATTGCTCTGGGCAGTGGAGGACAATTTCAATAGTGGACCGCAGACAGACTTTGTACGCCTACTATTAAAAAAAGGATGCTCTATGCAATTAAAAATAGGTTCCAGGGGTACACGGGCAGCAGTGGTCTGGTCAGTGTAGGAGTAGTAGAAAGAACGGGCCGCAGACAGGCTTCGAAGGCCTAACATAAAAAAATATTGGGCTGTAGGCACTTTTAAATAGGTTCCAGGGGTACACGGGCAGCAGTGGTCTGGTCAGTGTAGGAGTAGTAGAAAGAACGGGCCGCAGACAGGCTTCGAAGGCCTAACATAAAAAAATATTGGGCTGTAGGCACTTTAACATTGGTTCCAGGGGTACACGGGCAGCAGTAGACTGGTCAGTGTAGTAGTAGTAGAAAGAACGGGCCGCAGACAGGCTTCGAAGGCCTAACATAAAAAAATATTGGGCTGTAGGCACTTTTAAATAGGTTCCAGGGGTACACGGGCAGCAGTGGTCTGGTCAGTGTAGGAGTAGTAGAAAGAACGGGCCGCAGACAGGCTTCGAAGGCCTAACATAAAAAAATATTGGGCTGTAAGCACTTTAACATTGATTCCAGGGGTACACGGGCAGCAGTAGACTGGTCAGTGTAGTAGTAGTAGAAAGAACGGGCCGCAGACAGGCTTCGAAGGCCTAACATAAAAAAATATTGGGCTGTAGGCACTTTTAAATAGGTTCCAGGGGTACACGGGCAGCAGTGGTCTGGTCAGTGTAGGAGTAGTAGAAAGAATGGGCCGCAGACAGGCTTCGAAGGCCTAACATAAAAAAATATTGGGCTGTAGGCACTTTTAAATAGGTTCCAGGGGTACACGGGCAGCAGTGGTCTGGTCAGTGTAGTAGTAGTAGAAAGAACAGGCCGCAGACAGGCTTCGAAGGCTTAACATAAAAAAATATTGGGCTGTAGGCACTTTTAAATAGGTTCCAGGGGTACACGGGCAGCAGTAGACTGGTCAGTGTAGTAGTAGTAGAAAAAACGAGCCGCAGACAGGCTGCGAAGGCCTAACATAAAAAAATATTGGGCTGTAGGCACTTTAACATTGGTTCCAGGGGTACACGGGCAGCAGTAGACTGGTCAGTGTAGTAGTAGTAGAAAGAACGGGCCGCAGACAGGCTTCGAAGGCCTAACATAAAAAAATATTGGGCTGTAGGCGCTTTAACATTGGTTCCAGGGGTACACAGGCAGCAGTGGTCTGGTCAGTGTAGGAGTAGTAGAAAGAACGGGCCGCAGACAGGCTTCGAAGGCCT
Source organism: Ranitomeya imitator (assembly GCF_032444005.1). Taxonomy (NCBI): domain Eukaryota; kingdom Metazoa; phylum Chordata; class Amphibia; order Anura; family Dendrobatidae; genus Ranitomeya; species Ranitomeya imitator. The sequence continues at coordinate 228,303,096 of NC_091283.1, forward strand.
AACATAATAAATTGGGCTGGCTGTAGGCAATTTAAAATTGGTTCCAGGGGTACACGGGCAGCAGTGGTCTGGTCAGTGGAGGCCTAGTGGAAGGAGGGACCGCAGACAGGCTTCGAAGGCCTAACATAATAAAATTGGACAGGCTGTAGGCACTTTATAATTGGTTCCAGGGGTACACGGGCAGCAGTAGACAGGTCAGTGGAGGCCTAGTGGAAGGAGGGACCGCAGACAGGCTTCGAAGGCCTAACATAATAAATTGGGCTGGCTGTAGGCAATTTAAAATTGGTTCCAGGGGTACACGGGCAGCAGTGGTCTGGTCAGTGGAGGCCTAGTGGAAGGAGGGACCGCAGACAGGCTTCGAAGGCCTAACATAATAAATTGGGCTGGCTGTAGGCAATTTAAAATTGGTTCCAGGGGTACACGGGCAGCAGTGGTCTGGTCAGCGGAGGCCGATTGTAATGAGTGTCTGCCAGTTAGTAGTCCAAAACAATAAATAAATGTGAATGTCTCGCATTAAAACAAAACGAAAACACTAAAGGGTGCCATCATTAGGTACAGGGGTGGGATCCTCTGCGTAGTTTCAGACCTACTAATTTAGCGCAAAGTATTTACTGTGGTAAATAGAGGACACTGCCCCTGACTATGTTAAGTACCATCATACATGTCAACACAATGGTATTGTCAGTGGCAGGAATGGAAGGATGTCAGCGCATAGACTAAACATTGGTGGAAGTGTGAGAGATAACTGTGGAAGTGGTAGAGCAATGTTTGACCTGGGGGTGGGTGAACTCTCTTGTGGCCGGCGGTACAGGCCCAGGGCCCCTCATGTTACAACAGTGTGTCTGACGGTGGGTGCGCACCACCACCGCCAGAGACACTTTATTGTACTATGAGGGACCCAGTGGCAGTGCTGTCGACCAAAAGCGGGCACACCCACCTCTTCAGACAAACAGCACTCTCACGGGTGCTTGCGCCAAGTCGCGATACCACGGCCCCGTGTGGGGAGTTTGGCCATTTAGGGAGGTGTAAACATGTCATATGCTGGACAATCAGCTGCAGCAAATTAAGTCATTAGAAAAGTAATTCACAGTAGTCCACAGGCAAGAGCTTTTCATAGGAAAGCTAGGTGTCGGCCGGGCAAGGTGGGGCAAAAGAATTCGAAATCCAGTTGTGGTTCATTTTAATGAATGTTAGATCATCAACATTTTGGGTAGCCAGACGAGTCCTTTTTTCGGTTAATATTGAACCTGCAGCACTGAATACTCTTTCTGATAGGACACTAGCTGCCGGGCAAGCAAGCTCCTGCAATGCATATTCTGCCAATTCTGGCCAGGTGTCTAATTTTGATGCCCAGTAATCAAATGGGAATGACGGTTGAGGGAGAACATCGATAAGGGATGAAAAATAGTTTGTAACCATACTGGACAAATGTTGTCTCCTGTCACTTTCAATTGATGCAGCAGTACCTGTCCTGTCTGCGGTCATAGCAAAATCACTCCACAACCTGGTCAGAAAACCCCTCTGTCCAACGCCACTTCTGATGTGTGCACCCCTAACACTCCTGGTCTGCTGCCCCCTGGAGCTCGTGTGAGAACGATCACGGGCGCTGTGTGCTGGGAATGCCTGAAGCAAACGGTCAACAAGAGTTGATTGTTTGGTTGCTAATATTAGTTCCAAGTTCTCATGTGGCATAATATTTTGCAATTTGCCTTTATAGCGAGGATCAAGGAGGCAGGCCAACCAGTAATCGTCATCGTTCATCATTTTAGTAATGCGTGTGTCCCTTTTGAGGATACGTAAGGCATAATCCGCCATGTGGGCCAAAGTTCCAGTTGTCAAATCTGCGGTTGTGATTGGTTGAGGGGCAGTTTCAGGCAAATCTACGTCACTTGTGTCCCTCAAAAAACCAGAACCCGGCCTTGCCACGCAACCAATTTCCAGTGCCCCCGGGAAAGCTTCCTCATTAAAAATATACTCATCCCCATCATCCTCCTCGTCCTCCACCTCCTCTTCGCCCGCTAACTCGTCCTGTACACTGCCCTGACCAGACAATGGCTGACTGTCATCAAGGCTTTCCACTTCCTCTGGTGCAGACGCCTGATCCTTTATGTGTGTCAAACTTTGCATCAGCAGACACATTAGGGGGATGCTCATGCTTATTATGGCGTTGTCTGCACTAACCAGCTGTGTGCATTCCTCAAAACACTGAAGGACTTGACACATGTCTTGTATCTTCGACCACTGCACACCTGACAACTCCATGTCTGCCATCCTACTGCCTGCCCGTGTATGTGTATCCTCCCACAAAAACATAACAGCCCGCCTCTGTTCGCACAGTCTCTGAAGCATGTGCAGTGTTGAGTTCCACCTTGTTGCAACGTCTATGATTAGGCGATGCTGGGGAAGGTTCAAAGACCGCTGATAGGTCTGCATACGGCTGGAGTGTACAGGCGAACGGCGGATATGTGAGCAAAGTCCACGCACTTTGAGGAGCAGGTCGGAGAACCCAGGATAAGTTTTCAATAAGCACTGCACCACCAGGTTTAAGGTGTGAGCCAGGCAAGGAATGTGTTTCAGTTGGGAAAGGGAGATGGCAGCCATGAAATTCCTTCCGTTATCACTCACTACCTTGCCTGCCTCAAGATCTACTGTGCCCAGCCACGACTGCGTTTCTTGCTGCAAGAACTCGGACAGAACTTCCGCGGTGTGTCTGTTGTCGCCCAAACACTTCATAGCCAATACAGCCTGCTGACGCTTGCCAGTAGCTGGCCCATAATGGGACAACTGGTGTGCAACAGTGTCAGCTGCCGATGGAGTGGTTGGGCGACTGCAGTCTGTGGAAGAGCTCTCGCTTCTGCAGGAGGATGAGGAGGAGGAGGAGGGGGTGCGAACGCCTACAGCCAACTGTTTCCTAGACCGTGGGCTAGGCACAACTGTCCCAAAATTGATGTCCCCTGTGGACCCTGCATCCACCACATTCACCCAGTGTGCCATGATGGACACGTAACGTCCCTGGCCATGCCTACTGGTCCATGCATCTGTAGTCAGGTGCACCTTTGTACTCACAGATTGCCTGAGTGCATGGACGATGCGCTGTTTAACATGCTGGTGCAGGGCTGGGATGGCTTTTCTGGAAAAAAAGTGTCGACTGGGTAGCTCGTAGCGTGGTTCAGCGTACTCCATCAGGGCTTTGAAAGCTTCGCTTTCAACTAACCGGTAGGGCATCATCTCTAACGAGATTAGTCTAGCTATGTGGGCGTTAAAACCCTGTGTACGCGGATGCGAGGATAAGTACTTCCTTTTTCTAACCAGAGTCTCATGTAGGGTGAGCTGGACTGGAGAGCTGGAGATCGTGGAACTAGCGGGTGTGCCGGTGGACATGGCAGACTGAGAGACGGTTGGAGACGGTATTGTTTCCGCCGGTGCCCTAGATGCAGTATTTCCTCCTACAAAACTGGTGATTCCCTGACCCTGACTGCTTTGGGCTGGCAAAGAAACCTGCACAGATACTGCCGGTGGTGCGGAAAATGGTGGCCTTACAGTGACGGAAGGGATGTTGCGTTGCTGACTAGCTTCATTGGCCGAGGGTGCTACAACCTTAAGGGACGTTTGGTAGTTAGTCCAGGCTTGCAAATGCATGGTGGTTAAATGTCTATGCATGCAACTTGTATTGAGACTTTTCAGATTCTGACCTCTGCTTAAGCTAGTTGAACATTTTTGACAGATGACTTTGCGCTGATCAATTGGATGTTGTTTAAAAAAATGCCAGACAGCACTCTTCCTAGCATCGGATCCCTTTTCAGGAATTGCAGAGTGAGCTTTAACCGGATGGCCACGCTGTCCTCCAACAGGTTTTGGCTTTGCCACGCGTTTTGAGCCAGATACGGGCCTGGCAGATGGAACCTGTTGCGATGTTGATGCCTGCTGCGGCCCCTCCTCCACCTCCGCTTCAGAACTACTGCCGCCTGCACCCTGTTCCCCCAATGGCTGCCAATCGGGGTCAACAACTGGGTCATCTATAACCTCCTCTTCTAGCTCGTGTGCAACTTTGTCTGTGTCACCATGTCAGTCGGTGGTATAGCGTTCGTGACGGGGCAACATAGTCTCATCAGGGTCTGATTGTGGATCAGTACCCTGAGAGGGCAATGTTGTGGTCTGAGTCAAAGGACCAGCATAGTAGTCTGGCTGTGGCTGTGCATCAGTGCACTCCATGTCAGAATCTACTTGTAATGGGCATGGCCTGTTAACTGTTTCACTTTCTAAGCCAGGGACGGTATGTGTAAAGAGCTCCATGGAGTAACCCGTTGTGTCGCCTGCTGCATCCTTCTCTCTTGTTGTTGTTTTTGCTGAAGAGGACAAGGAAGCGACTTGTCCCTGACCGTGAACATCCACAAACGACGCGCTGCTTTTACATTTACCAGTTTCAGAAGAGGAGGCAAAAGAGCTAGAGGCTGAGTCACCAAGGTAAGCCAAAACTTGCTGTTGCTGCTCCGGCTTTAAAAGCGGTTTTCCTACTCCCAGAAAAGAGAGCGTTAGAGGCCTTGTGTAGCCAGACGACGAACCTGGCTCCACAGCTCCAGACTTAGGTGGAATATTTTTTTTCCCACGACCACCTGATGCTCCACTACCACTACCATCATTACCAGCTGACAATGAACGCACACGGCCACGACCTCTTGCACCAGACTTCCTCATTGTTTTAAAAACTTAACCAAAGTAACTTTATTTGTTGCTGTAAAACAACTTACACGGTGAGCTATAACTTCAGTATGATTTCGATATCCCTTTACAGGCTGGTGAGACCGCAAGGAAAATCAGGCACAATGTTACACACTCTGTTTTCTGTGGCACCAAATCACAGAGATGCCACACACGCAGGACTGTCACTCAAGCACAAATGTCAATATTAATCTCCCATTTTTTTTTTTTTCAGGGAGACTTTAGAAACAAAATAAAATAAAATGATTTTTTCAGGAAGAATTTAGAAACCAGATAAAATAAAATGATTTTTTCAGGGAGAATTTAGAAACCAAATAAAAAAAAAATAGGCTTTCTATGGCCCACTGAGTGAGAGATGGCACACACAGGAGTCAGGAGTGGCACACAAGCCCAGAGGCCAATATTTATCTCCCACTGATTGATTTAGTGATTTTTTCAGGTAGAATTTAGAACCCAAATCAACCAAAAAAATAAATAGGCTTTCTATGGCCCACTGAGTGAGAGATGGCACACACAGGAGTCAGGAGTGGCACACAAGCCCAGAGGCCAAAATTTATCTCCCACTGATTGATTTAGTGATTTTTTCAGGTAGAATTTAGAACCCAAATCAACCAAAAAAATAAATCGGCTTTCTATGGCCCACTGAGTGAGAGATGGCACACACAGGAGTCAGGAGTGGCACACAAACCCAGAGGCCAATATTTATCTCCCACTGATTGATTTATTGATTTTTTTCAGGTAGAATTTAGAACCCAAATCAACCAAAAAAATAAATAGGCTTTCTATGGCCCACTATCTGAGAGAGAGAGATGGCACACCCAGGAGTCAAGACTGGCACACAAGCAGAAAGGGCAATATTAATCTCCCACTGATTTTTTTTTTTTTTCAGGGAGACTTTAGAAATAAAATAAAATGATTTTTTCAGGAAGAATTTAGAAACCAAATAAAATAAAATGATTTTTTCAGGGAGAATTTAGAAACCAAATAAAAAAAAAAATAGGCTTTCTATGGCCCACTGAGTGAGAGATGGCGCACACAGGAGTCAGGAGTGGCACACAAGCCCAGAGGCCAATATTTATCTCCCAATGATTGATTTATTGATTTTTTCAGGTAGAATTTAGAACCAAAATCAACCAAAAAAATAAATAGGCTTTCTATGGCCCACTGAGTGAGAGATGGCACACACAGGAGTCAGGAGTGGCACACAAGCCCAGAGGCCAATATTTATCTCCCACTGATTGATTTAGTGATTTTTTCAGGTAGAATTTAGAACCCAAATCAACCAAAGAAATAAATAGGCTTTCTATGGCCCACTGAGTGAGAGATGGCACACACAGGAGTAAGGAGTGGCACACAAGCCCAGAGGCCAATATTTATCTCCCACTGATTGATTTAGTGATTTTTTCAGGTAGAATTTAGAACCCAAATCAACCAAAAAAATAAATAGGCTTTCTATGGCCCACTGAGTGAGAGATGGCACACACAGGGATGGCACTCTAGCAGAAATGCCAATCTTAATCTCCCACAAAAAAAAAAAAAACAGGGACTGTCCTACAATTACTATCTCCCTGCAGTAATCTCAGCCAGGTATGGCAGGCAGCAATAAGGAGTGGACTGATGCACAAATGAAATAAAAAGTGTGGACAAACAAAAAAGATAGCTGTGCAGAAAGGAAGGAACAAGAGGATTTGTGCTTTGAAAAAAGCAGTTGGTTTGCACAGCGGCGTACACACAGCAATGCAGCTATCAGGGAGCCTTCTAGGGCAGCCCAATGAGCTACAGCGCTGAGGAAAAAAAAAATGTAGCTTCCACTATCTCTGCACACCGAAGGTGGTGTTGGACAGTGGAAATCGCTACAGCACAAGCGGTTTGGGGGTTAATGGACCCTGCCTAACGCTATCCCTGCTTCTGACGAAGCGGCAGCAACCTCTCCCTAAGCTCAGATCAGCAGCAGTAAGATGGCGGTCGGCAGGAACGCCCCTTTATAGCCCCTGTGACGCCGCAGACAGCAAGCCAATCACTGCAATGCCCTCCTCTAAGATGGTGGGGACCAGGACCTATGTCATCACGCTGCCCACACTCTGCGTTCACCTTCATTGGCTGAGAAATGGCGCTTTTAGCGTCATTGAAACGCGACTTTGGCGCGAAAGTCGCGTACCGCATGGCCGACCCCGCACAGGGGTCGGGTCGGGTTTCATGAAACCCGACTTTGCCAAAAGTCGGCGACTTTTGAAAATGAACGACCCGTTTCACTCAACCCTAGTAAACACCTCTTCCTCATTGGAACACTTCTTTACTTGTTCACCATTTTCCACAGAAATAGCTGAAACCCAATACGAAATGCTATTGAATATTGCATGTGACACCACGGCCTCATGCTCTTTTATGATTCCACCCACCTCTTTTTTTAGTCACAGGAACCAATGATTGTTGAGGAGAAACTTTGGACAAGTCATAATTGGAGTGTGCAGAATCCTAGAAAAAAAGATAGACATTTTACTAAGGACAAGGAATCTGAGTCAATCAATCAGAGCATGTGTCATTGTGAAGCCTCTCCGTAAACCGTACTATAAATTATAGGAAGCATGCTCATCAACATATGTAAGTCCTAAATAAATGGGATTCTTCATAGGGAGCTAAACAATTATATCTCCGTGGCTGATGCACACAGCCACTAAGTCTTTAACGGGGTTAGAGTACAGAGTCTCCTACAAATTTTAAGACCCCCATCGCCCTGCTGCGACTTGGGGTTCCAGAGAGATTCGCCCAAAACAGGGACCCCCCCATCCAAAATGCTTCCAATGCATGTCTATGAGAAAAAACATGCCCAAACTCTGGGGTCACAGCTCTGTAGTTGTAAGTCCTGAAAAGGAGCACTTTTAGGGGATTAAAGCCCAGGGTCTGCCCTTCAAATAGACATCAAACCCGGGTTAGTGATTTATGCACTTACAGTTTGTCTCCCAGCCATCTTTCCTCACAGGCAGTGTGAAAGCAAGTAAAGACATGCCCCATAGGCAAATCCTCACCTCCGCTTCCTCCTCTAGATGGCCAGTGCTGTCACTACTCAAGTCTAAGACCACACCCCTTAAAGAAATAGAGCAAGAAATGATATTGAATCAAGCAGACAATAAAGTATTTGAACACTAGTCACTGCAAGCAAGAGTGGAAACACTACAGGCTGAGCCATCTACATTCAAGGTGTAGTTCAGTGTTCCCCAACTCCGGTCCTCCAGAGCCACCAACAGGTCATGTTTTCAAGATTTCCTTAGTGTTGCCCAGGTGATGGAATTATTGCCTGTCCAGGTGATGCAATCATCACCTCTACAATACTAAGACAAACCTGTAAACATGAGCCGTTAGTGGCTCTTGAGGACCTGTGTTCTCACAGCAGGAGGCCCGGTCCATGTAAATTACCTGACATTGGTATAGTCGATCCTGTGCGGGTGACCATGCTTTTCCCAACCTCCCCCTGGACCCGACGGTCCCCTTTGTGAACCCAGAAATGACACCAAAGCCAATGTTGGATAAATTTGGCCACAGCAGCCTTTATTTAAACAAGTAATAATAACATTACATAAATAACCATAAATAAAATCGAGATGGGTCCTTGAAGCTTGAAATCTGGTGATAAACAAACCGTAACAGCAGTGGACGAACCAACCATAACTTACTCCCAGCCGTTACCCCCTGGCTCGGGAGCACCAAATCACCCCGAAGGGTGCCATCGTCCACTGAACCCCTGAGGATCAGGCCAACGCTGGGCCAAATCCCCCCCAAATCACCAGACCAAATAACCACCACTAGTGTTGAGCGATACCTTCCGATATCGGAAAGTATCGATATCGGATATCGCCGATACCGATACCCGATCCCAATGCAAGTCAATGGGACCAAAATATCGGAATTAAAATAAACCCTTTCTTTCCTTGTAGGTTCATTCTACATGAAGGAAAACAACAAAGAATAATGCAGGATGTATTTGGGGAGGTGGCGGAGACATTAAAGTCATAGAGGTTTAGCGCAATCAAATAGAATAGCCTTTTTTTTTTTTTTAAAGACGTTCGTAGTGACAAAGATATTGACTATGTAATTTTTTTTTATTTTGTCAGATATTGATGTTTAACTATTCCACGCCCTTCCCCTTTTTTTTTTTTAGTTTTCCCACACTTTCATCTTCATCATCATCAGCATCTTTGACATCAACTTCTTCACCTTATTCATCTTCTTCTTCATCTTCTACCTATTTTTTTTTTTTATTACATTCTTCATATTCATTTTATTCAACTATTATTATTCTTCCTATTCTACTTCTTCATTTTATTCAACTATTATTATTCTTCCTATTCTACTTCTTCATCATATTCTCATTTAACATAGTAACATAGTAACATAGTTAGTAAGGCCAAAAAAAGACATTTGTCCATCCAGTTCAGCCTATATTCCATCATAATAAATCCCCAGATCTACGTCCTTCTACAGAACCTAATAATTGTATGATACAATATTGTTCTGCTCCAGGAAGACATCCAGGCCTCTCTTGAACCCCTCGACTGAGTTCGCCATCACCACCTCCTCAGGCAAGCAATTCCAGATTCTCACTGCCCTAACAGTAAAGAATCCTCTTCTATGTTGGTGGAAAAACCTTCTCTCCTCCAGACGCAAAGAATGCCCCCTTGTGCCCGTCACCTTCCTTGGTATAAACAGATCCTCAGCGAGATATTTGTATTGTCCCCTTATATACTTATACATGGTTATTAGATCGCCCCTCAGTCGTCTTTTTTCTAGACTAAATAATCCTAATTTCGCTAATCTATCTGGGTATTGTAGTTCTCCCATCCCCTTTATTAATTTTGTTGCCCTCCTTTGTACTCTCTCTAGTTCCATTATATCCTTCCTGAGCACCGGTGCCCAAAACTGGACACAGTACTCCATGTACGGTCTAACTAGGGATTTGTACAGAGGCAGTATAATGCTCTCATCATGTGTATCCAGACCTCTTTTAATGCACCCCATGATCCTGTTTGCCTTGGCAGCTGCTGCCTGGCACTGGCTGCTCCAGGTAAGTTTATCATTAACTAGGATCCCCAAGTCCTTCTCCCTGTCAGATTTACCCAGTGGTTTCCCATTCAGTGTGTAATGGTGACATTGATTCCTTCTTCCCATGTGTATAACCTTACATTTATCATTGTTAAACCTCATCTGCCACCTTTCAGCCCAAGTTTCCAACTTATCCAGATCCATCTGTAGCAGAATACTATCTTCTCTTGTATTAACTGCTTTACATAGTTTTGTATCATCTGCAAATATCGATATTTTACTGTGTAAACCTTCTACCAGATCATTAATGAATATGTTGAAGAGAACAGGTCCCAATACCGACCCCTGCGGTACCCCACTGGTCACAGCGACCCAGTTAGAGACTATACCATTTATAACCACCCTCTGCTTTCTATCACTAAGCCAGTTACTAACCCATTTACACACATTTTCCCCCAGACCAAGCATTCTCATTTTGTGTACCAACCTCTTGTGCGGCACGGTATCAAACGCTTTGGAAAAATCGAGATATACCACGTCCAATGACTCACCGTTGTCCAGCCTATAGCTTACCTCTTCATAAAAACTGATTAGATTGGTTTGACAGGAGCGATTTCTCATAAACCCATGCTGATATGGAGTTAAACAGTTATTCTCATTGAGATAATCCAGAATAACATCACTCAGAAACCCTTCAAATATTTTACCAACTATAGAGGTTAGACTTACTGGCCTATAATTTCCAGGTTCACTTTTAGAGCCCTTTTTGAATATTGGCACCACATTTGCTATGCCCCAATCCTGCGGAACAGACCCTGTCGCTATAGAGTCCCTAAAAATAAGAAATAATGGTTTATCTATTACATTTCTTAGTTCTCTTAGTACTCGTGGGTGTATGCCATCCGGACCCGGAGATTTATCTATTTTAATCTTATTTAGCCGGTTTCGCACCTCTTCTTGGGTTAGATTGGTGACCCTTAATATAGGGTTTTCATTGTTTCTTGGGATTTCACCTAGCATTTCATTTTCCACCGTGAATACCGTGGAGAAGAAGGTGTTTAATATGTTAGCTTTTTCCTCGTCATCTACAACCATTCTTTCCTCACTATTTTTTAAGGGGCCTACATTTTCAGTTTTTATTCTTTTACTATTGATATAGTTGAAGAACAGTTTGGGATTAGTTTTACTCTCCTTAGCAATGTGCTTCTCTGTTTCCTTTTTGGCAGCTTTAATTAGTTTTTTAGATAAAGTATTTTTCTCCCTATAGTTTTTTAGAGCTTCAATGGTGCCATCCTGCTTTAGTAGTGCAAATGCTTTCTTTTTACTGTTAATTGCCTGTCTTACTTCTTTGTTTAGCCACATTGGGTTTTTCCTATTTCTAGTCCTTTTATTCCCACAAGGTATAAACCGCTTACACTGCCTATTTAGGATGTTCTTAAACATTTCCCATTTATTCGTGTTTCTATAAAAATACCAGTAGCGCTTCAACCCTGAAGACACTCGGCAGCAAGTAATGATACAATTCCACCTTTTTGTGTCGAAATCTATATACAGAAGTAAAAAGCAAGTAATACCTGCGCTGAGTGACAAAAAATCCTCCAAACCACACGAATTATGTTCTCAATAAAAAATGTTTTTTTTATAGGTTACCATACCAGAATAACAAGAGCATAACCGTGGTGTGGACAAGTGTTCTTATTTCATAAGGTACCAGGAGCGTTTTGGTTGTCAAATAGATAAGTATAACCAATTGTTACCCTTGAATAATCAATAGAACTCACCGGCTCCTTGTGGTGATCTTTACTGAATCATGTCCGTTATATCCATAGTATAGAAGAAACTGGCAGGCTTCCTCCAATTGTCCTATTAGGCTATATCCACTGCGGTTGTAGTCTTCAGATGAAGCCACTCTGGGTTGAGTCCGCTGCGTCCGTAGTTCCAGTGTGTATCTTCAGGTGGAGCCGCTCTGTGCGCTGCCCCGGCCGGCGGCAGAACGCTCAAAGCACGCTCCCCGCTTAGGACTAATGAGCGCTGGAGTAGCCGCTGGGTTCTCTGCCGAAGCAGGACCTTCCGTGACGTCACGGTCACGTGGATAAACACGTGACTAGGCTAAGGAGAGCAGCGAGGACCAAATCCTACGCGTTTCGGAACTACCGTGTTCCTTCTTCAGGGATGGTCCATACTAGCAGCTCTCCATCTTATATATCCTCCAGTGCTCTTGCAATGCCCTTAATTGGTGAACGCAAACAGCTCTACTTCGCTATTAAGGCCCCTTGGGGCCAGTGTATCCAGTTCAAAGATCATTTTTGTTTCTTCTCTTGACATTTGTCTGATATAGTCACCCTTCCTCCAGCTTTTATGTACAGTTTTCAAACCTGTGATACATGTACCGCTGGGTGAACTTCCGTGATAGATAAAGAAATGCTTAGATAAAGGGTGACCCTGAAATTTTTTCTTTATGTTCCTAAGATGTTCATTTATCCTCACATATAGGGGACGCTTCGTCCTTCCGACGTAGACCGGTTATGCTCTTGTTATTCTGGTATGGTAACCTATAAAAAAAAAATTTTTTATTGAGAACATAATTCGTGTGGTTTGGAGGATTTTTTGTCACTCAGCGCAGGTATTACTTGCTTTTTATTTCCCATTTATTATCTGTATTCTTATTTCTGAGGATATTGTCCCAGTCTACCAGATTAAGGGCATCTCTAAGCTGGTCAAACTTTGCCTTCCTAAAGTTCAGTGTTTTTGTGACTCCCTGACAAGTCCCCCTAGTGAAAGACAGGTGAAACTGTACAATATTGTGGTCGCTATTTCCTAGATGCCCGACCACCTGCAGATTTGTTATTCTGTCAGGTCTATTAGATAGTATTAGGTCTAAAAGTGCTGCTCCTCTGGTTGGATTCTGCACCAATTGTGAAAGATAATTTTTCTTGGTTATTAGCAGAAACCTGTTGCCTTTATGGGTTTCACAGGTTTCTGTTTCCCAGTTAATATCCGGGTAGTTAAAGTCCCCCATAACCAGGACCTCATTATGGGTTGCAGCTTCATCTATCTGCTTTAGAAGTAGACTTTCCATGGTTTCTGTTATATTTGGGGGTTTGTAACAGACCCCAATGAGAATTTTGTTACCATTTTTCCCTCCATGAATTTCGACCCATATGGACTCGACATCCTCATTTCCTTCGCTAATATCCTCCCTTAAAGTGGACTTTAGACAAGACTTTACATAGAGACAAACCCCTCCTCCTCTCCGATTTTTACGATCCTTTCTAAACAGACTGTAACCCTGTAAGTTAACTGCCCAGTCATAGCTTTCATCTAACCATGTTTCGGTTATTCCCACTATGTCAAAGTTACCTGTAGATATTTCTGCTTCTAGTTCTTCCATCTTGTTTGTCAGGCTTCTGGCGTTTGCGAGCATGCAGTTTAGAGGATTTTGTTTTGTTCCAATCTCCTCGCTGTGGATTGTTTTAGAAATGTTCTTACCTCCCTTCTGAGTATGTTTTCCTGGATCTTCTTTGTTCAAGTCTAATGTTTTTCTTCCCGTCCCCTCTTCTTCTAGTTTAACGCCCTCCTGATGAGTGTAGCGAGTCTTCTGGCGAATGTGTGTTTCCCAGGTTTGTTGAGGTGTAGTCCGTCTCTGGCGAGGAGTCCATCGTACAAGTAATTCACACCGTGGTCCAGGAATCCGAATCCTTGTTGTCTGCACCATCGTCTTAGCCAGTTGTTTGCATCAAGGATCCTGTTCCATCTCCTGGTGCCATGCCCGTCTACTGGAAGGATAGAAGAAAAAACTACCTGTGCATCCAGTTCCTTTACTTTCTTCCCCAACTCTTCAAAGTCTTTGCAGATTGTCGGTAGGTCCTTCCTTGCCGTGTCATTGGTGCCAACATGTATCAGAAGAAATGGGTGGACGTCCTTGGAGCTGAAGAGCTTTGGTATCCTATCGGTCACATCTTTGATCATCGCACCTGGAAGGCAGCATACTTCTCTTGCAGTTATGTCCGGTCTGCAGATGGCTGCTTCTGTGCCTCTCAGTAGTGAGTCTCCCACCACCACCACTCTTTGTTGCTTCTTGGCTGTACTTTTTGCTGTCACTTGTTGCTGTGTGCCCTTTTCTTTTTTGCTTGCTGGTATTGTTTCATCCTTAGGTGTGCCATCTTCATCCTCTACAAAGATTTGATATCGGTTCTTCAGTTGTGTGGTTGGTGATTTCTCCATGGTCTTCTTGCTTCTTTTGATCACATGCTTCCACTCATCTGCTTTTGGAGGTTCTCTGACACTTTTTTCACCTTCTGTGACCAGTAGAGATGCTTCTGTTCTGTCTAGAAAGTCTTCATTCTCTTTGATGAGTTTCAAAGTTGCTATTCTTTCTTCCAGACCCCGCACCTTTTCTTCTAAAAGGGCCACTAGTCTACACTTCTGACAGGTGAAATTTGATTCTTCTTCTGGTCGATCTGTGAACATGTAGCACATGCTGCAGCTCACCATGTAGGTTGTCACATCTGCCATGTTGCTCCTAGATCCTGCTGACTTGCTGTGTGCTTTCCTTCTTGTGTAATCTACTCAGCCAAGCTCTCTTGCAATAATATCCTACAGGCAAAAATTTGCGCGCCGTAAGGCACGCGGTTTGGTGATTCTTTCCAAGCAGCTGGTCCCGGCTGTACCCAACGATCTTCTAGCTTAGGGAGACTCTTCGCTTTTTCCAGAAAGCACCTGGAATATGCAAATTAGCCTCCTCAAGCTTGAATCCCTGGTTTGGTGATTCTTTCCAAGCAGCTGGTCCCGGCTGCACCCAACGATCTTCTAGCTTAGGGAGACTCTTCGCTTTTCCCAGAAAGCACCTGGAATATGCAAATTAGCCTCCTCAAGCTTGAATCCCTGGTTTGGTGATTCTTTCCAAGCAGCTGGTCCCGGCTGTACCCAACGATCTTCTAGCTTAGGGAGACTCTTCGCTTTTCCCAGAAAGCACCTGGAATATGCAAATTAGCCTCCTCAAGCTTGAATCCCTGGTTTGGTGATTCTTTCCAAGCAGCTGGTCCCGGCTGTACCCAACGATCTTCTAGCTTAGGGAGACTCTTCGCTTTTCCCAGAAAGCACCTGGAATATGCAAATTAGCCTCCTCAAGCTTGAATCCCTGGTTTGGTGATTCTTTCCAAGCAGCTGGTCCCGGCTGTACCCAACGATCTTCTAGCTTAGGGAGACTCTTCGCTTTTCCCAGAAAGCACCTGGAATATGCAAATTAGCCTCCTCAAGCTTGAATCCCTGGTTTGGTGATTCTTTCCAAGCAGCTGGTCCCGGCTGTACCCAACGATCTTCTAGCTTAGGGAGACTCTTCGCTTTTCCCAGAAAGCACCTGGAATATGCAAATTAGCCTCCTCAAGCTTGAATCCCTGGTTTGGTGATTCTTTCCAAGCAGCTGGTCCCGGCTGTACCCAACGATCTTCTAGCTTAGGGAGACTCTTCGCTTTTCCCAGAAAGCACCTGGAATATGCAAATTAGCCTCCTCAAGCTTGAATCCCTGGTTTGGTGATTCTTTCCAAGCAGCTGGTCCCGGCTGTACCCAACGATCTTCTAGCTTAGGGAGACTCTTCGCTTTTCCCAGAAAGCACCTGGAATATGCAAATTAGCCTCCTCAAGCTTGAATCCCTGGTTTGGTGATTCTTTCCAAGCAGCTGGTCCCGGCTGTACCCAACGATCTTCTAGCTTAGGGAGACTCTTCGCTTTTCCCAGAAAGCACCTGGAATATGCAAATTAGCCTCCTCAAGCTTGAATCCCTGGTTTGGTGATTCTTTCCAAGCAGCTGGTCCCGGCTGTACCCAACGATCTTCTAGCTTAGGGAGACTCTTCGCTTTTCCCAGAAAGCACCTGGAATATGCAAATTAGCCTCCTCAAGCTTGAATCCCTGGTTTGGTGATTCTTTCCAAGCAGCTGGTCCCGGCTGTACCCAACGATCTTCTAGCTTAGGGAGACTCTTCGCTTTTCCCAGAAAGCACCTGGAATATGCAAATTAGCCTCCTCAAGCTTGAATCCCTGGTTTGGTGATTCTTTCCAAGCAGCTGGTCCCGGCTGTACCCAACGATCTTCTAGCTTAGGGAGACTCTTCGCTTTTCCCAGAAAGCACCTGGAATATGCAAATTAGCCTCCTCAAGCTTGAATCCCTGGTTTGGTGATTCTTTCCAAGCAGCTGGTCCCGGCTGTACCCAACGATCTTCTAGCTTAGGGAGACTCTTTGCTTTTCCCAGAAAGCACCTGGAATATGCAAATTAGCCTCCTCAAGCTTGAATCCCTGGTTTGGTGATTCTTTCCAAGCAGCTGGTCCCGGCTGTACCCAACGATCTTCTAGCTTAGGGAGACTCTTCGCTTTTCCCAGAAAGCACCTGGAATATGCAAATTAGCCTCCTCAAGCTTGAATCCCTGGTTTGGTGATTCTTTCCAAGCAGCTGGTCCCGGCTGTACCCAACGATCTTCTAGCTTAGGGAGACTCTTCGCTTTTCCCAGAAAGCACCTGGAATATGCAAATTAGCCTCCTCAAGCTTGAATCCCTGAATTTGTGACAGGCATTCCCGTAGTTGTTATCTATAAAAGTTTGAAGATTACACCTTCCGTTCTGCCAGTCACAAAAGTTACATTTGTCCGCGTTCAGTTTGGCCTGCAGCATCAGGCTTTATCCAGGGGCACCACGAGGAGGAACGGACTCACCCCCATACACTGCTTAGTCTTCTTCTGCATATAATTTAGATAATATCTTTTGCTCTGATATTAAGTGTTATGCTTAATGTTCTTCTGCTCTTTGTTCTGCAGCCTCTTGTTCTTCTGCTTCTCGGTCTTCCATGTCGTCGTCTCCAGGGTCGTCGTCTCCAGGGTTGTCGTCTACGCCGTCGTCGTCTACGCCGTCGTCGTCGTAATCGGGGTGGTCTTCCGGGTCGTCGACTTTAGGGTCTTCAACTTGAAAATGTAGCAGAAGGTACAAGAAGGCTAAGAAAATGCCAAGAACCAGCTGATGGAACTGGAACTTGGATGGCTACCCGAAGGTTCAAGAGCCTATGGAACTACCGAGGACCAGCTGACGTTACTGGAACCCGGTTACTAAGCAGGAGGTTCCCGTGCTAAAAAGCACTACCAAGGACCGCCTGACGTTGGCGGAACTCGGATACCCAGAAGGAGGCACCTAAGCCAAAGGCTCTGCCCGGAACCAGCTGACGTTACTGGAACCAGGATGGGGAGCAGAAGGTACAAGAGCAAAAGACACTGCCGAGAACCAGCTGACGGTACTGGAACCCGGATGGGTAGCCGAAGGTCCAAGAGCCAATGGAACTACCGAGGACCAGCTGA
The DNA here is from genome assembly GCF_032444005.1 of Ranitomeya imitator. Taxonomy (NCBI): domain Eukaryota; kingdom Metazoa; phylum Chordata; class Amphibia; order Anura; family Dendrobatidae; genus Ranitomeya; species Ranitomeya imitator. The sequence goes on from NC_091283.1 coordinate 228,320,190, forward strand.
CGTTACTGGAACCCGGTTACTAAGCAGGAGGTACCCGTGCCTGAAAGCACTACCAAGGACCACCTGACGTTGGTGGAACTTGGATACCCAGAAGGAGGCACCTAAGCCAAAGGCTCTGCCCGGAACCAGCTGACGGTACTGGAACCAGGATGGGGAGCAGAAGGTACAAGAGCAAAAGACACTGCCGAGAACCAGCTGACGGTGCTGGAACCAGGTGGTGGACCCGAAGGCCCACAGGAGAGGAGAGAACAGCTAGGCCGCGAGGCAGCCGCAGTTACCGAACCCCAACAGTCCTACAGGGGGAGCTTGACCTACTGGCACTACAGAACCAGCCTTGACTACCAATTCACGCAGCCCACATAGGAAGCTCCTAAACTGGAGGCACCCTGGAGTTGGCTAACCCGACCGCACCACGACGGGGCAAGCATAGGCGTCTCAGTGAGCTTGACACTACCCGGAAACAGCTGACGGTGCTGGAACCAGGCTTGGCACGAGGGAGTACCTGTGACAAAAACACTGCCGAGAACCAGCTGACGGTGCTGGAACCTGGATGCGTTGCCCCAGTGTGCAAGAGCCAATGGCACGACCGAGGACCAGCTGACGGTGCTGGAACCCGGTTACTAAGCTGTAGGTGCCCGCGCTTAAAAGCACTACCAAGGACCGCCTGGTGTTGGCGGAACTCGGATACCCAGGAGGAGACACCTAAGCCAAAGGCTCGGCCCGGAACCAGCTGACGGTGCTGAAACCAGGTGGTGGACCCGAAGGCCCACAGGAGAGGAGAGAACAGCTAGGCCGCGAGGCAGCCGCAGTTACCGAACCCCAACAGTCCTACAGGGGGAGCTTGGCCTACTGGCACTACAGAACCAGCCTTGACTACCAATTCACGCAGCCCACATAGGAAGCTCCTAAACTGGAGGCACCCTGGAGTTGGCTAACCCGACCGCAACACGATGGGGCAAGCATAGGCGTCTCAGTGAGCTTGACACTACCCGGAATCAGCTGACGGTGCTTGAACCAGGCTTGGCATGAGGGAGTACCTGTGACAAAAACACTGCCGAGAACCAGCTGGCGGTGCTGGAACCCGGATGCGTTGCCCCAGTGTGCAAGAGCCAATGGCACGACCGAGGACCAGCTGACGGTGCTGGAACCCGGTTACTAAGCTGTAGGTGCCCGCGCTTAAAAGCACTACCAAGGACCACCTGGCGTTGGCGGAACTCGGATACCCAGGAGGAGACACCTAAGCCAAAGGCTCGGCCCGGAACCAGCTGACGGTGCTGGAACCAGGTGGTGGACCCGAAGGCCCACAGGAGAGGAGAGAACAGCTAGGCCGCGAGGCAGCCGCAGTTACCGAACCCCAACAGTCCTACAGGGGGAGCTTGGCCTACTGGCACTACAGAACCAGCCTTCACTACCAATTCATGCAGCCCACATAGGAAGCTCCTAAACTGGAGGCACCCTGGAGTTGGCTAACCTGACCACAACATGACGGGGCAAGCATAGGCGTCTCAGTGAGCTTGACACTACCCGGAAACAGCTGACGGTGTTGCAACCAGGCTGGGCACGAGGGAGTACCCGTGACAAAAACACTGACGAGAACCAGCTGGCGGTGCTGGAACCCGGATGCGTTGCCTATTAAAGATTGTCTTCTTAGAGCCCCAACTAGCGGTGTTGGAGCAAAGGGTAAGCAGGGGGAGCAGAGTGTAGGCCGAAGCCTGCACTGGAGGCAGCTTTGTGTCTGCGTTGCGTTTGCAGGACACTTTGCCGGCTACACAGTGGGGGAACAGCTGGCGTTGCTGAACCCCACTGACACAATGGCGGGTGTTTTTCTCTGTGCAGCTAGCACTTCCGGGCAAAAACTAGCGGTGTTAGAGCCCAGGGGCAGCAGGAGGAGGAGAGGAGCAGAGTGTAGGCCGCAGCCTAGTTGAACCAATTTCAAAGGAAACCTTTAACCCCCCCTCAGGTGTTACAAAGTACAAGAGACACACCTTGTGCAGTATTAATGCTGCACAAGTCAAAGGTTGCTCTATTAATTTTGCTCCTTGCACACGCTGAATAAAACACGTACACAATTCAGCCCATTCTACAGTCAAACTGTAGTGGAGGCGTGAGTTGTCTTTTTAAGGAGACGCAGCACAGGTGTCCCAAATAACGCCTTGGTGCTTGGCGCAGCTTCCTGAGCGTTGTTATTTGCTGTACAGGAGTCTGCGCTCTTGTGTTATCCCTTGGCAATGCCCTGTTAGCGCTGCCCGTCTTATGACCTCATTTAATGTTGGCCGGTGCGGTTAACGATGGCCATATATCCCAGACCCACAGTGCCTTTTCATAAAGTCACACTGCGGTGCTGGGATTCGTGGCCTTGAACAGTAAATATTTTCACCGCTCACACACGTCCTTACACCTGCTTCAGACTGGGCGGCCTCTGCTGATCCCTTCTCGCATGCCGCGGCCATGAGGCTGCACAGTCTGAAGAAGGCGGAAGGAGATGAGTGACGACAGGCGAACATATGCACTGCTCGTGCCCATAAACCACACCCTCGCTGACAAAATAAATAAGAAACCGAGGGGCGTTGTTTCGAGCAGGGCGGACGCACAGGCGCAGCCAGCTAACCAATGATGTCAAAAGACGGGAAGCGCTACCAAGGGTGGTGCTGCGTATCATTAGAAAGGAAAGTCACACCTCAGGGACAGTGGAATGGTCTCAATGAGACACATTTTGTACGTGTTGAGTTCCACGTGGGCAAGTAGAAAAAGTCAGCCACCTTGTACAAATGCAGCAGTACTGCTGTACAAGGTGGCTGTTATACATAGAAACACCTGGGGGTGGGGGGCAGGCTTCCTTCAATTTCAGTTCATGTGCCTGCGTGGCGTTTGCAGGTCACGTTGCCGGCTACACAGCAGGGGAACAGCTGGCGGTGCTGAACCCCACTAACACATTGGCTGGTGTTTTTCTCTGTGCAGCTAGCACTTCCGGGCAAAAACTAGCGGTGTTTGAGCCCAGGGGCAGCAGGAGGAGGAGAGGAGCAGAGTGTAGGCCGAAGACTAGTTGAACCAATTTCAAAGGTAACCTTTAACCCCCCCTCAGGTGTTGCAAGGTACAAGAGCCACACCTTGTGCAGCATTAATGCTGCACAAGTCAAAGGTTGCTCTCTTAATTTTGCTCCTTGCACACGCTGAATAAAACACGTACACTATTTAGCCCATTATACTGTCTTACAGTAGTGGAGGCGTGACATGTCTTTTTAAGAAGACGCTGCACAGGTGTGAAAATTTACACATAGGTGCTGGGCGCAGATTCCTGAGCGTTGTTATTTGCAGTACAGTAGTCTGCGCTCTTGTGTTATCCCTTGGCAATACCCTGTTAGTGCAGCCCGTCTTATGACCTCATTTCATGTTGGCCGGTGCGGTTAACGATGGCCATAAATCCCAGACCCACAGTGCCTTTTCTTTAAATCACACTGCGGTGCTGGGATTCGTGGCCTTGTGCAGTAAATATGTTAGCCGCTCACACATGTCCTTACACCTGCTTCAGACTGGGCGGCCTCAGCTGATCCCTTATCGCCTGCCACGGCCATGAGGTCGCACAGTCTGAGGAAGGCGGAAGGAGGGGAGTGAAGACAGGCGAAGATATGCACTGCTCGTGCCCATCAATCACACCCTCGCAGTCAAAATATATGAGACAACGAGGCGCGTTGTGTCGGGCAGGGCGGACGCACAGGCACAGCCAGCCAACCAATGATGTCAGAAGATGGGCAGCGCTAACAATGGGGGTGCTGCGTGTCATTAAAAAGGAAAGTCACACCTCAGGGACATTGTAATGGTCTCTAATGAGACACATTTTGTACGTGTTGAGTTCCACATGGGCAAGTAGAAAAAGTCAGCCACCTTGTACAAATGCAGCAGTACTGCTGTACAAGGTGGCTGTTATACATAGAAACACCTGGGGGTGGGGGGCAGGCTCCCTTCAATTTCAGTTCATGTGCCTGCGTGGCGTTTGCAGGTCACGTTGCCGACCACACAGCAGGGGAACAGCTGGCGGTGCTGAAACCCACTAACACATTGGCTGGTGTTCTTCTCTGTGCAGCTAGCATGTCCGGGCAAAAACTGGCAGTGTTTGAGCCCAGGGTCAGCAGGAGGAGGAGAGGAGCAGAGTGTAGGCCGAAGCCTGCACTGGTGGCAGCTTTTGGTCAGTTGTGCCAGCGTGGCTTGTGCTGGACACGATGCCGGCTACACAGCAGGGGAACAGCTGGCGGTGCTGAAACCCACTAACACATTGGCTGGTGTTCTTCTCTGTGCAGCTAGCATGTCCGGGCAAAAACTGGCAGTGTTTGAGCCCAGGGTCAGCAGGAGGAGGAGAGGAGCAGAGTGTAGGCCGAAGCCTGCACTGGTGGCAGCTTTTGGTCAGTTGTGCCAGCGTGGCTTGTGCTGGACACGATGCCGGCTACACAGCAGGGGAACAGCTGGCGGTGCTGAAACCCACTAACACATTGGCTGGTGTTTTTCTCTGTGCAGCTAGCACTTCCGGGCAAAAACTAGCAGTGTTAGAGCCCAGGGTCAGCAGCAGGAGGAGAGGAGCAGAGTGTAGGCCGAAGCCTAGTTGAACCAATTTCAAAAGTTACCTTTAACCCCCCCTCAGGTGTTGCAAGGTACAAGATCCACACCTTGTGCAGCATTAATGCTGCACAAGTAAAAGGTTGCTCTCTTAATTTTGCTCCTTGCACACGATGAATAAAACACGTACACTATTTAGCCCATTATACTGTCAAACAGTAGTGGAGGCGTGACTTGTCTTTTTAAGGAGACGCAGCACAGGTCTCAAAATTTACACCTAGGTGCTGGGCGCAGATTCCTGAGCGTTGTTATTTGCTGTACAGTAGTCTGCGCTATTGTGATCCCTTGGCCATGCGCTGTGAGCGCTGCCTGTCTTCTCACCCCGTTTCATGTTGGCCGGTGCGGTTAGCAATGGCCATGAATCCCAGGCCCGCAGTGTGTTTTCAAAAAATCACACTGCATGGCTGGGATTCGTGGCCTTGTGCAGTAAATATGTTTGCCGCTCACACATGTCCTTACACCTGCTTCAGACTGGGCGGCCTCATCTGATCCCTTATCGCATTCCGCGGCCATGAGGCCACCCAGTCTGAAGAAGGCGGAAGGAGATGAGTGAACACAGGCAAACATATGCACTGCACATGCCCATCAATCACACCCTCGCTGTCCAAAAAAATAAGACACCGAGGGGCGTTGTTTCGAGCAGGGCAGACGCACAGGCGCAGCCAGCTAACCAATGATGTCAAAAGACGGGCAGCGCTACCAAGGGTGGTGCTGCGTATCATTAGAAAGGAAAGTCACACCTCAGGGACAGTGGAATGGTCTCAATGAGAAACATTTAGTACGTGTTTAATTAAACGTGGGCAAGGAGAAAAAGTCAGCCACCTTGTACAAATGCAGCAGTACTGCTGTACAAGGTGGCTGTTATACATAGAAACACCTTGGGGTGGGTGGCAGGGTCCCTTTAATTTCAGTTCATGTGCCTGCATGGCGTTTGCAGGTCACGTTGCCGGCTACACAGCAGTGGAACAGCTGGCGGTGCTGAACCCCACTAACACATTGGCTGGTGTTTTTCTCTGTGCAGCTAGCACTTCCGGGCAAAAACTAGCGGTGTTTGAGCCCAGGGGCAGCAGGAGGAGGAGAGGAGCAGAGTGTAGGCCGAAGCCTGCACTGGTGGCAGCTTTTGTTCTGTTGTGCCAGCGTGGCTTGTGCTGGACACGTTGCCGACTACACAGCAGGGGAACAGCTGGCGGTGCTGAACCCCACTGACACATCAGCTAGTGTTTTTTCTGTGTAGACAACACTTCCAGGTGGCAACTGACAGTGTTGAAACCCAGGGAATCAAAGAGGAGCAGAGTGTAGGCCGAAGCCTGCAGTGGAGCAAGTTGAAAGGGAACCTTTAACCCCCCCAGGCATTTGTTGCTGAAAGAGCCATCTTGTACAGAAGTAATACTGCACATGGAAAATGGTGGCTCCTAAAATTATGCTCCTTGCAAACGCTGAAGTACACACTCATATAATGTGTCCCCTCACACCGTAAAACCGTCCCGGAAGTGGGACTTTCCTTTGTAATGTGACACAGCACAGCCGTCATTCCAACCCCCTTGGTGCCGTGCACCACCTCCTCAACGTTGTTTGGTTCTGTCACGGAGCCCGCGCTGTAATGTTATCCCTTGGCCAGGCACAGTTAGCGGTGCTCGTCTTCTGACATCATTTAGGTGTCAGGCTGGCAGTGCCTGTGCGTCCAAGCTGCCCGAGATCCAACCTCGCAGTGTCATCTAATGTAATCCCACTGCGGGCCAGGGATCCATGGGCATGCGCAGTGCATATCATCGCCTCTCACTCACCTCCTTCCTGCTTCTTCAGACTGTGCGGCGTCACGGCCGTGGCATGCTATTAGGGATCAGCTGACGCCGCTTAGTCTGAAGAAGCGTGAAGAAGGGGAGTGAGAGGCTAGTATATGCACTGCGCATGGCCATGGATACCAGGCCCACTGTGGGATCACATTAGACGACACTGCGAGGTGGGATTTCGGGTAGCGTGGACGCACAGGCGCAGCCAGGACGACAACAAATGATGTCAGAGGACGGGCAGCGCAAACTGTGCATGACCAAGGGATAACATAACAGCGCAGGGTCTATGACGGAATCAAACAACGCTAAGGAGGCAGCGCACGGTGCCAAGAGGGTAGCAATGACGGCTGTGCTGCGTCACATTACAAAGGAAAGTCCCACCTCCGGGACGGTTGGACGGTGTGAGGGGACACATTACATGAGTGTGTAGTTCAGCGTTTGCAAGGAGCATAATTTCAAGAGCAACCTTTTCCTTGTGCAGTATTAGTGCTGCACAAGGTGGCTCTTTCAGTAACAAACGCCTAGGGGGGGGGGGACAGGTCCCCTTACCATTACACTTTAGTTGTGCCAGCGTGGCGGTCGCATGACACGTTGCCGGATACACAGCTGGGGATCAGCTGACGTTACTGAACCCCAATAACAGAGGAGCGACTGTTGACTGTGCAGACAGCACTTCCAGGCACCAACTGGCGGTGTTAGAGCCCAGGGACAGCAGGAGGAGCAGATTGGAGGTATTGCCGCACACACAGCTGGGGATCAGCTGACGTTACTGAACCCCAATAACAGAGGAGCGACTGTTGACTGTGCAGACAGCACTTCCAGGCACCAACTGGCGGTGTTAGAGCCCAGGGACAGCAGGAGGAGCAGAGGAACAGAGTGTAGTCCGAAGCCTGATTGGAGCAAGTTGAAAGGGAACCTTTAACCCCCCCCCCCCAAGACGTTTGTAGCTGAAAGAGCCATCTTGTGCAGCACTAAGGATGCAAAAGGAAAAGGTTGCTCTTTTAATTATGCTCCTTGCAAACACAGAAGTGAACACTAAAAATGTGTCCCCTTATACCGTAAAACCGTCCCGGAGGTGGGAATTTCCTTCGTAATGGGACGCAGCACAGCTGTCATTCCTATCCCCTTGGTACCGTGCGCTGCCTCCTCAGCGTTGTTTTAAGCTGTCACGGAGCCTGCGCTGTTCTGTTATCCCTTGGCCATGCCCAATTTGCGCTGCCTGTCTTCTGACATAATTTGGTGTCAGGCTGTCAGTGCCTGTGCGTCCACACTGCTCCAGATCTCACCTTGCAGTGTCGTCTATTGTAATCCCACTGCGGGCCTTGGATCCATGGACAGGCACAGTGCATATCCTCGACTCTCACTCCCCTCCTTCCCTCTTCTTCAGACTGTGCGGCGTCACAGCCGTGGCATGCTATTAGGGATCAGCTGACGGCGCACAGTCTAAAGAAGGCGGACGGAGATGGGCGAGAGCCCGAGGTGAAGATATGCACTGCGCATGCCCATGGATCCCAGGCTCGCAGTGTGATTCAATCAGAAGACACTGCGAGGCGGGTTCTCGGGCAGCGCGGGCGCACAGGCGCAGCCATCCTGACACCAAATTATGTCAGAAGACAGGCAGCGCAAACTGGCCATGGCCAAGGGATAACAGAACAGCGCAGGCTCCGTGACAGCTTAAAACAATGCTGAGGAGGCAGCGCATGGCACCAAGGGGGTAGGAATGACGGCTGTGCTGCGTCACATTATGAAGGAAAGTCCCAGCTCCGGGACGGTATAACAGTATCAGTGAACACATTTTATAAGTGTTAAGTTCTGCGTGTGCAAGGAGCTAAAATAAAAGAGCTACCTTTTCCTTGTGCAACATTACTGCTGCACAAGATGGCTCTTTCAGTAACAAACGCCGAGGGGGGGAGGGGGGACAGGTTCCCTTACATTTAGGTTGTGGTGCCAGCGTGGCGGTCGCAGGACACATTGCCGGCTACACAGCTGGGGATCAGCTGACGTTACTGAAACCCAATAACACTGGGTCGTATGTTTAGACTGTGCAGCCTGCACTTCTGAGCCGCAACTGGCGGTGTTGGAGCCCAGGAATAGCAGTTCAGGTGGTAGAAAGATGAACACATCAGGAGACCTGGATGACACCCAATTACTTAATCAGGCAGATGAGTGGCAAATTCCTGCGAGATCCAGGCCTGGTCCTTTTTTAGGAAAGTAAGCCGGTCAACATTATCGGAGGATAGTCGCATGCAACGGTCTGTTAGTACACCACCTGCGGCACTAAAGACACGTTCCGATAAGACACTAGCCGCAGGGCAAGCCAGCACCTCCAATGCATACTGGCTTAGCTCTGGCCATGTATCCAGCTTAGAGACCCAAAACTTGAATGGGGAAGAGCCGTCTGGGAGTACACTAAGAGGGCAAGCCATGTAGTCTGTCACCATCTGACGGAACCGTTGCCTCCTGCTGACTGGAGCCGCCGGTGATGGTGTAGACATTTGGGGCGGGCACACAAAAGTTTGCCACAGTTGTGCCATACTTGGCTTGCCTTGGGCAGAGGCACTGCTTCTGCTCCCTCTTTGTGCAGAGCCTCCTCCTCCACTGCCTCGACGCACTGAGCTGCTTTGTAAAGCACTAGCAGCACTCCTCTCATTTGGACTGGAGAAGATGATGGAATTCACCAGTGTGTCGTGGTACTCCCGCATTTTACGCTCCCTTGTCAACGCTGGGATGAGGTTTTGGACATTGTCACGGTAGCGAGGATCGAGGAGGGCGTACACCCAATAATCAGGCACGTTGAGAATGTGGTCGATGCGGCGGTCGTCTCTCAGGCACTGCAACATGAACTCAACCATGTGCTGCAGACTGCCAACTGGCCCAGAAACGCTGTCCCCTGCTTGAGACATGATCTCTGCCCGCTCTTCATCACCCCACCCTCGCTGTACACACTGACCACTGGACAATGGTGGAACTCCCTCCTCTGGACGTAGCTCTTCCTCGTCCATTGACTCCTCCTCATCCTCCTCACAAAGGGTCCCCTGCCGACCCCTTTGTGAGGAACCACGTGGCACTGACTGTCCAGAACCTGATGGAAAAGGTGACTCCTCATCCTCCACCTCTTCCACATCATCCCTTATCCCTTGCAGGGTTTCTTGAAGCAAGCAGATAAGGGGGACAGTCATGCTGACTAGTGCATCATCTGCACTTGCCATCCGCGTGGAATAATCAAAAGGACGCAAAACCTGGCAGACGTCCTTCATAGTGGCCCACTCTGTGGTTGTGAAGTCAGAGCGGCGCTGACTGCGACTTTTTTGCGCCTGATGCAGCTGGTACTCCATTACTGCTTGCTGCTGCTCACACAACCGCTCCAACATATGTAACGTGGAATTCCACCTGGTAGGTAGGTCACATATGATGCGATGTTCAGGAAGGCGAAACTGACGCTGCAGAGCAGCAATGCGCGATCTTGCCAAGCTGGAACGCCGCAAGTGAGCACACTCTAGGCGGGCCTTGTGCAGAAGTGCATCAAGATCCGGATAGTCCCTCAGAAAACTCTGCACAACCAAATTGAGCACATGTGCCAGACATGGGATGTGAGTGAGGTTGCCAAGGCCTAAAGCTGCCACCAGATTCCGGCCATTGTCACACACTACCATGCCTGGCTGGAGATTCGCTGGCAGAAACCACACATCGCTTACCTGCTTTAGGGCATTCCAGAGCTCCTGCGCTGTGTGGCTTCGATTCCCCAAAGAAACTAGTTTCAAGACGGCCTGCTGACGTTTGGCCACGGCTGTGCTCATGTCGGTCATAGGTAAACGTTCACGGGTCCATGTGGAGGTGGACTGTGACGGATCCTGCAGCGATGAATCTGAGGAACTGGTGTAAGAGGAGGAGTCAATGCGTACAGACTGGATTCCTGCTATCCTTGGAGTGGGCAGGACACGTCCTGCGCCACTCGCACGTTCTGTACCCGGCTCAACAACATTAACCCAATGGGCAGTGACGGAAAGGTATCGCCCCTGTCCATGTTGACTGGTCCACGCATCGGTGGTGAGGTGGACCTTGCTACTGACGGCGTTCAGTAGCGCGTGTTTTATTTGTCCCTCCACATGCTTGTGCTGGGCAGGGACAGCTTGCCTGCTGAAGTAAAAGCGGCTGGGCACCTTGTACTGTGGGACTGCCAATGCCATCAAGTCACGGAAGCTGTCAGTCTCCACCAGCCTGAATGAGAGCATTTCCAGCGACAGAAGTTTGGCAATGCCTGCATTCAGAGCCTGTGCTCGGGGGTGGTTTGCCGAGAATGCCCGCCTTTTCTCCCATGCCTGTACTACCGATGGCTGTAGACTAGGCTGGGAGTGTGAGGATGACTGGGAATGTGGCGCTGTGGGTGGAATTACACTAGGTCTCTGGACAACAGTGCCAGAGGTTCTTCCATGGCGATCCAAGGAGGAAGCCGAACCAGCTGTGCGTGAGCTGGAGGAAGAAGCAACACGAGCTGAAGAGGTGGTAGCTGCCGCTGTTGGTTGGCCTAGCTCTTCAGTGTGTTTTTGGAACTCCACAGCGTGCCTGGTCCGCACATGTTTCCACATATTTGTGGTATTGAGGTTGCTGACACTTTTACCTCTTTTTACTTTCTGATGACACAGCTTGCATTTGACAAAACAAATGTCATCTGCAACTGTGTCAAAAAAGGACCAGGCACTGCAAGTCTTGGGAGCGCCCTTTTTGGCTTTTGAAAGAGACAGGCTCCTAACTGGTGCCAAAGTGGAGGCTACAGGCTCCGCAGTCTTCCCCCTCCCTCTCCCTCTTTGGCCCGTTAGGGGAATCTCTTCCTCTGAGCTGCTCCCACCACCTTCCTGTTCCTCACGCCACGATGGGTCAAGGACCTCATCATCTCCACTACCCTCTGCCACCAACTGCTCCTCCTGGGTAGTCTTGGCAGCACAGTACGCACCAGAAAGCGGCACCTGAGTTTCATCATCAGATGCGTACTGCGCTGTGGTCACCGCAGGCACTGACCCACCCGCCTCTTCAGAGTCAGAGAGACAAAGCTGTTGGGCATCACTGCACACTGCCTCTTCTTCCATTTCTCCAATACTGCTTGGCTGGCCCCCTGTTTCCAAGCCAAGAGATTCAGAGAACAGAAGTAGAGACTGCTCCTGTCCTGGGCTCTCTGACTGCCTGGCCAATTTGGCAGGTGGTGAAGAGACAGATGGCTGCTCTCCAGTGGTCTGTGCCTGAGAGGATGTGGCACTAATTGAAGTCGATGCGTTAGCTGCCATCCATCCGACAACGGCTTCAATTTGATCTTCACGCCGCAGCGGTGCACGGCGCTCTACGGCAAAGCTGCGCATGAAGGACTGTTCCCTGCTGAAACTGGGTGATGGTGAGTCACCGATGCCCGCAGCAGGCACAGAATCACCACGTCCTCTCCCTGCTCCTCTCCCTGCTCCACGCCCACGCCCACGACCCTTACTCCCTGCCCTCTTCATCTTGGTTGACAGATAAAGATAAGCAGAAAAGTACTAAGGCCTTAGTGTGCTTATTCCTGAAATGCTCCTCCTAACAGGTGTAAGAAACACTAATGTTGTAAAGTGTGGACTAGACTTTATTATTGATAAAATGTGGCCTACACAAGTGTTAAGTGGTGTTTGATGAACTTTACTTTTTTTTTTTGGGAAGATCGGGCTACAGAGCGAGTTTAACTCACATGGAGACCGTGCAGACAGCCGTAAACGGCGCTGCAAGGCCCAAAAACCCTCCTCTAGGTTATCCTATCTAGTGTTTCTCCACTATTTTGCTGGAGACGGGTGGAAAGACACTAATAGGAAATTGTGTACAAAATTTTCAACAGGCTGCACTAGTTGAAAAAAAATGAAAAGTTATTTAACGGTATGAGGCAGTGACAAACCCTGAGCTGAATACAACGGGCTGTCGCTGCACACAGACTACAGGGCGAGCTGCGCTCACACGGAGACATTACAGACAGCCGTAAACAGCGCTGCAAGGCCCAAAAACCCTCCTCTAGGTTATCCTATCTAGTGTTTTTCCACTATTTTGCTGGAGACGGGTGGAAAGACACTAATAGGAAATTTTAAAAAAAAATTTCAACAGGCTGCACTATTTGAAAAAAGGACAAGTTATTTTACAGTATGAGGCAGTGACAAAACCCTGAGCTGAATACAACCGGCTGTGGCTGCACACAGACTACAGGGCGAGCTACGCTCACACGGAGACCGTGCAGACAGCCGTAAACGGCGCTTCAAGGCCCAAAAACCCCCCTCTAGGTTATCCTATCTAGTGTTTTTGCACTATTTGGCTGGAGACGGGTGGAAAGACACTAATAGGAAATTTTAGAAAAAATGTGCAGCAGGCTGCACTATGAGCAAAAAAGGACAATGGATAGAACTGTGTGAGGCAGTGTGAACCCCCCCTGAGCTGAATACAACCTGGTATATGGCTGCACACAGACTACAGAGTGAGCTGCACACACACACACACACACACTGAGACCTTGCAGAACGCTGTTAAAACAGCGCTGCAAGGCAAGAGCAAGGTGAACTGAACAGTGAACACAGCGTTTGCTAATTTAGCCTTGGAAAAGCAAAATAAAGCAAGTGGCTATCTCAACTGGCCCTCAGTTAGAACACAGCGTCCTGTCCCTAACTGAAATCACAGCAGAGTGAGCGCAAAATGGCGGCAGCGTTTTTTATAGTGCAGAGTGACATCATTTCAGCAGCCAATCACAGCCTTGCCAGTACTTACATGCCCACCATGCTAAACAGGATGTGCCCACACTTCCATTCATTCCTCATTGGCTGCTGCGTTCAGTTTGAATTCTGGGAACTTCCGATTCCGGTATCCGATACGCGGGAAGTATCGGCATTCGGTATCGGAATTCCGATACCGCAAGTATCGGCCGATACCCGATACTTGCGGTATCGGAATGCTCAACACTAACCACCACATAAGACCAACTGAGGAATCCATATACCCGCGGACCCCCAGCGCAATTTAGCACCAACTTCAAGGACCCCTCCCAACTGCTAGCTACTATGTCCCGAAAGAAACTAACACCCCACCTAGAAAACAAAATACCAAAGGCGGGCGGGACTACTTGCTGCGCTCAGAGTGGGAAAGTGCCTAGCTCCACCCCCAACCGGCCCTATAAACCCCCTTATCTAAATAGACCCACCCCTTTAATGCGACTCCCCCTCTCTCCAAAACCCTGTCATGGCGGCCTTCGCTTAGTGCCGCGTGGGGGAGGGGAGCTTGCTACAGCCTCTGCTTGACATTGGTATAGTCGATCCTGTGAGGGTGACCATGCTTTTCCCAACCTCCCCCTGGACCCGGCGGTCCCCTTTGTGAACCCAGAAATGACACCAAAGCCAATGTTGGATAAATTTGGCCACAGCAGCCTTTATTTAAACAAGTAATAATAACATTACATAAATAACCATAAATAAAATCGGGGATGGGTCTGTGAAGCTTGAAATCTGGTGATAAACAAACCGTAACAGCAGTGGACGAACCAACCATAACTTACTCCCAGCCGTTACTCCTTGGCTCGGGAGCACCAAATCACCCAAAGAGTGCCATCGGCCACTGAACCCCTGAGGATCAGGCCAACGCTGGGCAAAATCCCCCCAAAATCACCAGACCAAATAACCATCACATAAGACCAACTGAGCCACGGACCCCCCAGCGCAATTTAGCACCAACTTCAAGGATCCCTCCCAACCGCCACAACGAGGGTCTCTTGACCACCTTAAAGACCCGAGACCCCACCATGCCAAACTGCCATGGCCTTCTCAATACCTTGTTGTAAGCCGAGTGCCCATAGTTCAATACCCACTGCATTTAAGTGCATCCATCACCCAACAGAAATTGCTCTCCCTCGTCCTCCAGCTCAACATGCTGAACAGCCACACCCCCATTCCGCTGGACAATACCAGACACTGCCGAAAAACCACTACAAACTGAAACTTTGAAAGAAACGAGCCATCCGCATGGCACAACAAAGGACCTGACTTCTCCGGCTCAAAATTAAGAAACCCCTGAAAGCAACGAACAGGGCACATCAAAGAATCAACCACTGCACCCAGCACCACCCTTCGCCCCCTTCCCAGCTGATCCGTTTTAGACCGCCGAATCCAAAATTCTAGCTGACCATTAGCCAGCAACACGTCCTTGGCCAGCAAACCTCCTTGTCTGCCCCTGCTCGGAGCCACCAGTTCCCCAATCCGTAATGCCCCAAAGAAAGCTAAGGAAAAAGCCAAACGAAAATGAGCAACTTCAAAATCCAAAACGCAAACTTCCAGCAAACGCTCCCCCAACGATTCCAACATATGAAACGAAACCGGGCATCTACGGTCCCCAAAACCATTCTGTTTACCGAACCCCTTAAAAGCCTGCCAGACCAAAAACACTTTAGTCAAATCTCTAAACCCCCGTATTTTAAAGCCGAAAGCCAAACCTGCGCAAATACGCCCCGCCTTAGTGGCAGACCACCCCTCCCTGGCCCCATTACCCAGCCACAGCAATAAAGCTCCTACCTGGTCCTCCGCAGAACCGCCACACCGGCACGATTCCAACCACCCTTTCCATAATCTCCATACTGACTGATAAGCGGCCCAAGTGCTGGGACCCAAGGAAGCCCATATCAATTGTTCTGCTGCCCTGATACCAAGCTCCAGAGTTCCGGTGGGCATTCCAAACCCCGTTCCTCCGCTGACGGAGCCAGCAAACTAAATCGATCCCACTGCAAACAAAATAATGAATTAGCAATGGAATTATGAACTCCAGGAACATGAGCGGCGGTAACATGTGCATTCAATGACAGGCAAGACAACACTAGCCGCCGCAGGACCCGTATCACTGGAGGTGAAGATGCTGATAGGCTATTGATAGCACAAACCACGCCCATATTATCGCAAGTGAACCGAACTCTCTTATTTTGAAAATCAGCCTTCCACAAGTGCACTACCACCAGGATGGGAAAAATCTCCATCAGGGTCACATTTTTTACCCAACCATTTGTGAACCATTCAGCAGGCCACCTCATAGCGCACCATTGTCCTCTGAAGTAGGCCCCGAAACCTACGCCACCAGAAGCATCCGTAAACAGATCCAAATCTGAATTGCCCACTACGCCCTCCATGACCAAAGATCTACCTTTGTAATCCGCCAAAAGCTGATCCCAAACCTCCAGATCCGCCTTGTGTTTAGCTGTTAAGCGTACAAAATGATGAGGTGCGCAGACCCCGCTGGTGGCAGCGGCCAACCTACGGAAAAAATCCTCCCCATTGGAACAATGCGGCACACAAAATTCAATTTACCAAGCAGTGACTGAACCTCACGTAACTGCAACTTCTTCACCCGCCTCGCCATCACGACCTCGATACGTAATGCAACCACCTTCTCCTCCGGTAACCGAAATTCCTAGTTCACCATGTCAATAACAATGCCTAAAAAGGAAAGGCACATACAAGGCCCCTCTGTCTTACCCGGAGCCAACGGCATGCCAAAAAGTTCTGCCACCCAACAAACCGATTGCAAAATGAACTCACAGCATCTGGATTCCGCAGGACCAATACACAAAAAATCATCCAGGTAATGAATCTCAGAATCAAAACCCGATGTGTCCCGTACAACCCACTCAAGGAAAGAACTAAACGCTTCGAAATACGAACAAGAAAGGGAACAGCCCATAGGCAAACATCTGTCCACAAAAAACCCACCGTTCCAAAAACACCCCAATAACCTCAAACTCTCAGGGTGGACCGGTAGTAAGCGGAAAGCGAATTCAATGTCAGTTTTCCCAAAAGGGCTCTCCTACCACAACGACGTACCCAACGAGCCGCCTCATCAAACGACATGTAAACAACCGAGCAGAGTTCAGGGTCGATCCCATCATTTACTGATCTACCCCTAGGGTACAACAAATGGTGAATCAGCCTAAACTTATTAGGTTCTTTCTTAGGCACAACACCCAAAGGGGAGACTACCAAGTCCACCAAAGGGGGGTCTTGAAAAGGTCCCGACATTCTGCCCAATGCAACTTTCATCAATTTCTCAGTAACGATACCAGCATATTCCTCAGCGGACCTGAGGTTTTTCAAAGACCTAGGAATAACAAACGGGGGAACCAGAATCCTAAAGCCATCCTGAAAACCGGACCATATAAGCTCGGCCCCCTCACGGTCCGGACACCTACTTAGATAAGGGGCCATCGCGCCCAACTTCACTGGCGTCACCCCTTTTGAATTACCAGATTCGGTCTTTGACTTGTTCTTTTTGAAACATCTTGCGGCACCATGGGAGGAACCATTGAAGTGCGAGCACACATGCTTAAATTTGCCTGTGGATCCGAACTTGCACTTGCCCTCGTTAAACTGCCAGCATAATCCATACTTCTGCCCCCCGACTGACTTTCGGCTCCTGCAGCATTCCCTTGTGACGCAGACTGGCCGGTGCCACCGGCCCCGCCCTGAAAGGGGTGATACAACCATGTGGGCGCCATCACCCGAAGCCATAAACCAATGTCCTTTTGATCCCAAAGTATAGCCGGCCGTATCGCCTTTCTCTGCCTAAACTGCTCATCACATCGCAGCCATGCCTGACCCCCATACACTCGGTGTGCCTCCCCGATCGAATCCATATAGCAAAAAAGGCCAGAGCAGTTCTCAGGCGCTTTCTCGTCCACTACGCTCGCCAGGATAGCGAATGCCTACAAACAATTCACGAAAGTCTGTGGTATAAGGCGCCACCTACGCTACTCCTCATCCTCCTTCTTACTCTCATCCTTTTTTCCCTTATCTAAGTAAAATTTTTCCAAAGGAAGAAGGGAAAAGATTTCCACATATTCGTCCTTCCAGATCTTTTCCCTCACTTCCTTCTTCAGATGAACCCCAAGCAGACCCTCAAAGCAAATGTATACTTTGCCATGAGCCTGATCATCCAAATGAATCCTGCATTATTTTTCCTTTTCCGTCTGCACCGACACCGACACTGGTGCAGAACCGCCGCTATGCGCCACTAGGCCCCAACCCGGAAACACATGCCAGGCATCCCGAGGCCCTACCCAGGCAGCCAGCTGACCCGGCATTGACCTGCCACTATCCAAACGCGCAATCAAATCCCTCACATTACCCAACAATTCACTAACGCCAGCATCCCCTAAGCCGGCTGCTGCCGCAACTCCCTGACTAGCTACTAACGGCGCCCCCACCTGACCAACCCCTGTAGACTGAGATTAAAGCGTAGACGGACAAGACAAAGCTGTACTCACCATGCTACGAAGGAGCTGTGATCCCTCCAGCCACCGAGCGTGCGTCTATCCTGCCGATCGTTGACCTCAGGACTTCCCCAGGACCCTCCGGGAGAGGAGGTCCCCTTACAACTGACCCAGGGGATCCGGAAGACGATAAGGTCGCTGCGGGCCCGACAGCCCTGGAATCGCTAAATCCGTGGCCTGATCGTGTGGACCCGGATAAGGAAATGCCCCTGCTGAATCTGGACCTGCCGCCCGCTCCACAACGAGGAGAAGAATGCTGTGCATTCTCTGCAGCACTAGCACGTGCAGGCTCCGCCTCATCCTGGACCGGGGCCTGCTGGGATGCTTGCATGCAGGCACCCGGCTCGGAGGGTCCCCGGAGGGGCTCCTGCGTCGACGCTAAGGCCTGGGAGGCACGTCCGGAGATAGCCGCTCCTAGGGATGTACCCGTCAGGACCGCCGCGTTCCTCCAGAGTCCGCGGCCACCGGCGCGCTGCTGCCTCCTAAAATCCCAGCTACTTGGGCTTCCAGCTAACCAGGTGGCTGCCTCTCCGCCGCCTGCCGGAAGGCTTCCAGAACCTGTGACACCGTGGACATGGTAAGCAGGGCAGCGAGGGAAACTACTTGCTGCGCTCAGAGTGGGAAAGTGCCCAGCTCCACCCCCAACTGGCCCTATAAACCCCCCTCATCTAAATAGACCCACCCCTTTAATGCAACTCACCCCCCTCTCCAAACCCCTGTCATGGCGGCCTTCCCTTAGCGCCGCGTGGGGCAGGGCGCTTGCTACAGCCTGTGCTATATCGTGAGCTGGGTAACAGCAGCCCATTTCCCCTTGTTCCTTCCTGGGCTTAAAACGAGGGTGAAAAAAAATCAAAGTCCTAAATGAATGGCATTCTCCATAGGGAGCAAATCAATCATACCTCCATCGCGGTGTCATGTGCCCACAATATTTTTCAGAGGGTGAGAGCACTGAGTCTCACCAATATTTTATGACCCCTCTCTACTTGCTACCACTTAGTTAACAGAGAATATCATTCATTTTGTCTGAAATGAAAGTGAAATGCTGCAATAAATAGAGAACTAAGGCTACGTTCACATTTGCGTCTTTGGACGCAGCGTCGCCGCCGCACCGCACGACGCATGTAAAACGCAGTTTATTTTGATGCATGCGTTCAACGCATGCGTCGGAAAACGCTGCGTTTTTTGTAAATATCTTTGCGTTTTTACCAAAAAACGCAGCGTTTTCAGACGCATGCGTTTTCCTAAAGTGATGTCATTTTTAACAATAGCCAAAAAAAAACAACCTAATTTTTAGTGTCTAGACACTGGATAAAGACCACCAATGGCTAGAAGAGGGTGGTTGTAATGGAATTTGTGTATATATACCCTGGCAGAGATGAATTCCTCAGATTTTGCTGTGGTGCATCATGATGGCGCGTCCTATGGAGAGTATCTACATGGATATGGAGTTGGATTTTGCCTTGGCTAATGCCTATGCTATTGCCTATTACGAGCAAATGAAAAGGGATAAACGGAGAAGGAGTCATCGGCGCTTTTGGCTACACCCTATCGTGGAAGTCCGGGAGAGCCGTGGAGCCTACCATTGCTTGTTTGGCGAGCTAAATGACAACCTGGAAAAATATTTTGAGTATACTAGGATGTCTCAAGACAGCTTCCGCTATCTGCTGTGTCTGGTGGAAGGAGCCATTACCAGGCAGGACACACAGCTCCGGAGATCAATTTCTGCAAAGGAACGGCTGCTGGTGACTCTACGGTACGTAATGTAGCCCTGAACGACTGTGATATATTCTTCGCTTTTTTTTTTTTTTTTTTTGGCGGGGGGGGGGGGGGGGGGAATTTGTTTGGGGTTGGGTATGGTAAATGTATTTTTTATTATAACAATGTACTTTAATGTGATTTCTTTATTTTTCTTCTTGGCAGTTTCCTGGCTACCGGAAAGACTTTAAGATCCCTGCATTTCCAATTCAGAATTGGAGTCTCCACACTTTCGGGAATTACTGCCGACACATGCCGCGCTTTGTGGGACAATCTCCAGGATGAATTTTTACCCCTCCCTACCACAGAAATATGGGAGGCCAACGCCAAGAAATTCGAACAAGTGTGTTCTTTCCCTAACTGTATTGGAGCCGTGGATGGGAAGCACATTAGGATTATAAAGCCTGCAAGAAGTGGATCTCTGTTTTTCAATTATAAAAAATATTTTTCCACCGTGCTCATGGCAATTGCAGGTGCGGACTGTAGGTTTCTGGCCGTGGACATTGAAGCGTTTGGCTGTGCATATGACTCACGGACATTTAAGGACTCTGATATGGGCCAAAGGCTATATGGGAACAATTTTATTTCCCCCAGCCACAACCTCTTCCCAACACCGAAGGCCCGGCAATGCCATTTGTTGTGGTTGGGGATGAGGCTTTTCAAATGTGTGCCAACCTACTGAAACCCTACTCCAGTCGGGGCTTGGACCACACCAAAAGTGTATTTAATTACAGACTGTCCAGGGCCAGAAGAACTGTGGAGTGCGCCTTTGGCATCCTGGTCTCCAAATGGCGTATTTAAGGATCGGCCATTAATCTGAAAATTGAGACAGTGGATGAGGTGGTGAAGGCTTGTGTGGTTCTCCACAATTATATTATGGCCAAAGAGAGACTGAACGTTGAACTTGATGAACCCATATCAAACCCATTGCCCGATTACCAAGATCATCCTCTGAGGACAACAGTTGAAATTGCGCAGAAGAGGGATCGATTTGCTTCCTATTTTGTATCTGATGTTGGCCGTGTGTCATGGCAAGATACAATGGTGTAGTGCTTATGCTTTGTACTTTAATGTTATTCAGCTTTGAATTGAAAAATTAATACCTTTATAGTGCCCCAATAAAAAAGGTATAATGACAAAAAAAGATTTCAGCACTATTATGTCCAATAAAGTTCACCAGTAAAGGTACCTAATGTAATGTTATTTTAAATTTGCCTTCTACCTATATTTTCAAAATGTTTGTTTTTTTTCTAAACTTAATTTAATGTGCCCTAAAACATATAAAAACTTGCTATCCCTTTTTTTCAAATGTTGTGGTTAATAAAATTTTTTTTAACACTTCTCCAAACTCCATTTGCCTAGCAACTGCTGTCAAACTGGGTAACGCCGAAAATGTACTGAGGCGATCACCAGCTCCCATATTGACTCAGCTAAACACCACACTTTTGTTGACATGGCCGTGTGTTCGACAGTTGAGCAAACTTTATCGTCTCCCTCCTTGGCAAACTGTCAAACTTCCAGACTTGTTGCATAGGGCACACGGCTTCATTGAGCGCGCTGGCTGATCAACTATTTTCACCCACCGCAGCAGCATGTGTCGCGGCAGTGTGACAGGCACTACACATGCATGGCGAGGCCAACAAATAGGCTTCGGTTGTTCATGTGTTGTGCCAGTCACACAGCCTTTGAACATGCGGCAGCGGTGCTGGAAAAAAGCAGATCAACCGCACACACGGAGCCGGGTCCATATGCAAGTAGTTGGAAAGTGTTTTGCCTGCCAAAGAGGGAGCCGATCTTGTTTGCTCCACTCTTGCGAGTCAAAACTATTGAAGTCAGGATGCACAAGTCATCCAGATTAAAATAGTGTCGACACTTGGCCACGTGAACATTGAAACCACCTCACTTGAGCCTTGACCTTAAGGTACCGTCACACATAGTGCTATCGTTAACGATATCGTTGCAACGTCACGCTTTTGGTGACGTAGCAACGATCCCGCTAATGATCTCGTTATGTGTGACAACGACCAACGATCAGGACCCTGCTGGGAGATCGTTGTGGATCAGCTGGATCAGCTGGATCATCGCTGGATCAGCGTGTGTGACACCGATCCAGCGATGTGTTCACTTGTAACCAGGGTAAATATCGGGTTACTAAGCGCAGGGCCACGCTTAGTAACCCGATATTTACCCTGGTTACCCGGGTGCTGCAGGGGGATTTCTGCATCGTTGAAGACAGTTTCAACGATGCCGAAGTCTTTACCCTGATCGTTGGTCGATGGAGAGAGCTGTCTGTGTGACAGCTCCCCAGCGACCACACAACGACTTACCAACGATCACGGCCAGGTCGTATCGCTGGTCATGATCGTTGGTAAGTTGTTTTAGTGTTACTATACCTTTGTGGTATGTATACAATCTATGTAATAATCCTGTTTGTGTTTGTAAACACCTCATAGAACAATGAGAGACACCCAAAAAAACTCAACTTAAAAATTTAAAATAGTGTCTGACATTGCATATATATGAGGTGTAGAAAAGACAAAATGCGTGTAGACGGCGCACGGTGTGAGTTGCCGATAACTATAGTTAACAATAAATACAAATATTGATTGAAAAAAACTATTTTTATTTGGGGGAAACAAAAAGAAAAGGGGGTAAGCAAACTAGGGGGAATCAATAGTTGCGATTAATGGTGAGTGGTAGCTACCTGCTTGGGAATGGCGAGAGGAGGAAGAGGAGGATAATGTGGAGCCATAGTCTAATAAACTTGAGGGCAAATCAAAGCCCTCAACATAAGCTGGGGAAGGGACAGCAACCTCTGTAGGGGAGGGAGGAGGCAAAACCAGTCTGCTGGACCTTGACTGGCTCTGGCTGCTCCTGCTGCGGCTAGATCCATGCCGTGATGTAGGTGTCTGTCTTGGAGCAGCCAGAGCTGCAGGAGCTGTTCGCTTGGTCTTCTTCCTCCTTTTCGCTTCTCCAACGGCGGCTTCCCCAGCAGGACAGGTACGGGAGGTTGAGGGATGAGCAGGAGCAGGACTCGTCGGCTGTGTGTGATGGTGTCGGTGGCGGCGTCCCTCGGCACGCGGACCTCGGTAGAGTGGCTGTGCAGCAGGAGTCGGAGTCATGCTAGCCAGCGATGGTACTACGGGCATTGTAGTCGCTGACTGCATAATCCGAGCCTGCTGCAGAGCACTCACATAGGCATTGTTGCAGGCCTGCATCACCGAAATCTGGAGTTCCGGCGTAAGGTGTTCCACCATGCCCCTTGCAATGGCACTAAAAAATGTTTTGCCGGCCTCATGAGCTCGGTTTCCATTGTTTCAAGGCGCCGGTCGATAGTGGCCAGAGCAGTGTCCATTCTATCTCCCAGCGCCTTGAAACAATTTTGGAATACTGTGCCCAAATGAAAATATTCGGGCATTAGCGGCCTGTCCGAGGCCCGCTGACGCTGGCGGGAATAGCCAAACGAAGGAGCGACAGAGGCCTCGGCCAGGGGAACACCAGATGGACCGGCTGCTGGTTCCCCAGAAAGTGGTGCAAGCCTGCTCTCGCTGTGGGATGGCTGTGACGGGTCAGATGGCGATTCTTGAAGGACCGCTCCTGATGGACGAACAGGCTCGAGGGTGCTGCTGTGTGTTCTGTGAAAAGATAAGGAAAACATTAGTCTTCAAAAAATAACATATCACATACGCCAACTCCTGTAATATAATAAAGTTATTACATCACACAACAATAGATTACAATCCTCTGTCTCTCAGTCTGTCTGTCCTAATCCTTCGCTGATTGTTATCGCCAGCTGCCTGTTATGGCTGACGAGACCAATTAGCGACGGGCCTAGTGCCGAAGAAAATGAGCGCTCCTTCCCGCTGCCAATGCCTTTTGCCCGCATACTCAACACTGTCATCGCCAAACACACGGCTGGCGTCAAAACTAAGTTTTTTGGGACCAAAAACATTGGTGTCATAAACTCTTTAGTATTGACGCTGCCTATGCCGCATCAATATTAAACAATTTAAAGTTACCAATTTGATTTAAAAAACAAAACAAAACTATGCTTGACCTATAGTGGCGTTTGAGACGACTGCCATTTTTTACGCTGATCGCAGGACATGCCATGACGTCACGGTCATGTGATCGAGACGTCATTACAATTCCTGTGATCAGACCTACCCTGCCTCGGAACGGAACCTGTCATGGACTACAAGGACTCACGCGGTTAAAAAAAAAAGTCACAAAAATGGATGGGCAATATACCATGCCACTAGGGAAAAAGTAACGTGGACGGCAAATATAATATGTGTACTATCTCGATTTTTCCAAAGCGTTTGATACCGTGCCGCACAAGAGGTTGGTACACAAAATGAGAATGCTTGGTCTGGGGGAAAATGTGTGTAAATGGGTTAGTAACTGGCTTAGTGATAGAAAGCAGAGGGTGGTTATAAATGGTATAGTCTCTAACTGGGTCGCTGTGACCAGTGGGGTACCGCAGGGGTCAGTATTGGGACCTGTTCTCTTCAACATATTCATTAATGATCTGGTAGAAGGTTTACACAGTAAAATATTGATATTTGCAGATGATACAAAACTATGTAAAGCAGTTAATACAAGAGAAGATAGCATTCTGCTACAGTTGGATCTGGATAAGTTGGAAACTTGGGCTGAAAGGTGGCAGATGAGGTTTAACAATGATAAATGTAAGGTTATACACATGGGAAGAAGGAATCAATATCACCATTACACACTGAATGGGAAACCACTGGGTAAATCTGACAGGGAGAAGGACTTGGGGATCCTAGTTAATGATAAACTTACCTGGAGCAGCCAGTGCCAGGCAGCAGCTGCCAAGGCAAACAGGATCATGGGGTGCATTAAAAGAAGTCTGGATACACATGATGAGAGCATTATACTGCCTCTGTACAAATCCCTAGTTAGACCACACATGGAGTACTGTGTCCAGTTTTGGGCACCGGTGCTCAGGAAGGATATAATTGAACTAGAGAGAGTACAAAGGAGGGCAACAAAATTAATAAAGGGGATGGGAGAACTACAATACCCAGATAGATTAGCGAAATTAGGATTATTTAGTCTAGAAAAAAGACGACTGAGGGGCGATCTAATAACCATGTATAAGGGGACAATACAAATATCTCGCTGAGGATCTGTTTATACCAAGGAAGGTGACGGGCACAAGGGGGCATTCTTTGCGTCTGGAGGAGAGAAGGTTTTTCCACCAACATAGAAGAGGATTCTTTACTGTTAGGGCAGTGAGAATCTGGAATTGCTTGCCTGAGGAGGTGGTGATGGCGAACTCAGTCGAGGGGTTCAAGAGAGGCCTGGATGTCTTCCTGGAGCAGAACAATATTGTATCATACAATTAGGTTCTGTAGAAGGACGTAGATCTGGGGATTTATTATGATGGAATATAGGCTGAACTGGATTTACAAATGTCTTTTTTCGGCCTTACTAACTATGTTACTATGTTACTATGTATGTGGATGGGCAATACACTATGTGGCTGGGCAATATACTATGTGGATACGTGGCTAGGACATGTACTATGTGGCTGCGCAATAACTAAGTGGCCTGGCAATATACTATGTGGATGAGCAATGTAATACGTGGCTGGGCAATGTAAGATGTGGCTGTGTAATATGCTATGTGGCTGGGCAATATGGTATGTGGACATGCATATTGTGCAGTACCCGATGCGTGAAATACTTACTGTCGGCGGCCAAGGATAGGTCTCAGGAACTGCAACGCCCTATGATGATACTTGTAGGCCGCAGACCTGGCCGCAGCAGCACCACTTCGAGCCTTCTCCTCTTCACGTAGGCCCTTATTGAAACGGTCCTTCATGGATCGCCATCTGGTCTTCAACTTTTTGACTGTGAATGCAAACAACAAAAAATGGTTAGATATTTTACATTTCCAAATGAGAACACAACCGTGTGCGATGCAAAGTTGACGGCGTTGATCACATCACACACGGTTGTGATCCTGGCCTGATGGGTCTGATCGGAGTTTAAAATATACTTACGAAAGTTAGATTTTTCTGTCGTGGAAGCGCTGTCAAAGCCATCCCACAGCGATTTTGCCACCTCAACCCACATCCGCCTCAAGACGACCTGGTCCGCATGTCGGGGGTCACGGCTGTCCCACAACGGGCCACGCTCCTGAATGCTTGATATAAGGAGCTCCACATCAATACTCTTCTGGCGGTCCCGTTGTGAAACCTAGAATAATAGAAAAACATAAAGGTTATGAAGATCTGAAAAAATTAACAAAAACCTCAAACAACCACCATTCAACCCCTCCCCCCACCCCCCCAGAGAACAAAAGGATTTAAAACTAAAAGAAAAAAAACATTTTTGTTTAGAAAAATACTTACTCGCCGGCTTGACGCCACAGCTTGGCCCCGAGGTTGCTGCTCCTTCTGGGTCCCTTCCTCCTTACTTGAAGAAGCCTGTAAAAATTGTTAAAGAAAAAAATTTGTGCCAAGTCTAAAAATGACAGCGAATAGTAAGCAACTGTACATAATTACTCACTGAACTGTCCTGTGCCGAGTGGCTAGATGGTGACTCTGTCGCCATTCTTGCAAGATAATTCTGCAAGGAAAAATTGAAAAAAAATATTACATTACAAGCACTAAACAATGCCACATACAAGAAAATAGCCAAAAAAAAAAAAAAAACCATCATAACATTAGTACCACAACGGACTGTTCACTCATAGGACAATGCAAAATCAACAAGCGCTGATCAAACCACACCGCCATACATTGCAATAAAATTCAATAGCAGATACGACACAATGCAGAGTATACCAAAAGGTGTCATCCAGAATGAACAAAAAAACCATTCAGCTACAAGAGCCCCCTATGTACAAATACAAAGAAATTCACACATATAGTTACATAGTTATTTATTACGGTTGAAGGAAGACTATATGTCCATCTAGTTCAACCCATAGCCTAACCTAACATGCCCTAACATATATATACCTTTATTGTTTAAAAAAAATTACAAAGGCCAAAGAAATAGCAAACTAGTGTAAAACGCCATACGTTACAATGAAAAACAACAAGACATGATCCAAAACAACACCATCTTGTGACATAGAACAACAGAAATACATCAGAAACAGATAAAGGATAAAAACAATTCTATATAAACAAAAAAAAAATTATGGTACAGCCGCTGGAAATTATACAGCAACCCAATACAAGATAAACCATATTCAAATAAAAAAACCCTTGACAAAGACAAATAAACAGGCCCCCCCCCCCAAAAAAAAAAACAATACATCATAAACATCCATACTTTACAATCCAAAAAAAAACAAGGATGGAGATATATGCCATACGGTTATTACAAATGCCTGAAATGCATCAGAAACATTTAAAAAAATATATAATAAAATATATAAAAACATAAAAATACAATGGAAAATAAAATGTCATATAGCCGCATGGAACAACCCATATCAAAGTTTCCTGAAACATCATAAATGTAGCCCCCCCACCACCACCACCACCACCACCACCACCACCACCACCACCACCACCACCACCACCACCACCACCATAAAAAGGCACACAGGAAAAAAAAAACAGGAAAAGAAAAGGCAATCCAAACAGCATATACTTTACAATAAAACGCAGCAAGACATGAGCCATACGGTTACCCCCAGAAATAGAAACCAGAAAAAAAAAACCACATACACCAGAAATTAAACAATAAAATCCTTACACAGAAAAAAAATGGAACAACCGCAGGACAACAGAACAACCCGAAATACATTAAAACCAATCCAAAAACAAGCAAGGCCGGAGACAAGAAACGCCATCATATACGCCAGAAATACATCAGAACCAGATGAAAAACCAAAAATTTTCAATAAAAACCCACAGTGGCATAACCGTACAAAAGCACAGACCAAATTGCATTCAAAATCAAGAAATAAAAACACAGAAGAAAAATGCAATGAGAAATTATATACTTACAGGTTTTGAAAGCAGATATTGATTGTCTCTGTAGACTTGTGTCCAGCCTTGTGTCTTGATGGCAATTGAAAGACAATGCCAATCCCTTTTTTTATATATATAGGGTCTTTTCCTATTTTTTAATAAAAAAACGCATGCGTCGTACAATGCACTGCGACGCAAGTACTTGCGTCTTCTGTGTTGTCAATACACTTCTATGGGGGTTTTGGCGCATCGACGACGCAAACGCGACGCATGCGTTTTTTGAAAATCTTGTGACACCGAAAAAATGCAACATGTTGCGTTTGCCGCGCGCTGCCAGGTGCGCCCAAACGACGCATGCGTTGCAAAATGCACCAAAATGCATGACAACGCATGTCCATGCGGCCCCAATGTTAAAGATAGGGACGCATGATGCATGCGTTGTTTTGCGGCGACGACGCTGCGTCCAAAGACGCGAATGTGAACGTACCCTAACATTATGTGGAAAAGAAGCACGCCATTGTTTTTCTGGTGAAATTCTCTCAGTGGCGTATCTAGGGGGGCAGCCGGGGCATGTGCCCCAGGCGCAGCCGGCAGGGGGGTGCAGTCAGGCCGCCTAATGTGGCCTGTGTCTCCCTCGGCGGTTGCATTCTGCCGCCTATGGTCTGGGAGTCAGCTGTTCTCTGTGCAGACTGTCAAGCTGACAGCCGGCACAGAGAAGCTGCAGCACGCCGGCTCCCAACATGTGCGGCCAGCCGCGTAACTACCGCGGTCGCAGGGGTCGCAGCTGCTGCAGAGACTGGGTGGGCCCCTAAGCACTTTGAGCTACAAAATGGGCCGCCGGCCCTTAAAATCTTCTGCACAGGCCCTGGTGCGCATGCATTCTCTCAGTGCGTGCGCGATCATGGGTGGGACTGCACTTGTCCCACAGCAGAGCCCTCCAGCGCAGAAAGCCGCACACCACAACTATGGCTGCCGCTGCTCTGTGCGCACAGGACCTGTGATGAGGTCACAGGAGGGGAGGAGTCAGGAGTCACATGAACAAGGGCCTCCGTGTAGTCCAGGACTCTGCTGGTTGTAATGGCGCTGGACGAGGGTAAACTTTTGTGTGGGGTCAGGAGGGGTTTGTGTGGATGTAGCAGAGCTGTGTGTGTACGAGGTGTACAGAGCGGAGCCGTGTGTGCAAGGTGTATGGAGCAGAGCTGGGTGTGTACGAGGTGTACGGAGCAGAGCTGTGTGTGCAAGGTGTATGGAACAGAGCTGGGTGTGTACGAGGTGTACGGAGTGGAGCTGTGTGTGCTAGATGTATGGAGTGGAGTCGTGTCTATGAGGTGTATGGATCAGAGCTGGGTTTGTGCAAGGTGTATGGAGCAGAGCCATGTGTGTACGAGGTGTATGGAGCGGAGCTGGATGTGTGCAAGGTGTATGGAGCGGAGCTGGGGGTGTACGAGGTGTATGGAGCAGAGCTGGGTGTGTACGAGGTGTATAGAGCGGAGCTGGGTGTGTGCAAGGTGTATGGAGCGGAGCTGGGTGTGTACGAGGTGTATGGAGCAGAGCTATGTGTGCAAGGTCTATGGAACGAAGCTGGGTGTGTACGAGGTGTACGGAGTGGAGCCATGTGTGCTAGGTGTATGGAGTGGAGTCATGTCTATGAGGTGTATGGATCAGAGCTGGGTGTGTGCAAGGTGTATGGAGCAGAGCAGTGTGTGTATGAGGTGTATGGAGTGGAGCTGGGTGTGTGCAAGGTGTATGGAGTGGAGCTGGGTGTGTACGAGGTGTACGGAGCAGAGCTGTGTGTGCAAGGTGTATGGAACAGAGCTGGGTGTGTACGAGGTGTACGGAGTGGAGCTGTGTGTGCTAGATGTATGGAGTGGAGTCGTGTCTATGAGGTGTATGGATCTGAGCTGGGTTTGTGCAAGGTGTATGGAGCAGAGCCATGTGTGTACGAGGTGTATGGAGCGGAGCTGGATGTGTGCAAGGTGTATGGAGCGGAGCTGGGGGTGTACGAGGTGTATGGAGCAGAGCTGGGTGTGTACGAGGTGTATAGAGCGGAGCTGGGTGTGTGCAAGGTGTATGGAGCGGAGCTGGGTGTGTACGAGGAGTATGGAGCAGAGCTATGTGTGCAAGGTCTATGGAACGAAGCTGGGTGTGTACGAGGTGTACGGAGTGGAGCCATGTGTGCTAGGTGTATGGAGTGGAGTCATGTCTATGAGGTGTATGGATCAGAGCTGGGTGTGTGCAAGGTGTATGGAGCAGAGCAGTGTGTGTATGAGGTGTATGGAGTGGAGCTGGGTGTGTACGAGGTGTATGGAGCAAAGCTGGGTGTGTATGAGGTGTATGGAGCGAAGCTGGGTGTGTGCAAGGTGTATGGAGCGGAGCTGGGTGTGTACGAGGTGTATGGAGTGGAGCTCAGTGTGTGCAAGGTGTATGGAGCAGAGCTGGGTTTGTGCAAGGTGTATGGAGCAGAGCTGGGTGTGTACGAGGTGTATGGAGCGGAGCTGGGTGTGTGCAAGTAAACAGTATGGTGTAATTGGGGGCATGTATGAGGAAACGGTATGGGGGACTGGGGGGCATGTATGAGGATACAGTACGGGGGAACAGGGGGCATATATGAGGAAACACTATAGGGGAATGGGGGTATGTATGAGGAAACAGTATGGGGGAATGGGGGCATGTATGAGGAAACAGTATGAGGGAATGGGGGCATGTATGAGGAAACAATATGGGAGAATGAGGGCACAGTATGAGGAGCAATGAGAAAAATGGGATGTGTCCAGACACAGTATGGGGAGTTAGGTGAGCAGGTAGTATAGAAAGTGAGGGGGTAAATATATGAGGAGACAGTATGGTGAACAGGGGGTTGTGAGAGGAGACAGTATGAGGAGGGAGTGGAATAGTGTAAGGAGACAGTATAGGGGAGAAAAGTGAGTGGGCACACAATAGAAACTGAATAGTGAGGGTGTAGCATGGAGGGACAGTGTGAGGGCACAGCCAGGAGGGGACAGTATACCAAGGAGGGAGAGTGTGATGAGAGAGTACAGTATAAATACTGGGCCTTATAGGGGGGACACAGTGTGAGAGGACAGTGTGAACAGGGGGCCGGTGTGGAAAGGAGAGGTCAGTGTGAAGAGCATCTATATATATAATTGTCTAAGGGTTTTTCTGTCTGTCTGTCTGTCTGTCTGTCTTTCTGTCTGTCCTGGAAATCCCGCATCTCTGATTGGTCGAGGCCGCCAGGCCTCGACCAATCAGCGACGGGCACAGTATCGACGTAGAAATCCCACATCTCTGATTGGTCGAGGCCGCCAGGCCTCGACCAATCAGCGACGGGCACAGCGACGATTATGTCATAAAGGACGTAGACATCCTGCGTCTGATTGGTCGAGGCTGCCAGGCCTCGACCAATCAGCGACGGGCACAGCGACGATGATGTCATAAAGGACATAGAAATACCGCGTTTCTGATTCAGCTACGGGCACAGTATCGATGTAGATGTCATAATGGTTGCCATGGCGATGATGATGTCATAAAGGTTGCCTCGACCAATCAGCGACGGGCACAGTCTGCCGCGAATTCTGGAATCATCATTGTCCATATACTACGGGGACATGCATATTCTAGAATACCCGATGCGTTAGAATCGGGCCACAATCTAGTGTACCATAAGAGGGACAGTGTGGGGGTCATATTTTGTGTCGGGAATATAGTGAGGGGCAATTTTTTATTCGGGAGCATTTTAATGACACTTGTATCTTTAAGGGCATCATGTGGAAATTTTCTGCAAAAGAGCGGAGAAGATGAAAGTCTGCAGAGACGGCTGTGGATGAGAAAACGCATCATGGGATCTGGACAAGATGAAGAAAAGGAGAATGACTCCAGAGACAACGTCATCTATAAGGTACCTGGATGTAAATGTTATTTGTGATACTGACTAACTCTCATGTTTTATTTATGTTAGGAGCATTAAAGGGGATGTCCAGATTTGTGATGAGTCTGCAGTCATTCTTTGTGACTGCAGACTTCTGAATTCTCATAGTGCGCACTGCACACTGTTAGGATTCTCTCATGCTGGCGATTTACATATATGCAGTCATGTGCTGACTAGACATGTGTGGCCTTACTCAATGAAAATGAACTGAGCAAGGCCAGGCATGTCTAGTATGTATGTGGCCAGAGGCATACAAATCACATACATTTGCTGACATGACTGTCCACCGGCAAGGGAAAATCCTAAAAGTGTGCAGTGCATGAGTTGTGAGAATTCAGAAGTCTGCAATGTTAGGATTCAGCTCTGCAGGTTCCAGTAGTCGTCACATGGACACTTCACTCATATGCGACTTCCATACTTATGGTCCTGTGACAACGAGCTTCTCTTCTGCTTCTCTCTGTTTTTCACTGATCATTGAGAGCATTAGGGAGAGGAGCTCGTCGGTACATGACTAAGTGTGAAAATCCCTTATGTCCTTGGTGTGTGTGTGTGGGGGGGGGGAGGGGCGTCAAAATGAATTCTTGCCCCGGGTGCCAGAAACCCTAGATACACCTCTAAATTCTCCATACGATTGACATATCACACGCTTGGGGAAAAAGTTTTATACCCCCACCCCCGTTCCCTGTCAAAATGGCAGACATTTTCATTTTTTTGGCAGATAGCTCCGCAGCCTAAGTGCACAGCCACTAGCCGTTTTAGGAGGCGAAGTAAATTTCCCAGATTTTAAGACCTGTTTTGCCTGGCTGCAACTTGCGGTTCTGGAGAAACTAGGCCGTGGTTCTGAGGGCCACAACGCTCGTGCCGTAAGCGCCAGACATTCGCCTTTCCCAGATTGGACCGCTGACAATCTGTTCTTCAAATAGACACTGAGACCTGGTTGCTGGGACTTGTAGTTCCAGGCATGCTTCTCCGGAACCACAAGAACTCCCCTTCCATCCGATTGACAGTATCGAGAGATGGATAACGAGGGGAATGAGCATCTCTTACCCGGTGTAACAGGCCAGATTAACCCCCCACCCAGAATATACCCGGGGTTAAAGTGGCCTAGGCAAGATTATAATCCGGGTATATTCTGGCGTAGCCCAAACTATACCTCGGGGTATAAATTGGACTAGTCCAGTTTATACCCCTCTGGACCAGATTACACCCCGGGTATATTCTGGCCTAGCCCAAACTATACCCCGGGGTACAAATTGGACTAGTCCAGTTTATACCCCTCCAGGTCAGAATATACCCCAGCTACTGTAGATCAGATTTTTCAGGCTTTTGAGAAGCATTGAGTGACATTCTTAATAACGGGGTCCCAGGCAGCACCCAGGGGCCCCAGGCAGCGCACAGGGGTCACAGGCAGCGCCTTGGGCCCCAGCAGAGCACAGGGGCCCCAGGCAGCACATAGGACCCCAGGCAGCCCACAAGGGCCTCAGGCAGCCCACAGGGCCCCATGCAGCCCGCAGGGCTTCAGGAAGCGCACGGGGCCCCAGGCAGCAAACAGGGGCCCAAGGCAGCGCACAGGGCTCCAGGCAGTGCAAAGGGACCCAAGGCAGCACACAAGGGCCCCAGGTCACCTACAGGGCCCCAGACAGTGCACAGGGCCCCAGACAGAACACAGGGCCCCATGCAGTGCACAGGGCCCAAGGCAGCACACAGGGGCCACAGGCAGCCCACAGGGACCCATGCAGCACACAAGGTCCCAGGCAGCACACGGGGCCCCAGGCAACACACGAGGTCCCAGGCAGCACACAGGGGCCCCAGGTGTTATGATCAGGTGACCTTGGAGCAGCATCAAAACTTTCACTGGAGTAGGTGGTAAGTATACTGACCGCAAACCCTGATCAACAGAACCTCGAGGTGCCTAACAAAACCTAGACACCTCGACACAGCCGGAGGACTAAATACCCCTAAAGATAGAAATAGGAATACTATCTTGCCTCAGAGCAGAACCCCAAAGGATAGGCAGCCCCCCACAAATAATGACTGTGAGTAGTAGAGGAAAAGACACACGCAGGCAGAAAACAGGATTTAGCAAAAGAGACCACTTCTAGCTAAATAGGAAAGGATAGGACAGGATACTAAGTGGTCAGTATTACAATCCTTCCAAAAATATCCACAGCAGAAAATACAAAAACTCCACCACCTAACTAAAGGTGTGGAGCGTATATCTGCAACTCACACAGTCTAAGTTGGACAATAGAAAACAAATGAATAGCACTGAATATAAGCACACAGCATGTGTGCCACAGAAAAAGAAACAGACACTTATCTTTGCTGAATTGGCAGCTAAGCAGGAGAGGCCAGGCAGAGATCCAACACTTCCCTAGAAACATTGACAACTGGCCAGGACTAATGAGTCCTGCAAACCTAAATACCCCAGTCAGAATTGCAATCAGCAGATACACCTGTCCAAGACTGCAGCCCAAGGACAACTGCATTACCATCTACAACCACCGGAGGGAGCCCAAAAGCAGAATTCACAACAGTACCCCCCCCTTGAGGAGGGGTCACCGAACCCTCATCAGAGCCCCCAGGCCGATCAGGATGAGCCAGATGAAAGGTACGAACCAAATCAGCGGCATGGACATCAGAGGCAAAAGCCCAAGAATTATCCTCCTGGACATAACCCTTCCATTTGACAAGGTACTGAAGCTTCCGCCTCGAAAAACGGGAATCCAAAATCTTTTCAACAACATATTCCAACGCCCCATCAACCAACACAGGGGCCGGAGGATCAACAGAGGGAACAACGGGCTCCACATATTTCCACAATAAAGATCTATGGAAGACATTATAGATAGCAAAAGAGGCCGGAAGCGCCAGTCGAAAAGATACCGGATTAATAATCTCAGAAATCCTATAAGGACCAATAAACCGAGGCTTAAACTTAGGAGAAGAAACCTTCATAGGAACATGACGGGAAGACAACCAGACCAGATCCCCAACCCGAAGCCGGGAACCAACACACCGACGACGGTTAGCAAAACGTTGAGCCTCCTCCTGAGACAACACCAAATTGTCCACCACATGAGCCCAAATCTGCTGCAACCTGTCAACCACAGAATCCACACCAGGACAGTCAGAAGGCTCAACCTGCCCAGAAGAAAAACGAGGATTAAAACCAAAATTACGAAAGAAAGGCGAAACCAAAGTAGCCGAACTAGCCCGATTATTAAGGGCAAACTCGGCCAATGGCAAAAAAGCCACCCAATCATCCTGATCAGCAGACACAAAGCATCTCAAATAAGTCTCCAAAGTCTGATTAGTTCGCTCGGTCAGGCCATTTGTCTGAGGATGAAATGCAGAAGAAAAAGACAAATCAATGCCCAGCTTAGCACAAAAGGCCCGCCAAAACCTAGAAACAAACTGGGAACCTCTGTCGGACACAATATTCACCGGAATACCATGCAAATGGACCACATGCTGAAAAAACAACGGAACCAAATCTGAAGAGGAAGGTAATTTAGGCAAAGGCACCAAATGAACCATCTTAGAGAATCGGTCACAAACAACCCAGATAACCGACATCCTCTGGGAAACAGGAAGATCGGAAATAAAATCCATAGAAATATGCGTCCAGGGCCTCTCAGGGACCGGCAATGGCAAAAGCAACCCACTAGCACGGAAGCAACAAGGCTTGGCCCGCGCACAAGTCCCACAGGACTGCACAAAAGAACGCACATCACGCGACAAAGAAGGCCACCAAAAGGACCTACCAACCAAGTCTCTGGTACCAAAAATGCCAGGATGACCAGCCAACACGGAACAGTGAACCTCAGAAATCACTCTACTAGTCCATCTGTCAGGAACAAACAGTTTCCCCACAGGACAGCGGTCAGGTCTGTCAGGCTGAAATTCCTGAAGAACCCGTCGTAAATCAGGGGAAATGGCAGAAAGGACCACCCCTTCTTTCAGAATACCGACCGGTTCCAAGACCTCAGGAGAATCAGGCAAAAAACTCCTAGAGAGGGCATCAGCCTTAATATTCTTAGAACCCGGAAGGTACGAGACCACGAAATCA
This sequence comes from Ranitomeya imitator, assembly GCF_032444005.1. Classification (NCBI taxonomy): domain Eukaryota; kingdom Metazoa; phylum Chordata; class Amphibia; order Anura; family Dendrobatidae; genus Ranitomeya; species Ranitomeya imitator. The sequence continues at coordinate 228,355,596 of NC_091283.1, forward strand.
AAATGGGAAAAAAACAAGGACCATCGAGCCTGTCTAGGATTCAGCCGTTTGGCAGACTCGAGGTAAATCAAATTCTTATGATCGGTCAAGACCACAATACGGTGCTTAGCTCCCTCAAGCCAATGTCGCCACTCCTCAAACGCCCACTTCATAGCCAACAACTCCCGATTGCCGACATCATAATTGCGTTCAGCAGGTGAAAACTTACAGGAAAAGAAGGCACACAGTTTCATTAAGGAACCAACAGGATCCCTCTGAGACAAAACGGCCCCTGCCCCAATCTCAGAAGCGTCAACCTCAACCTGAAACGGAAGAGAAACATCCGGTTGGCGCAACACTGGAGCAGAAGTAAATCGACGTTTAAGTTTCTGAAAGGCAGAGACAGCCACAGAGGACCAATTCGCCACATCAGCGCCTTTCTTCGTCAAATCGGTCAAGGGTTTAACCACGCTGGAAAAATTAGCAATGAAACGGCGATAAAAATTAGCAAAACCCCAAAATTTCTAAAGTCTCTTCACGGATGTGGGCTGAATGCAATCATGAATGGCCTGAACCTTAACCGGATCCATCTCTATAGACGAGGGAGAAAAAATAAAGCCCAAAAAAGAAACCTTCTGCACCCCAAAAAGACACTTAGACCCTTTCACAAACAAGGCATTGTCATGAAGGATCTGAAATACCATCCTGACCTGTTGCACATGAGACTCCCAATCATCGGAAAAAATCAAAATATCGTCCAAATATACAATCAAGAATTTATCAAGATAAGTCCGGAAGATATCATGCATGAAGGACTGAAAAACAGATGGAGCATTAGAGAGTCCGAATGGCATCACAAGGTATTCAAAATGGCCTTCGGGCGTATTAAATGCAGTTTTCCATTTGTCACCCTGTTTAATACGAACAAGATTATATGTCCCCCGAAGATCAATCTTCGTAAACCAACTAGCTCCCTTAATCCTAGCAAACAAATCTGAAAGCAAAGGTAAAGGGTATTGAAACTTGACCGTGATCTTATTCAAGAGGCGATAATCAATACAGGGTCTTAAGGAACCATCTTTTTTGGTAAGAAAAAAGTACCCCGCTCCCAACGGTGAAGAAGATGGTCGAATATGCCCTTTCTCCAAAGACTCCTTAATATAGCTCCGCATGGCGGTATGTTCAGGTACAGACAGGTTGAAAAGTCGACCCTTATGAAACTTACAGCCTGGAATCAAGTCAATAGTACAATCGCAGTCCCTGTGCGGTGGAAGGAAACTGGACTTGGGCTCATCGAATACATCCTGAAAATCAGACAAAAACTCTGGAATTTCAGAAGAGGAAGAAGAGGCGATTGACATCAAAGGAACATCATTATGAACCCCCTGACAACCCCAACTAGTCACAGACATGGACTTCCAATCCAAAACAGGATTATGTACCTGCAACCACGGAAAACCCAGCACGATAGCATCATGCAAATTATGCAACACCAGAAATCGACAATCTTCCTGATGGGCTGGCGCCATGCGCATCGTCACCTGTGTCCAAAACTGGGGCTTATTTTTAGCCAAGGGTGAAGCATCAATGCCCCTTAAAGGAATAGGGTTCTGCAAAGGCTGCAAGGGAAAACCTCAACGCCTAGCAAACTCAAAGTCCATTAAGTTCAAGGCGGCGCCTGAATCCACAAACGCCATGACAGAAAATGATGACAATGAGCAGATCAAGGACACAGATAACGGAAATTTAGGTTGTACAGTACTGATGGTAAATGAACTGGCGATCCTCTTTGTCCGCTTAGGGCAGACAGAAATAACATGAGAAGCGTCGCCACAATAATAACACAACCTATTCTGATGTCTGAAACCTTGTCGTTCCGTTCTAGACAGAATCCTATCACCCTGCATAGGCTCAGGAATTTGCTCTGAGGATAACGCCACAGCGCGCACAGTTCTGCGCTCCCGCAAGCGCCGGTCAATCTGAATGGCAAGAGACATAGAATCACTCAGACCGAAAGGCGTGGGAAACCCCACCATAACATCTTTAACGGATTCAGAAAGACCCTTTCTGAAAATTGCCACCAAAGCATCATTATTCCATTTAGTCAACACAGACTGTTTTCTGAATTTCTGACAATACAATTCAGCCGTCTCTTGACCCTGAGACAGGGCCAACAAGGTCTTCTCAGCTTGATCCACAGAATTAGGTTCATCATATAATAATCCTAACGCCTGAAAAAAGGATTCTACATTAAGCAAAGCCGGATTCCCAGATTCCAGGGAAAATGCCCAATCCTGTGGATCGCCACGCAGCAGGGAGATGACGATTTTAACCTGCTGAATGGAATCACAAGAGGATCGAGGTCTCAAAGCAAAAAACAGTTTACAGTTGTTTTTAAAACTCAAAAATTTGGACCTGTCACCAAAAAACAAATCCGGAGTAGGAATTTTCGGTTCTAAAACAGGAACAATATAATCAGAAATACCCTGTACCCTAGCAGCAAGCTGGTCTACACGAGAAGCTAATTCCTGAACATTCATGCTAGCACAAGGCTCCTCAGCCACCCAGAAATAAAGAGGGAGGAGAAGACAAAGCAGACTGAAGAAAAAAAAATGGCTCAAGACCTTTCTTCCCTTCTTCTGAGATGCATTTAACTCATTATTGGCCCGTTGTACTGTTATGATCAGGTTACCTTGGAGCAGCATGAAAACTTTCACTGGAGTAGGTGGTAACTATACTGACCGCAAACCCTGATCTTATCACCGCAACTAGAAGTAGCCGTGGGGTGTACCTAACAAAACCTAGACACCGCGACACAGCCGGAGGACTAAATACCCCTAAAGATGGAAATAGGAATACTATCTTGCCTCAGAGCAGAACCCCAAAGGATAGGCAGCC